>NC_042619.1:87300705-87603830 GCF_901001135.1 Rhinatrema bivittatum
ATGTCATCTTTTGCTCATTTGAATTCGGACCTGAAGAAAAGAGTATTAGCTCTCAAAAGCTAATCAAGAAATGTCTTAAGTTAGTCCAATAAAAAGATATCACCTCACATATATATTTTTTATTCATTAACCTTTTATTCCTTAGCACTGGCATGCTCAAATAACCTTTAAAGGGTCAGAGCAAGTTTACATGCCATTTTAGTAATGCTTGTCTATTACATGTGCTAGTTCTTTACCTCAATGAATCTAGTATGTGTCATAACCTTCAAATCATCCCTCTTTTCCATTTCTAAGGCTCTGCTGCCTGACAGTTATAATAGAAGTCCCTTTCTGTGGATAAATTATGGTGTATCACTGCCACCCTAAATCATCACACGTTCACTAACTATACTTTCTGCATGGATATAATGACATATCTCCTTTGATGCATACTGCACAAGATCACGGAAAGGGTAGCTAAAAATCTTTGCCCATCAACCTCGAAATTAATCAACCCAGCAAAAAAAGGTAACCAACCTTGGTTCACCAGCGAACTCAAATGGATAAAACAAGATCTACGCCACAAAGAAAACAGATGGCGCAAAGCCCCTTCACCGTCTACTCTATCATCATACAAAGGAACTTTACATTTTTACAGATCATCCATCCTAAAATCAAAAAAACAATACTACGCTAATAAAATCCATGACCTACAATATGATGCAAAGGCATTATTTTCATATGTATCACAAATCACAAAGCCAGTTCCTCCATCAATACCAGATGATCATGCTCAATCCAAGGCAAATGAGCTAGCCTTGTTCTTTCAGCAGAAGATTTCAAATACGATAGCACTTCTTCCAACTAAGACCAACCCTCCTGATTCAAGCTCTTCCAACCACATACTCAAGGATACTAAATTCGACAACTTCGAATTAACTTCCACTAAAGAAATCGAAACCATTTTAAAGAGGCAGAAACCATCCAGCCACCCAACAGATAACATACCCTCCAAATTATTGCTACTCATCCCAGACACAATCTCAAGACCTCTGACTAACATCATAAATTGCTGCCTAACTCAAGGTCTGTACCCAGATAGCCTAAAAAATGCTTCCCTTAAACCCCTCTTGAAAAAACACAATTTAGACCCTAGCATTCTTGCTAATTTCCGTCCTATCTCTAATCTTCCATTCCTAGCCAAAATTACAGAAAAAGTAGTCAATACCCAGCTATCAGATTACTTAGAAGAACACAATATTCTTTCCCCTTCCCAATATGGTTTCCGCAAATCACGCAATACAGAAACCCTGCTCATCTCACTAACAGACCATATCATTATGGGAATGGACAAAGGACACTCATTTCTTCTAATCCTTCTAGACATTTCAGCAGCCTTCGACACGGTCAACCACACCATCCTCCTGGACCGTTTATCTCACATTGGCATAACAGGCTCAGTCTACAGCTGGTTCAAGTCCTTCCTTGATAACAGAAGCTTCAGGGTCAGGATCAACAACAAAGAATCGCCATCGACAAATTCTTCTCTTGGCGTACCTCAAGGATCCTCCCTTTCTCCCACCCTTTTCAATATTTACCTCCTCCCCCTTTGTCATCTGTTAACAAGTCTTAATCTCATCCATTACATCTATGCTGACGATGTTCAGATTCTGCTTCCCATTACAGAATCCATCACTAAAGCTCTCTCACTTTGGAAAACTTACCTTCAATCTATAAACAATCTCCTCAATAATCTAAATTTGGTTCTCAACTCCGCTAAGACTGAATTACTATTTATCTCTTCCAACCCAGACATCCATCCTCCACAAACCCATCACAGTCTCCAACTCACCCACACTCAAGTAAGAGATCTGGGAGTAATTCTAGACAACCGCCTTAATCTAAAGACTATGATCAATTCGACTACCAAAGATTGTTTTCACAGACTACAGGTGTTGAGAAGACTCAAACCTCTCCTATATCTCCACGACTTTAGAACTGTTCTGCAATCCCTAATTTTTTCAAAAATAGATTATTGCAGCGCTATCATACATGCACAAACAGTACTCACAGTGTTTGCTAGACCTACAACATATATTACTTTGTAATTTTTTTGACTTTATTAAATTTCCAAAAATTTTGCAAAACAAATAATTTTACTGTGAGAATTCAATAAGGAAGAAATTATTAAGAAAAACATATTATTAGTAAAATCTCACAACTGCAGCCCACAATGTCAGAGGGAGAGAAATAACAGAGGAGTTTCATTAGGAAATATAAAATTAAAGAAACAACTTTAGCATGAGCATATAAGAAACAAATAGGATCATTTTTCACTCAGCACATAGTTAAACTCTAGAATTCATTGCCAGAGGATGTGGTTATGGCAGTTAGTGTAACTGGGTTTAAAAAAGGTTTGGATAAGTTCCTAGAGGAAAAATCATAAACTGCTATTAATTAATAAGCAATAGTAGCTTGAGATCTAGTTAATGTTTGGCTACATGCCAGGTACTTGTGACTTGGATTGGCCGCTGTTGGAAACAGGATGCTGGGCTTGATGGACCCTTGGTCTGACCCAGTATGGCATATTTTATGTTCTTATGACCATCAGGGACTGAGATGACTATGATGACCTTCTAGAATCAACAAAAACTCCCCTTAATGGGGCGGATTTTCAGAGCCCTGCTCGCGTAAATCCGCCCAAAACCGGGCGGATTTACGCGAGCAGGGCCCTGCGCGCCAGGAAGCCTATTTTACATAGGCCTCCCGGCGCGCGCAGAGCCCCGGGACTCGCGTAAGTCCCCGGGTTCTCCGAGGGGGGCGTGTCGGGGGCGTGTCGGGGGGGCGGGCCCGGTCGTCGCGGCGTTTCGGGGGCGTGTCGGCAGCGTTTTGGGGGCGGGTACGGGGGCGTGGCTACGGCCCGGGGCGGTCCGGGGGCGTGGCCGCGCCCTCCATACCCGCCCCCAGGTCGCGGCCCGGCATGCAGGAGGCCCGCTGGCGCGCGGGGATTTACGCCTCCCTCCGGGAGGCGTAAATCCCCCGACAAAGGTAAGGGGGGGGTTTAGACAGGGGCCGGGCGGGTGGGTTAGGTAGGGGAAGGGAGGGGAAGGAGAGGGGAGGGCAAAGGAAAGTTCCCTCCGAGGCCGCTCCGATTTCGGAGCGGCTTTGGAGGGAACGGGGGTAGGCTGCGCGGCTCCGCGCGCACCGGCTATACAAAATCCATAGCCTTGCGCGCGCCGATCCAGGTTTTTAGCAGATACGCGCGGCTCCACGCGTATCTACTAAAATCCAGCGTACTTTTGTTTGCGCCTGGAGCGCAAACAAAAGTAGGCTATTCGCGCGCCTTTTAAAATCCGCCCCAATATATTTAACTATACATTTACAAGAGTATCTCAAAAGAAGAGGCCCCCAAATCACGGACCTTCTGCCATAAAGCAAGAAAACCCTTCATGCTCTCCTGAGTGGCTCTAGCAAGATCAGGGAAGATTTGATCACTTATTCTATAAAACTAACATTCATATTATGAAAGTAAGATTTCATGATAAGACCTATATCTAGCTCAGAGACACAGGAAAGCAGTAAGGTAGCTCTTTCAGTTATCTAGAGTGGATTGTTCCAGAAAAGCAGATAAATTTGAGATATCTCTAGGGGACTGTGCCACTCTACCCTGTACCCTCCTCATAGAAGAACCTGATGGCAAAAATAAACCTTGTTACAGGGGGGAATATCCTCAAAAGAAATATGCAACACTTCCATTAAATACTTTCTCAAAGTTATACATGGCATTTCCCCAACCATTCTTGGAAAATTTTTAAAAATATAAGTTCAAAGGTGTACAGCAATTTTCAGTAAATTCCACTCTTCTCGTGTTAGCCTCACACTCCTGAATTATCCCAGCATTCACAGATTGAACTGCCTTGAACTTCTGAATCCTCCCGACTGCTCTGGCAGCTGCCTCTCATGAGCCTTTGTAAGGTTCCCCAAATTATTGGAAATCGCACTAACTCTCCTAGAACAGTCTGAAAGGGCTAGATCAAAGTTAGCCATTAAGTCTCACAATGAGCTGAGCGTCACAACTTCCAGTTTAGCTTGTGAGGAATAAATCTCAAGCTAGATTGAGAGAACATTGTACAAATCTCATCTTTGTGTGAGTTTCCTCACTCCGAAGGTCATCAATTCTTCACAAGAATGTACTGTTCTGTTAGTACATCTCAATCTGAATGTCAAAGTGGCCCCTAACCCCTACACTACTACCTAAACCTCACCTCGAGTTACTAGGTGGGCCTCATATAGAGGTATAAATTTAAAAATATGCCATAAAACTAGACAAAACATAACCAAGGAGCAGCTCTCAGCCTGCCTACATACAGCATGGTGAAGAGTCACTCACTGTTTTCCAGTGCATAAATGGAAGCAGTAGTCATCCCATCACAAGAGCTTGCACGCTTCAATAAGCAAAGTAAGTGAGGTTGTACTTACAAGCATGCGTGCACATGCACAATCATGAAAATCAGATTACTAACGGGGCTGTAAAAGATGAGTCACTATATATGATCCAGTTCAATGGTTTCCCTCCAAACCCTCCTCCTGTGTTGCCGTTTGCACCATGCAAACAGCAGGATTGTTGCTTTGTCCTGGTTGGTTTGTAAAATATAAAAGAAGACATTACACTTTAAACATCATAACAATGGAATACACTATTAAAATAGCTAACCCGTCAAACCCTAAATATCCACAGACTTTAGCCTGAATTTTCAAAGCAGACTTATACAGAGAAGTCCACTTTGAAGATTTGCAAATGTCCCCAGTACATGCATACATGTATGGCGGCCCAGATTTAGGCATAGACTGGCCCCAAATTCTTGTAGGCACTGCCGCATCTCCAATTCTTTCATCCAGCGGCTCTGGCTCGAGATCACAGTAGCAACTGAAGATTAAGAAAACTCAGCACGGGGGTCTTTAGAAGCCCTCGTGTGCTGACTGACCCTGTGACACCCCACCTCTCACTCAGGTTTCCATGGTAACGTGAAGCCCATGCAGGAGGAAGGGGCAGAATGCCAAAGGGTCCATTACCACACGAGGACTGCTGGAGGCCCAGTACTGACGTTACTGCTGCAGTCTGGAATCAGTGCAGTGACCTGTAGGTGAGGAGAAAAGGGGGATGCCCTGAAAGGAAGGTTTGGGCAAGTTAGAATTATCCCCAGCCCCACAACCCTTCTAAGCAAGGAGGAAGGGGAGGATAACTGCACCTCTCCCTATGGGTGCATGCCACGTTAATCCAGCCCTGCACATAGGCCAGGAAGTTACACCTGCTCCTGAGTAGGTGTAACTTTCTGCTTGTTTATTGACATACATACTTTCAAAAGCTGAACATATGTGCATAAATGCTTTCCCAGCTTCAGCTGCACCTTCGGGAATGCCTACCACAACTCCAGGGAATGTATGCTTGCAGTTGAGTTATACGTGTCGTTTTCCCCTCCCAACCCTCTGGATAATTTTCAAAATTAGATTTATACACACAAAACTCTCTGCTTCAATGGCAGGGGAGAAAGTCTGATACTTCACGCATATCCAGCATAGCTCTCTGCTTCAATGGCAGGGGAGAAAGTCTGATACTTCACTTTCAATGCATATCCAGCATAACTCTCTGCTTAAACGGCAGGGGGAATGAAGAAAAGTAGATCTATATACAGACAACAACCAACAGGGACTGAATTACGTAGTATGGGTAAACAAATAAGCATGGCAGTAGCTTGCTTATTGTGGCGGTTACTACCCCTAACTAATTAAGCTAGATATTTCACTTAGATGCAGTTCCAACACTGTTCTCTACATTAATGGTGGGGTGGAAGGGAAATAGAACCAAAAGGTTACTAAGAGCCAAGAGTAACAGATAAGTATGAGAAAAAAAAAAGTGCAAAACTTGCTGGGCAGACTGGATGGGCTGTTTGGTCTTCTTCTGCCGTCATTTCTATGTTTCTATAAAATAGGGTTTAGGGACATAAAATCATTTTGAAAATGACCTTATATTTAGAACCAATGCTAATAATACACAAGAATGTAATATATCTACTTGGATGAGACCAGCAATCCACCATAGGATATCTTGAGAGTCCCAATACTTCCCCCGAAGCATGGTTTGCAAAGAAGGGCAGTGCTCCCTTCTGGTGTAACTATCTGACTTTCTATTGGCAGTCAGGCAATGAGAGAATAAAGATGATGTTTGCAGTTGACAAGTTCAGTGCATTACCACAAGGACAGTGCAAGTGTTATATTTTAAGGGAACTTGTCCATTTCATACTTTTTAATATCACTGTTAGAGAATAATGGATTGCTGCTTCCAGTTATGGACAGTGCTCTCTCACCCTAGCTTGATAGTGCCCTGATATAGAGTCCATCAAGCTAGGATGAGAGAATATTACAGAAATATCATCTTTGTGAGACTTTCCTCACTCCAAATGATGTCAATTCTTCACTGAGGTGTACTGTGCTGTTTGTACGTCTCCCTCTGCATGTCAAACTGGCCCCAAAACCCTAAACTATCACCAACACCTCACCTCGAGTTATTAGTTGGCCTTCTTACAGTGATATAAATTATTGACTACTATGAAGACCTTATAAAGAGTATTCTCTCTCTCTCTCTCACACACACTCACATTTCTATTCAACTACCCAAAATCCATTCTCTGTCCATTGTCATGCTATGAAGGTCTTTTGGGTGCACCCACTGCTAATCCTGGCAGAGGAGGTCTAATACCATTGGCTGTCTCTGCACGGCGTATGCTGCAGCTTCTGGGACACATGGCTTCGACAGTCCATGTCACCCCATTTTCCCACCTGCATATGCGTCAAGCCCAGTGGGCCTTATGCTCCTAATGGATCTTCAGGTCTGCATCCAGGTTTCCCCCTCTCTCAGGGCTTCCCTGACTTGCTGGAATTCCCCATCCAATCTGGAACAGGGGATGCCTTTTCAGGCTCCCACACACAAGGTTGTGCTTACCACAGATATGTCCTATCTGGGCTGGGGTGCCCATATAGATGGCCTCCACACGCAAGGTCTTTGGACTGCTCAAGAAGCTTAGTGTCAGATAAACTTCTTGGAGATGAGTGAATTAAGAATGTGCTCTGGGCCTTCCGGGATCGGCTGTCCAACATGGTGATCCTCATTCGGACAGACAACCAGGTGGCCATGTGGTACATAAACAAGCAGGGGGGCACCAGGTCCTTCCTCTTTTGTCAGGAGGCAGTACAGATCTGGAGCTGAGTCCAATCTCAGGTGATGTTACTCCGGGCCGTGTACTTGGCCAGTACCAAGAACACCCTAGCAGACAGGCTAAATTGCACCTTCCAGCCCAATAAGTGGTCCCTGAAGAAGGAAGACAGGATCTCCCATCTCTGGGGAACCCCGGATGTGGATCTATTTACCTCCCCCTGCACCAGAAAAGTTCATCGGTACTGCTCCCTGTCCAGGGTGGACAGCCAGCCAGCCACAGATGCCTTTGATCTCCATTGGGAGCGGGCCTACTATATGCATACCTTCCATTTCTGTTGGTGAAGACTCTCTTAAAGCTTTGCCAGGATCGGGGGACCATGATCGTGGTAGCCCCGCATTGGCCAAGGCAAGTCTGGTTCCCGCTTCTGTGGGATCTCTCCTGGCGGGACCTAATCCGTTTGGGGACTGCCCCAGAACTCCTCACACAGGATCAGGGCAGATTGCGCCACCCTAACCTCCGAGCCCTGTCCCTCATGGCCTGGATGTTGAAAGGTTGATCCTGCAGCCTCCTGACCTCTCAGAGGACGTGTCTCATGTCCTGGTAGCCTCAAGAAAGCCTTCCACCAGGAAGTCTTATGCTTTGAAGTGGAAAAGGTTTACAATCTGGTGTGAGCAGAAGGGCCTCGACCCCTTCAGTTAGACCTGGGAACTCCTGGATTACCTGCTGCACCTTTCGGAGACCAGGCTTAAAACCAGCTCCATTCGGGTGCACCTGAGGGCCATAGGCATGTACCACCAGGTGGTGGATGGGTAGCCCATCTTGGTGCAGCCCCTTGTAGAGAGTTTCATGCATGGATTGCTTCAACTGCAGCCTTCCCTAAAGGTCCCCGCAGTGTTCTGGGACCTAAATGTGGTGTTGGTCCAGTTGATGAAGCCGCCATTTGAGTCACTGCACTCCTCTGCTCTCAAGTATTTGACCTGGAAGGTCATATTCCTGCTAGCGATCACGTCGATAAACAGGTTCAGTGAACTGCATGCAGTGTGACTTATCCCCCGTACACAAGATTTATCCATAACCGAGTGGTCCTACCTACGCACCTTAAATTTCTGCCAAAGGTGGTCACTGAATTCCACCTTAACCAGTCTCCTGTCCTGCCCACTTTTTTCCCAAGGCCTCATTCCAACCCAGGGGAAAGGGCGCTGCACACAGTGGATTGTAAAAGGGCTTTGGCCTTCTACCTGGACCAGACAGCAGGTCATAGGCAATCCGCTCAGTTGTTTGTCTCTTATGAGTCCAATAGGTTACTAGGCAGATTCTTTCCACCTGGCTACCCAAATGCATCACCTTCTGCTATGACCAGGTGGGACAACTTGTGGGCCACGTCACAGCTCATTCTGTTAGAGCCATGGCCAATACTGTGGCCCACCTGCATGCAGTTCCCATGGGGGAGATCTGCAAGGTTGCGACATGGAGTTCTCTCCAAACCTTCTCTGCTCATTATTGTCCAGACAGGGAGGGCCATCGTGATAGCAGATTAAGCCAGTCTGTCCTCAGAAATCTATTTCAGCTGTGACCCCAACTCTTCCTACCTATAGCCCTACTTTGGGGTAGATTTTCAAACTATGCGAATAGGCCTACTTTTGCTGGCGCATCAGGCGCAAGCAAAAGTACGCTGGATTTTAGTAGATACGCGTGGAGCCGCGCGTATCCACTAAAATCCTGGATCGGCGCGCACAAGGCTATCAATTATGTATAGTCGGCGCGCGCCGAGCCGCGCAGCCTACCCCCGTTCCCTCCGAGGCCGCTCCGAAATCGGAGTGGCCTCGGAGGGAACTTCCTTTTGCCCTCCCCTCACCTTCCCCTCCCTTCCCCTACCTAACCCACCCACCCAGCCCTGTCTAAGCCCCCCCCCCTTACCTTTGTCGGGAGATTTACGCCTCCCTCTGGGAGGTGTAAATCCCCGCGCATCAGCGGGCCTCCTGCGCGCCGGGACGCGACCTGGGGGCGGGTCCGGAGGGCGCGGCCACGCCCCCGGGCCGCCCCGGGCCGTAACCACGCCTCCGGGTCCGCTCCCGGCACGCCCCCTAAACGCCGCGCGGTTCGGGCCCGCCCCCCCGACACGCCCCCCTCGGAGAACCCCGGGACTTACGCGAGTCCCGGGGTCTGCGCGCGCCGGTGAGCCTATGTAAAATAGGCTCACCGGCGCGCAGGGCCCTGCTCGCCTAAATCCGCCCGGATTTGGGCGGATTTAGGCGAGCAGGGCTCTTCAAATCCGCCCCTTTGTGTTTAGGCTGTTCCCGATGTTACCAACAGCACCTCTGTTGATGTGCCCATTTGCACCTAGTTTGATGTCTGTTGGTCCCATTAGTCTTGGGTCCAGCCTGTACCTAGGGATTCACCCACATGTGAGGACTACCATTCTGCTTGTCCTAGGAGAAAGCGAAGTTGCTTACCTATTTCCAGTGTTCTCCTAGGACAGCAGGATGCTAGTCCTCAGGAAACCTGTCTGCCACCCCGCAGAGTTGGGTTCTCCTGGATTGTTGTTTTATTTTTTCGTGATCTACTTAAGAGACTGAAGAGAAGTCCTGCATGGACATGTGGATAGTGGCATGCTGGGCATGCTCAGTGTGCCAGTCAAAGTTTCTAGAAACGTTGACATAAGTTTCCATGCTGGGCTCTATCGGATGATGTCTCCCACATGTGAGGACTAAAATCTTGCTGTCCTAGGAGAACTCCTGTTACAGGTAAACAACTTCACTTTTTCTTATGAAGAAAAGTAGTATTCCTAATGTTTAGTTTTATGCCAAGATATATAGACCTGGATCTTTTCTGCATTTCCTTTAGAATAATTCACTGATGAAAAGGATTGATTGATAAAGTGCATTCTTTGTATTATTGTTGAAAGCAAAATAACAAGTACAGTTCAATCAAAAGTCACTTTCAGAACACTTTTTATGTATAACCTTTTTTGAAATTTTGCTTCCACTCAGCTAACAGGCTTGCAATACAGGAAAAGGTTATCCTGATACTGCTGTGTTCTCAAAAGAATGCTGTTCTGTAGTGTAATGAGAATTGAAGGAGGCAGAATTTTGGCCCAAAATTCATCTGCAGCTCTTTGTGCTAGAAACTCGAGTTTGTAACTCTGCTTTGCTTTTGTTTCATTTAAAACCTACTGGCTATATCTCTGTTCAGATAAGACAAAACCAGTCTTCTGGTCTGTGTTAAGAAAATAGTGCACAGTACAAAATTAAACCAACTTATATGGCCTGTTGAGAGCTTTATTCCTGGAGAAGCCAACAGTGAGCAACAGGATATTACCAGGGATCACTATAATATACTATATACTATGTGACAAGGCGATAGCTAAAGCCAGAAGAATGCTGGCCTGCATAGAGAGAGGAATAACCAGTAAGAAAAAGAAGGTGATAATCCCCTTGTACAGGTCCTTGGTGAGGCCTCACCTGGAGTATTATGTTCAGTTCTGGAATCCATATCTCAAAAGGGAAAGAGACAGGATAGAGGCAGTCCAGAGAAGGGCAACAAAAATGTTGGGAGGGGTCGCCATCAAATTACTTATGAGGAGAGGGGGAAGGTCCTAAATACGTATACCCTAGAGGAGAGGAGGTGCAGGGGAGAAATGATACAGACCTTCAGATACCTGAAAGGTTTTAATGATGCACAATCGACAAACTTCTCCGTTGGAAAGAAATCAGTAGAACTAGGGGGTCATGAAATGAAACTCCAGGGAGAACGACTCAGAACCAACATCAGGAAATATTTATTCACGGAGAAGGTGGTGGATGCCTGGAATGCCCTTCCGGAGGAGGTGGAGAAGACAAAAACTGTGAAAGATTTCAATGGGGCATGGGATAAATACCTTTAAACAACAAGCCTTCATACTGTTGATGCAACTCATTACTGCTCTCTGTTTTAACGGCAGGGGGAAAAGAGGAAAATGGGAATTAGTTCAGACAGCAACCAACAAGGACATTGAATTTTACGGCCTGGGAAAACAAGCTTTGAAAAAGGCCGCGGCATGCACACAGCCCAGCCACATGCATGTCTCCTTTTAAAATTAGGCCATAAGTATGGGGTGACTTGTATGGCGCCTTAGATGCTACCATTATGGGGGAGACCTGAATGGCGCGACTGATGCTACCATAAACTTGCTGGACAGACTGGATGGACCGTTTGGTCCTTTTCTGCCATCATTTCTATGTTTCTATAGCCACCTTGCTGATAACGAAAGAGCCTTAGTTCTAATTCTAGCTCTTTACCTCTCTTAATATAAACATGCGTTAAATTAAGAAAACCATAATTTTAGACTTTTAAATAACATACTGTTTGTAATTGAGTAAAAAGGGGTTTCATCCTTCCTACAACACTGTTTTTTTTTTTCTTTTTTAGGCCCAGTTCCCTTGATCCCATCATTGTGTTGTGATGACACTTCTAGTATGGAGAACAGCAGGGCTAGCTGCAGTTTTCCCTCTCAGAGCACACTTCATGAGAGGTAACTCAATCTCATTTACATGTGTATTAAATATTATTATTCACATTTAAAATGTTAAAATGTACATCTTTTCAAATAAAGCAGTTCTTTGGTTTGCATTGGGAAGACAAGCAGAAGCAGGTTTCATGCTTATATCAAACAGAATACAAGTAGGGCTGTATGGCTTTGCATGAATAAACCAGAGCTGAGTTCCCTCATTAAACAATTTGTACTATAAAAGCTTTGGAAAAAAGATTCTTCTATTAGTATTAATATTGCTGCTCTATAGCCTTATTTTAAAATGAAATGATGGTATTAGATTTATTAGGAATAGATTATAAAGCCCTTGTGTGGAATCTGACACATTTAAGGCCTTAGTATGTGGTAAAATGGGTGCTTGGCTGTGTGAGTGAGAGATTATGTGTGTGATTGAGAGCTTGTATGTAAGTGAGAGAGCATATGTCAGAGAGAGAGACAGGTCAGAGGTGATGTGTTTCTGTGACAGAGAAAGAGAGACTGCTCAGGGAGGTGATGTGTTTCTGTGAGAGAAAATTACTAGTGTGTGTGAGAGACAGAGACTGGTCAGAGAGGTGATTGGTGTGTATGAGAGACAGAGACTGGTTTTCATATGTGTGTGCAGCAGCAGCAAGCACATGTGTATCTAGGCAACTTTCAAAATCCGCTCAGCACGCACCAGACCAACATATTGGTGCATCCCCTAATTTTGACGTGCATCAGGCTTTTAAAATTCACCTTTAAGTTTGTATCCGAGGCAGTAGAGGGTAAAGTGACTTGCTTAAAGTCAAAAGGTGCAGCAACTGGATTCTCAGTGCTCTCAATTTAAGGTGTGCTCTATAACGTTGTGATCATACTACCCCTTAAAAAACCTTTACTGAACGCTACCTACTCTGCTATTGCCTCATCTCCCTCCTCCCTTTTGCATCCAAACTTCTTGAATGTTTTGTTCATCTCTACTGTCTTCCTTTCTTCAATTTTTGAAAGAAGTTCTTTTGGCTAAAATAGCCTCTTTTATTTCACCTTTTAACCCTGCCGGCAATCGTTTGGCCTTCCTTCCGCCTTTTGTAATGCTTGGAATGCATCTGGTCTGGGCTTTTAAGATGGTATTTTGAAACAATACCCACGCCTGATGTAAATTCTTTACCTTTGTAGATGCATCTTTTTGGTTTTCCTAACAGTTTTCCGTATTTTATCAAAGCCTCCATCTTGAAAATTAAATACTAGATCAGTAGATTTACTTAAAGGTGAATTTTAAAAGCCCTACATGCACCAAAACCAGGAAATACGCGAATATGTCAGGCTGGTGCACTTCGAGCAGGTTTTAAAAAGCTGCCCAAGTACACGCAATATCTCCCGCTATGCACACAAATGTAAAGTTCCAAAAAAGCGGGGCATGGTCTAAGTGGGGCATGGGCATTCCTGGATTTCAACTTCAAATTAGAGCATATAGACTTACACACACAGGCATGCGCCAAGGTCCCCTACCACATAACTTTACTTCTTTTTTTTCCCATTTAAAGTTTTATTGGTAAATTTTCCATACATATCCATACATTAATAAAATACAAGAATAATCAACAAACAGCAGAATGTAAAACATGGTTACAATAAAACAAGTTTCAATAACTAACAATCCATATTCTGCCCTTCAGTCATCCCAAAAGTCTCCTTCCACTTACACATATCATCATCCTACAACACCCCTCCCACCCTCTTAAAAGTCAACACCTACTATCAATGGGCTAATAATGCGCATGTCAGTGGGGGACCGGTAAGTGTGGCGACACACTGGTTGAGAACCGCTGTCCTAGTAGAAACTGAGCACTTCTTCGTACTTAAGAAGCATTGTTCCCAGACCTCATCCTCCAATTCCTCCCCTTTATCTCTCTCCCAAGCACATATGTGTATAGGCTTATTAAAAACATAAGAAATTGCTATGCTAGGTCAGACCAAGGGTCCATCAAGCCCAGCATCCTGTTTCCAACAGTGGCCAAACCAGGCCACAAGAACCTGGCAAGTATCCAAACACTAAGAAGATCCCATTCCAGTCCTTATTCCATATCACATTTCTGAAATAGGTCTTTGTATTCTGTCAGCTTGCTCACAGATATTTTCAAACAATTTTCAACTCAGGCTGAGCGCACCGTTAGCCGCCACCTGGACACGCGTTTTCAACGCACTATTATTACCCCTTAAACAGTAAGAGGTAATAGCGCGAGGAAAACGCGTGTCCAACCCCCCCAAAACTAATAGCGCCCGCAACATGCAAATGCATGTTGATGAGCCTATTAGTTATTCCCACGCCATACAGAAAGTAAAATGTGCAGCCAAGCCGGACATTTTACTCTCAGAAATTAACACCTGCCCAAAGGTAGGAGTTAATTTCGGCTGGCACCGGGAAAGAGTACAGAAAAGCAGAAAAAACTGATTTTCTGTACACCCTCCAACTTAATATCATAGCAAAATTAAGTTGGAGGCTCCAAAAATTAAAAAAAAAAAAAAATCGTAAAAAAGAGAAAAAAAAATCAACTTGCGGCTCGCAGGTTGGAAGACGGATGCTCAATTTTGCCGGTGTCCGTTTTCTGAACCCGTGGCTGTCAGCGGGTTCGACAACCGACGCCGGTAAAATTAAGCGTCGGCTGTCAAACCCGCTGACAGCCACCACTTCTGCCAATAAGGAGGTGCTAGGGGAGAGAAAACAAGATGGCGCCCTGAGCGGGATTATCTCCGTTTGCTCCGGATCTTAGATTTCTAAAATTAAGCTTCACAGCGATATTTTTAAAAAATATGCCTCACAAGAGAAAAGGCAAAGTCCGGGTCTTCCCACCCAACCAGGACAATGCTGCTGGACAGCGATTAATATCTGAGTTCACCGTTAATGCACTGGAATCGAGGGTGTTCAGCCCCATTGGAGAGGAGGCGAGAGGAGAACCTTACTCTCCTAGGGAACTTTCACTGAGCCCCCCAGACCCTAGGATGCCGGTAAGAGCTTTGCCCCCAATGGCCGACGGAGGAGCTGAGACACATACCGATGAGGTTGTTAGGTGGACTCAGCGTCCCTAGCGCCTCCTTATTACCGCGGGCCCTCATTTGAATACAAAATTGCACGTCCAGGAGAGTGGCCTGGGCGTGTGTCGGGAGAGCGGGCGCTTGCCTCGGAGCGCCAGCTCTCCCACGCATTTTATTGAATCAGCCCGATTGTCTTTCCCTGTTTTAGATCCATTATGACATTCTTCTGATTAACAGAGTGAAACAGCTGAATAAATGTAAACCTATCCCTATCCCCCAGCGAGTACCTTTCCTTAAGATTTTTGAAGGATATCAAACCCTGACCTCACCCCACCTGTTCCAGTCTAGTCACTCCCAGGGCCTTCCATTGTGAACTAGCTACAACAAAGTGGCCAGGAAGAAATGCCTTATTAAATAAAAAAAAGTAGGACGGTAATAATAATTCTCTTCCACCACTATCTTCGATTTCCACTTTCTCCATATCTGTAAAGTCACCCTCGAACAAGATGATACATTCAGTATACCTAATTCTCCACCCCTCCAACTTTCATTTCTAGAAGGATATATCCCGCCCAACTCTGTTCTAAACATTTCCAAGGTTTAATAAACTTAAGTTTCTGTCAGTCAACTATGACTCTAAGTTGGGATGCCACATAGTACCACACCAAAATGGGAACTCCCAGGCCCCCTAACAATTTAGCTAGGTAAAAAACCCCTTTAGCCACTCTGTGTGGTCTTCTTTTCCAAATGAAACTAAAGATCTTTTTCTGCCATAATTTTAAAACTGAATCAAGTATCATGATGGTAAGAGTCTGAAATAAGTAGCAAAATCTAGGAAGAATATTCATTTTCGTTATAATTATCTGGCCCATTGAGGTCAACTCTAGCCTAACACATTTATCCAAGTCCTTTAGTGAGAGAGCCATAATTCAAACTGAACAGCCAGTCCTCCTCTAGGCCTATGCATACCTCAAGATACTTAGCCCAATCTTTTGCCAAATGAAATGGCAGTTGTGACTTCAATTTAGCCATACAGTCTACTAAAGCTGAAATGTTCAAAATCTCTGACTTATCTTCATTTACCTTAAATCCTGAGACTCTCCCATAACTACACATCACTTCTAATAACACTTTCAGGAAGACTTCCGGATCTGTTACTGCAAACAAGAGATTATCCACGAAGAGAGACATCTTATAACTAAGCTTCCCCCCGCCCCCCCCCCCCCCCCCCCACCTGAATTCCCTTAATGTGCTACTCCCTCCATACCTATTCAGCAAAAGACTCTAAAGACAAGACAAAGAGCAAAGAGGACAACAGGCAACCCTGATGCGTTCCCCTCTTCACCTTAAAAGGCTCCATGTACCCCCCATTTATCTTAAGGCATGCCTTAGGACTAGTATACAGCTTCTTTATCCATGAAAGGAAGTCTAGTTCCAACCCCATTTTTTCCATCACTCAAAATAAGAATAACCAATTCACCTTATCAAAGACCTTTTCAGTGTCAACTGCCAAAAGGACAGCCAGCAACTATTACCTCCTAACCCACCACATTAAATGTAAGACTCTCTGGTCATTTTCTGAAGCCAGTCTCCTTGGCACAAACCCTGATTGATCCCCATGAATCAGCAAAGGAGCTACTAGTCCGAACCTATTCGCCAAAACCTTGACCAGTATCTTCAGATCTGTATTTATGAGGGAACTAGGACAGTAAGATCTGCATAATGTGGCATCTCACCCTTGGCCAAAACTGTAATATCCACGATGTTTGCATTTGGGGTTTCTATCCCATTTGAGCGAAGATAGTTAAGCATAGCCACCAAGGGGCCCACCAGAACTGATTGAAAGTTCTTATAAAATTTGGCCGTAAAGCCATCAAACCCAGGGGTGTTTCCCAATTTCAAAACTTTAATCACCTGCACCACCTCCTTACCCTTAATTTCACTATTAACAACCCTTCTACTCTATTCCAGCAGGCTAGGCAATGGAATCCCCTCAAGGCAAGTTTCTATTTCAGACTCCCCAACCACCACTTCATCTGAATATAATCTATATAAATAAAAATGTTAAATAGTTTGTACAAAATCGCTAATCTCAGAAACCACTGCACCGATTGCTTTCAAATTTGGACACAACCTTCCTTTCACACATGGGAAGGTTCTTCTGTACTTACATTACATATATGTCACACCTGTGACAGGTAAAAAAGGTTTAAAAATTGGTTCCACAAAACAGCGACATCTGGTGGACATCGGACGTCAGCGCAACCTCTTACACCTTTCACAAACACTCACACACCCCACACACATGACAAATGTATTTAATTCACACACCCTCCGAACACACAGAAATCCACACTCCTCACCCCCTCCACACACACACACACACATGCCAATTGTACTTACTTCACACACCCTCCCAAAACGCACCAAATTCCAGGCTGCTACACCGGGGGGCCACGCACTTGTCACATGTTGGCAATTCCCACACCCTCCGAACTCACACAAAAACACCCTCCTCACACCCCTCACGCACATGCCTGTTCTGCTTACTGTCCACACCTTCTGAACACACACAAAAGCGGAAACAGGTCCGTGCTGCTCCAGCGGGGGGGGGGGCCAAGAACGGGCCGGGATCACATCGCATACACTACGGCCGTCGGCTGCCAGCAATCAAAATGGCGCTGACGGCCCTTTCCCTTACTATGCCACTCGGAGACAACAATGGCGGCAGTAGCCCATGTGACATAGTAAGGGCGAGGTCCCATCGACGCCATTTTCAGAACTGGCAGCCAGCGGACCTTTGCCCTTACTATGTCAGGGAACCTAGCGCTCCCATTACTCCTCCACAGTGACATAGTCAGGTGAAAGGGCCGTCGGAGCCATTTTCATTGCTAGCAGCCGACGGCCCGAACCCAAGACTTCAATCCCAAACTGAACACCCGCTCCACCGACTGACTGTTTGCACAGGTATCCGGGGGGCTGCACGGTGGGGGGCCGTAGTTATTTTCTTGCGCGTGTTCAGGGGGGGGAGGGGGTGTTTCGGTCATTCTGCAACTCTCGTGGGGGGCGGGAGGGTTGGTTACTGTATTTCGCCGGGGTGGGGTGTGTATTTAAACACTGCGTTTATGGTAGGGTTCTTTTGGGGTGGAAAGACGGAGGGCACACACAATCACAAACACAAAACGTCCCTGATCTCGGAAAGACACCTAATTAGCCCTCTACAAAACAATTAACTAAATAGAGAGTGCTAACTTGGTTAGCCACTCCCCTATTTTGATACAGAACACGCACAACCTCCCACTGACGGACCATGTTTACCACCACCAATTTCTATTTCAGTGTTTTTTTCTCAATCGGCATCCTAGCTGCTTCTTACAGTCTGGGTCCTCATACCTAAGAAAGCATACATTTCAGGGGAGGGAGAATGAGGGGAGGTGAGTGTGAGGGGAGAGAGCTGGAGTGGGGACAGGGGAGGGAAGGGGGGGGTGAGTGACCAAGGGGGAGGAGGATGAGTGACTGAGGTAAATGAGCAAGGGGGAGGGAGGGAGGGTAAGAACCTGACTCTGCCACTGCAACGCGTGGCCGGGTACCGCTAATTCCTCATAACATTGAATTAATCTCTTACAACTTTCCATCTCAATCTTTGATTTTCATGATATGGTTCTGGGAAGCGCTCTAGGCGCACCAGGCGCAAACAAAAGTACGCTGGATTTTATAAGATACGTGCGTAGCCGCGCGTATCTTATAAAATCCGGGGTCGGCGCGCGCAAGGGGGTGCACATTTGTGCAACCTGTGCGCGCCGAGCCCAGCGCGTGCTGCCTGTTCCCTCCACCCCCCACCCCCCCGGCCCTATCTAAACCCCCCTTACCTTTGTTTCATGATTTACGCCTGCTAAAAGCAGACGTAAATCTGCGCCGGCCGGCTGCCCCGTTCGTGTTCCGGTCCCGAGGGCTGGTCCGAAGGCCGCGGCCACGCCCCCGACACGCCCCCTCCTGCCCCTTTTAAAAAACCCCGGGTCTTACGCGCGTCCTGGGGCTCTGCGTGTGCCGGCGGCCTATGCAAAATAGGCGCGCCGGCGCGCGAGGGCCCTGCGCACATAAATCCGGCCGGATTTACGCGCGCAGGGCATTTAAAATCCGCCCCTTAGTTTTTGGGTACTTGCCAGGTTCTTATGGCCTGGATTGGCCACTGTTGGAAACAGGATGCTGGGCTTGATGGACCCTTGGTCTGACCCAGTATGGCATGTTCTTATACCGACCTTCAGTATCCCTCATATTAGTTTTCACATCTACCACAAGATGTCTGGAAAACAGAATTCCAAACCCCCCCCATACTTATGTTGAACTGACGCTGAAGCCAAGTATTATTAAGGGAATGATGGTGACCTCAGTAGACCTTCATTGCATTTCCTAAGATATGTTTTCTAACAAAATATGACAGAAGCTTTTAAACTTTCAGCCTCATAAAATAGCAAACGCCTTTTACATGGGGAATTCAGCTCTTTGACATTCAAAGAAATAATTTTCAATATACCCATGTATACTCTGATCCCCCCCATACCTATCATATCAACCATACACACTGTATCAACCCATTTTGCCCTTGCAGACCAAACATTCACCCATTTTCCCCTTGACACAATATCATTACATAAGGAAAGCCCATACCCATATATTTCTCCAGCAACCTTACCCCTTCACCCCTCCCCTCTTCCCTCTCTCCTGCCCAATCCCCAAGTCATTCATCACCCCACACTGTGGATGATCTCCTTCATAAGGAATGATGTCCTCTTATCAGACAGTCCACACCATAGAATTCCCTGACCAAGCCCCTATAACAATTGAACTAAGTTTAACACAACATACAGGCAACATCCTCACTCAAGAAATTCTAATTATTGCAGTGCCCCTGAAAGCATCAAAACCAACACGGAGATCTTAAATGCCTCCTGGAATATGACCCAAAAGAAAACGTATTGTCTCTCAGGTGAGGACTCATTTAGCAGAAGAAGAGCTCACCAAATGACACCTTAGCATCCTTCCCCCATTGGACACCTGTTGCCATCTGGAAGGTGTCATCCCAGCCTGAAGAAGTGGTGCCTCACCAGCTCTAGCTGAGGATTTAGGTACTTCCATCTCAGCCACTCTCTTAATCTCAATCGCTTCAAGGACAGTTCTCACACATGAAGTGACTCCATCGATGGTGAAACTGAGACCAAACAGGAGCAGCCATCTATGTTTCACATTCCATTTCCGTAGCACTGAGATAACCTCCCTGAACTCTCTCAGTTTGTGGATGGTAATAAGGGACAGGTTCTGGAAGATTTCAACTTTGTGACCTCTCCACATTATAGAACCCTGTATTCACACAGTCACCATTATTTTTTCCTTCACAGGAAAACTATACTAGGAAACCACAATGTTTCTTGGTAAATTTCCTTGAGGGGTGCCAAGGGAGCGATGCACTCGCTCTGACTTAACTGGCGGTAGCTCTGTGTCCTGGATATTGTAGCGTAGTGCCAGCAGGTAACAGTCCTCTATTGCCGCTCCTTGGAGATTGTGACTTCCTCAGGTGGCAAGACTCAGCAGCCGATTACAATCCTCCAATGCGGTGGGCCTCCGAAGCACCCTCAAGGCTCAACCCCGAGCTTAAAAGTCCCCTGCAGCAGATCCAAACAAGCTCCCAGCTGAGTAAGCACAAAGGAAATTTGTAACTCAATGCCTTATTTTCACAGTAGATAAAGCCCCCCGACACTGTCCCAGAGCTCTCAGTTCATTGAAAAACACCCTTGCTTAGCTTTCTAACCAGCAAAAACCGCCCTGCTCAGCGGTAGCACAACACTCCCCAACTCCCCTCTGTTGTGCTGCAGGTCACGGTCTTCCCAGTCCTTCACAACAAAACACAAACCCAGCCTGACAATAGGACCCACCAAAACTTAAGAGTAATCAGCCACTTACTCCATGTCCATGTCAGAGTTAGTAGTTTCCCCTGCAGAGAACTCTACTTCCATGGCGTCCTTCCTCCTCCGAGAAGCCCAGCTTTTCTTCTAACTCTGCCGTATCTCCAGTGCCTTCCCCTTCAATAATCATGGGAACAGGTGTGTGCCTCTCCCGAGTGCCCTGCTCAGCTGTATAATCAAACCCCTCTCTTTCCCATTGGTTCAGCTCAGGCTCTAAAAACCTGGGAAATGTAGTCTTTCCCTGACGCCCCGGCAACTTCTGTTGTCTAGGTCTGTTCCGGGCTCTCCCTGAGGTGATCCGGTTCAGGTTTTTCTCCCCTGAGACAGCCTGCACCTCATCACAATATCCAGCCTAATACCGCAATCAAAATACTGGCAACAATATGGAAACAGTCTCTGAATTCCACTCCTTCCGGGACCCCTCAAAACCTCAAATTTGCTCTTCTTGATTGGTTTTTGAGATCTTCCAACCAGTCGCTAAGTACAGAGTATGAGATAGAAAGTTTGTCACATTTTGTATTGCATTGCGTCATCTCCGTAGCCTGGCCATCGAGTTGAGTCACGGCCTCCTCCAGCCTAGCTCGAGCAAGTGATGTTTCATTTCCGACATATTATCAATAATTTCCTGTTTAATAGCAGGCATGTCACTTCTGAGTGCTATATACTCTAATTCTCCCATCTTACTTCTTAGACTTCTGCCATTAGCATTTGACATTTCAAAGTATGTTTATATTTGCATTTACAACTTTCTTAGCATTTGATGGAAATAATTTTGAAACTTTTAAATCAATTTATTCTTTACTTATGGGCAAATGGGCTACGTATGCTTTTATTGGACACTATCGGGACGCCCTAACTTCCCTGTTGTTTTAGTATCCTTTGAAGATACCTCCCTCTGAACCATATTCTGCTGAATGAATGTCAGCTTTCCCCCAAGTTCTAGTTTAAAAGCTGCTCTATCTCTTTTAAAGATTAGCACCAGCAGCCTGGTTCTGCTCCGGTTAAGGTGGAGCCTATCCTTTTGGAATAGGCTCTCTCATCCCCAAAATGTTACCTAGATCTTAACAAAACTAAAGCCCTCTTCCCTGCACCATTGTCTCATCCAAGTATTTAGAATGGAGCTCCTCCTGCCTCTGGGGTCCTGCGTGAGGAACAGGGAGTATTTCAGAGAATGCTGCTCTAGAGGTTCTGGATTTCAATTTTCTACCTAAAAGGCTAGATTTGGCTTCCAGAACCTCCCTTCCACACCTTCCTGTATCGTTGATGCCCTCATGTAGCAGGACATCCGGCTTCTCCCCCAGCACTGTCTAAAAAGAATTATAAATGAATAGAATTATTTGATTCATATTTTTGGAATGATATACCATGATTAGAATCTTATGATATTTAGGTAATTCATGGACTATAATCCAGTTATCAAATTTGGATGTGCCCATATTTAAATATTGCATCTTTGTACTGCACTAGAGTGTAGTTATTTTTGAAGCTAACTGATTAAGCTATTCATTTCTGTTTTGTTCTTTTGGCAGAATCCTTCAAGAATAGATATTCAAGTAATTACTCCTGACCAGCTGATGAGATGATAGAATTGTTTTAGAGGTAGGGAGCTGTAGGTAGACCAGGTAACCATATTGGTTACAGCCTTAGGCATTTACTAAGAATTGCTATGCTTATGGACCAAGGTCCAACAAGCCTAGCATCCTGTCCCCAACAGTGGCCAATCCAGGGATAGCAACAGCTTTTTTTTCAGTCTACCTGACTAATAATGTGTTATAGACTTTTCCTCCAGAAGCTTATCCAAACCTCTTATAAACCCCGCTATGCTAGTCGACTTGATCACGTCCTCTGGCAACAGATTCCACAGCTTGATAGTATGTTAAGTGAAAAGGTACTTTCTGCCATTTGTTTTAAATCTGCTGGTAGTTAGTTTCGTGGAGGGTCCCCTTGTTCTAGTATTTTATGATAAGGTAAATAACTGTCTTTCTTTTTTTTTTTTTACCTGTTCCACCCCACTCATGATTTTATAAAATTCTATCTTGTCCCATCTCAACTATTTTCCAACTCAATAGCCATTGCCTACGTAGACTGTAATCATAGGAGAGATGTTTCATCCCCTTTATCATTTTTGTTGCCCTCCTCTCCACATTTTCTAGTTCCGCTATGAGATGGGACGATCAGAACTGCACACAGTAATCAAGATGCAGTTGCATCGTTGCTCGAAAAAGAAGCAATATGATATTTTCTGTTTTATTCTCCATTCCTTTTTGGATCAATTCTAACATTCTATTTGCATTTTTGTGCACCACCACGCACTGAGCCAATCATTTCAACATATTGTTCATAAGCTCCCAGTACAGAACTCAGTATCATGTACCTATTTTATTTTTCCCTGCCCCCCCCCCCCCCCCCCAATCATCATGTAGAGCTCCTTTGGATTTCTGCACCCCAGATGCATGACTCTATACTTCTTGGCATTGAATCCCAGCTGCCAAAACTTTGACCACTCCTCAAGCTTTCTTAGATCACTTTTCATTCTCCTTCAGGCATATCCACTCTGTTGCAGATCTTAGTGTCATTTGCAAAAAGACAAAGTTTTCCTTCTAACCTTTCCGCTATTTCACTCACAAAGAATTTGAACAGAAGCAGCCTCGGAACTGATCCTTGAACTGATCCTTGAAGCATTCTACTTATCACTCTTCTCTCCTCAGAATAGGTTTCATTTCTCACTACTTGCTGTCATCTATCAATCAACCAGTTACCTTTCTTTTCTACCACCTTGGGACCCACTTCTCATTTTGTTCATGAGTCTTCTATGTGGACAGTATTGAAAGCTTTGCTCAAATTCAGATAAATCACATCAAGTGCTCTTCCTTGATCTAATTCTCTATTTGCCCAATCAAATAAATTGTTTGATATGATCTTTTTTGGTAAAACAATCATGACTGTTTTAAGTGATATAGTACTGATTACTGTAATAGCTTAGCAATTTCATGTTTTAGTTATTTAGGACTCTGGGGTGGATGCCATCTGGCCCCGATGATTTGTTACTCTTTAGTTTATCAAACTGATCTATTACATCCTCCATTATCACAGGTATTTGTTTTAGTTGCTCAAAATCTCCACCATTAAAGAATGGTTCAGGTGTGGGTATATTCCCAACATCCTCCTTTGTAAAGACTGAGGCAAAGAATTCATTCATTTTTTTCTGCTATTTCCTTGACATCTAGAGACCCAACTGACTCCCTCATCGACTTTCTGCTTCAAATGTATTTGAAAAAGTTTTTATTATTAGTTTTTGCCTCAGTGGCAAGCTTTTTCTCAATGTCTGTCTTGGTCTGTCAAACTACTGTTTTACTTCTGACTTGCCAGTACATGTGCTCTTGCCTATTTCATTATTTGGGTTGCTTTCAATTTTTTTGAATGTTGCCTTTTTAGTTTAACTGCCTTCTTTATGTCACCTTTAAACCACTCTGGCAATTGTTTGGTCTTCTGTCAAATTAGTTTAGTTGTATCTTCTATTATTTTTTTAAATATTAACTATGTTTTTACCTCCATTCTACTACAAATCACTATGATCATTTGCATACCCAACTACAGATGTTTAGAGTAAGGTCCTATAATGGCATTTGACAGTGTTCATTTGAATTTGTTCCTTATTATACAGAAATGCAGATTCTTTGGGAGAAATGATTCCAGCATTCATGGGTTCTGTTTCAAACACAGCAAGTGAAGAGCTTGCAGAAGCCTGGCCTCTCATGCAAACCTTGTCTGGCAAGGATACAGTCTCCTGTGAATCTTATCCAGAACCTACAGGAAGAGATAGCATTTCTTTCCACCCAGAGACTATGGACAAAGCTGCTTTGGAATCAGACTGTGACAAAAATCTAGGTGGATTATTTGTATCAGGGCACTCTCACTCCATAAATTCTGTGGAATCCATTAAAATTCCTGATGAAAACAGAAGTCCAGATGTTTCATTAGCTCTGAACCCAGCAGCTGTTGAAAATCAGTCAAACCAAGAGTGCGAGGACACAGTTACAGTCATCATAAATAGTGGTATCAAGGTAAGGTGGCTAGCTGTAAATAGCAAATATGTAGAATCTCTTTCCAGTGACTAATTCTGTTCATGCTGCAGCAGTACTACCAAAGGGCCTGATTTTCAAAAGCATTTATATGTGTAAAACTAGGTTTTACACATGTAAATTCATTTTACTCGTGTAAGTGGGCTTTTGAAAATTGCTACAATATATGCCAGTGAATTGTCCATAGGATTTACCTGTGTAAGTGCACTTTATGCACATAAATTGCTTTTGAAAATGTATACGATAG
This sequence comes from Rhinatrema bivittatum, assembly GCF_901001135.1. Taxonomy (NCBI): domain Eukaryota; kingdom Metazoa; phylum Chordata; class Amphibia; order Gymnophiona; family Rhinatrematidae; genus Rhinatrema; species Rhinatrema bivittatum. The sequence goes on from NC_042619.1 coordinate 87,325,704, forward strand.
TATGTTATATTTATATGCGGAACTCCTTTGAAAGTTCACCTGAAAATGTTTTAAATAATTCAGTTTGTCACTACCAGAAGCATTTGGGGTTTTTTTAAATCTTAACTCAATGAACAGTGCAAAGTGCTTGAAACTCTACTTAGTTATTTCCACTGTTGAGAATCTAAGCCAGGGGTGCCCAACTCCAATTCTCAAAGGTGACAATCAGGTCTGGTTTTTAAGATATCCAGACCTTGGGCAGCCAATTTCATTGTTGAGGTCATTACTTTGTTTCTTGCTTCACATCTGTGTAAAGCCTCCCTCGTTCATTCTCTTAGCTCATTCAGTATATTAACATGATTATCCTGTACCAAAGCAGGCTAATCCGCATCTCCCACACCCCAAACCCCGCTACTCCCGGTTCCATGTCTTCAGCTTTCAAGATTCTTCAGAGCATTGGAATTTTTCTCTAATTAGGAAATGACTTTAATTGTGCCATTTTGTACTGGTTCTATACTGAGAGAGAGGTGCAGAGCTGGATAATGAAGTCACGTACTCCAGCTATTGTTTTACAGTAAGACAGACCCCTGTTTCTGCATTCCCTCTCCGTAATATTTAGGGCTATCTTAGCCTGAATTTTTTTTTACAGGAAGTCTCTGAGCTCCCCCATGATACAGATGTTCTACTGGAGCCCCTGAGTAGCCTGGTTCCATTGGGACTTTAGGGTTCATCGGGCTTCTTTCATATGGAGACATTCCATGGGAGTTACATTTATTTATTTATTTATCAACTGTGGAAGCCGTAGGACCCAATATTCTCAATATGGATCAAGCTGATGGCTTCAGCAATCTTTAGCAGAATCCTTACAAAATACAATTCAGATGTCAGGTTAAGATTGGCTTTAGGGTAATTGATGACAAACCCTAGTGACTGCAGCACCAAGATTGTGTTTTCCGGGGATTCTCTACTCCCACCCAAGATCATTTGATCAACCAATCATCAGAATAGAGAAATGCATGAACCCCGAGACTGTGTAGAAATTGTGTGACAACTGAAAGACCTTTATGACTACCTATAGCGATAAGGCTAAGTCAAAAGGCAGAATACCGTACTGGAATTGTTGTTTCTCTACTGTAAATTAGAAATACTTCCTATGAGTAGGATGTATCTCTATGTGAGTAAATGGCTTCTTCAGATCTAGAAAACATAGCCAGACTCCTTTGTTTAGAGGAAGAATTACAGAGCCCAGTGTATCTATCTGAGATGAAACTAACTAACCTGTAATTTCCAATGTCCTCATTTTTTTATGAAGAGGAACAGCATTCACACCTCTCCAGTCTCATGAAACCACTCCTGTCTCCAAAGATTGATTGAACAGCTCTATCAGTGGACCCCACCAGAATGTCTGAACATCCTTAACCTTTTAGATCCTGCTCATTGAAGGAATTATTTCCTGATGCCCCTTTTTACATATGTTAGTTAACTAGACCCAAATATGGTATAAAAAAATTTGCAAGTAATTAAAAGTATGAAAAAATGTTCCACTTGTGGAACGTTGGTACCTAAAAGTTACTTAATATCTTTGGAAGTATCCCATCTAGCTCCATTGCTTTGTCCACTTTTAGCTTTGCAAATTCCATGCAAACATTCTGCTCTGTAAATGGTGTGCCCCTTCCAACTATCTGTGGTCCTTCTCCAAACCCTTCTTAAGTGAACACTGAACAAAAGCATTGGTTTACTGTTTCTGCTTTCTCCTATCATGCTTCACACAAAGCTCAAATCTTAGGAGTACATTTTCAAGGGAATTACTCACGTAAAAATAATATATATTGTAGCAATTTTCAAAAGCCCATTTATGTGCATAAAAAAATGGGGAACCCCAGTGGAATTCCCGGAGCGGAGGAGGGGGCAGATTTATCCCCAAAGTACTGTTTTTCTGCTGAATTTAGCTTCCTAATTCCGGCCAGCCAAATGGCAGGCATAAATGTTGGTGGCTACGTTTTAGCCACCGAGGTTTTTGGGTCATTTTCATCTGCAAACTGTTGCATTGAAAATGTGTCTAAACTGCAAATTAAATTTTAGCCAGTTATCTTAGGCACTCAGGGATCTTATGAAAATCAGCCTCATGTTTTTTGGGTTGGTATGAGCTGGAAAGTATAGCCACAGAGGCATTAAAGTGAAGGTTTCACCTATACTCATTAGAGGTAATTCTCAAAGGAGTTACACACTAACTTTAGCATATAGAAACATGGGAACAGAAATGATGGCAGAAAAGGACCAAATGGTCCATCCAGTCTGCCCAGCAAGATTATGAAAGCATCTGCTGGGCCATACAGGTCACCCCCATACTTAGCTTCCCAGACCGTCAAAGTCAGGGCCCCTGTCTGAGTCCAATTCCCTGTTACCTCTTGCCGTAAGTGGTTTGTACTTACATGCCTGTTTATTCTATAAACATCAAAAGTGTGCATGTATTTTCAGTTTTGTACACACATTTATTTGTGCAAAAAAAGGTCAGTCTCAAGTTGTTCCTGGGCGGGGCCAAGAGGTACATGCATAAATTGATATTTTATAAGAGATTTATGCAAATACATTAGAGAATTGATTTGTGCAATTTTACACTTTCTAATTACATAGCACAATTAATATCAGACTAGTCTGCTGTGTGCTATTGTTGGGTGGGATGTCTGGGTGAACTGGGGGGAGTTCTGGGTAGACTGGTGGTACTTCAAGTTAAAATACTAGGAGGGTCTTAATGAACTGAAGATAGACTGGGCGAACTGGTGGAGGTATTGGCAAACTGATTATTTCAGGTATGTACATATATTCTAAAATATGCCTATTTCCTCATATAAATCAGGGTTATACCTGAACAAGTTATATTTTTTTCCTGTGTAAAATATACCCTCGTATGTTTATAAAATAGGTAGAAAATGTATGCACTTTCAATGCATTGCTGATATTTGCACGTACTGAAACATATGGGGTGGATTTTCTAAAAGTGCGCCCGCGCGTACTTTTGTTCGCGCACCAGACGCAAACAAAAGTTCGCCGGATTTTATAAGATATCGAAAACGGAGCAGCCTCGGAGGGAACTGTCCTTCCACACCTTCCCCTCCCTTCCCCTACCTAACCCACCCCATCTAACCCCCCCCCCCCCCCCACCTGTGTTTGAAAAGTTACTCCTGCCAGAAGCAGGCTGCTGGCGCGCGATTCCCCGGCCCAGGACCTGTTTCGGAGGCCTCGGCCACGCCCCCGAAACGCCCCCGGGCCAGCACCATGCCCCCTGACACGACCCCCGGAACGCCCCGAATGTCGCATCGGCCCCGACACACGCATCCCGGGGCTTGCGCGCGCCGCCGAGCCTATGCAAAATAGGCTCGGCGCGCGCAGGGGAGGGGGTTTAAAGGGTTACGCGCATAACTTATGTGCGTAACCCTTTTAAAATCTACCCCTATGTGCGTTTATTGGGGAGTGCACATAACAAATATTTTATAATCTGCATGGACCAGGCACACGCAGGTTATAAAATACTATAGTAGATCTCCGCTTGCCCATACATAAGTGTATATGGAGCCACGCAGAGTTCTTTGAAAGTTATCCTCATTGGGTATTCCCCAGCTGTTCTTGGAGTGGTGTTGGTGAGTTCATCCTTGTGAGAAGCTTCTCATCTAGCTCTCTCTAGGTGGGAGCCTTTTGGTACTTACAGTACTTTTCTTTTATTAGACTGAGTTCATTCCTGCCTTAGGAGAACAATTTAACTGACCAGGACATATATGTAACTATTACTACACTCATTTCTTTCAGGATGCTTAGAAGACTTTTTTTGTACCAGAAAGCCTCCTACTGCCATAAATCATCTCTGCTATTGCCTATGGGACAAACATGGCTGACCTTCACTGCATTATGATGCAAAGCAACAGCTGAAAGAACCTGGCAGCCCTTTTAAGCAGTTGCATCTGAGCCATAACAGCTGTACGCTAAAGCCCGAAGGAGCAGCTTTAGAGAAGATAAAAGGCCTGCTCTCTGTACTTGGATCTTTTCAATCAGCAAGATTCTGTTCTCCATGGATGGATGAAAAGCTTCATGAATTAAACTTACGGCTAAGATTATTATGTAAATATACATAAAAAAGAATTATGTCTGTGCATTTGGACTGGTCAGTGGAATACAGAAACACAAAACAGAAGCTCTAGTCTGAGATTTGCCAACTACATCATTAGCTTGAGTAATCATGGGATGTGTTTTATTGGACTTGTAACCACGTATAAAGTTTTTGTTTAGAACAAGCTAAATAATAAGAACATTTCTATTTATGTGAAGGTCATCATCTATTAATAAGATGAGACTTTCTTGTACAGTAAATTTCCTTAAGACTGAACTTGGAAACCAAGAACTTTTCCTGCCGTAAACTGTATGTTTTACAAAAGTGGTTTTTATGGCCAGTTCTATAGCTCAGGCCACGGAGCTGCACCCTGCCACACTGGGGATCTGACTTTGGATTCCCCATCTGAGGCTCAGTTGGTCAGGGGTAAAGGAGGGGCATTCAGGCCTGGCTGGAGGAAGCCCCCGCTGTCCAGTGAGCAGTGCTGAGAAGCCACCTCAGGGGGACTTGTTTCTCCAGTCCTCAGATTGCAAGGTTCTCTAGAGCGACTTGGGCATTCCACCTGGGAAGAGGGATCTAAGATGGAGGGTACAGAAAGTGGTAAAAGGCAAACAAAATGAAAGTGATGTCTATAATCTACAAATTTTAGAGCCACGTTTTCCTCATTTCAGAAATATCCTTAAAGTTGAGGTTCATTATATTTTTGTAATGTAAAAGTATGGAAGATGGAAACAAAACTTAAAAGTTAATTGTATTACGAAGCACTTTTTAAATATTGAAGTAATTGACTATATAAGACTCAAAAAGTTGCCTGGTTACATTAAAAATCCAACATGGTTAGTAACTGTGACAAAAGTATTAACTAAGATTTTAAAATAATGAACTAAAGAAATATATTATTTGTATAATGCAAACCTAATCTTGTATTTTATCATTTTAATTGTGTGGAATAGGGATTTTTTTTTGTTTGTTTTGTTTTTCTAATTACTTTGCCTTCAGATTAAAAAGGAAGAAAAGTTAATTTCAGAAGCAGTTTGAAATGGTTATGCTCAGATGTTCTTGAAGTAAAAATTACATTTGCAAACGTGCATTACACACTTTTTACTGCACAGTGATGAAATCATTTGTAAGAAGGCTTGTAAGAGTTATTTGGATTTTAAATTTATTCACCTTTCTAAATTATTTGCCTACACTAGAAGGCTTACAATCTAACAGGGTAATTTTCAAAAGAAAATGTAAATGTGGCACCATGAGCACTCTGTAACTGGCCAGAAAATAGACAGAGGCTAGACTCTGCTTGTCTTTCATCAAACTTATATTAGAAACCAACAGAAAACAGTTCTGCTCTCCATAGCAGTTCTTTAAACAAGAAAACCAGTAGCTAGGCAAACTGAGCCTGCTCTAGGTTTCTTCTCTTTCCTCCTGGTCCTGGCTGGTTATATCCCTTTCCTAGGGACCTCCGTCTAGAACCAGGATGCCCTGTTGTATATGGTTTAAAGTAGACTGGGCTAGATCTCTGGAGCCGGTGTTTTAAAGTGTTCTGGTGATTTCTCCTGTATTCCCCCTGCACAGTAACAGACTACTGTAGCAATTTTCAAAAGCCTGTTTTCCTGTGTTAAGTATACTTAATATGGGTAAAACCTATTGACATTTCAATAGCATATATTGTAGCACTTTTCAAAATCCTTTCAAAATCATTATAATATATGCTATTAAATTGCCAATAGGTTTTATCCGCATTAAGGGGTACACGCGTAAGATACGCGCGTACCCCCCGAAAACCTGCCCCAACCTCCCCCTGCGTACGCCAAGCCTATGTTGAATAGGCTCGGCGGCACGCACAAGCTCCGGGACGTGCGTAAGTCCCGGGGCTTTCCTGGGGGGGTGTGTCAAGGGGCATGCCGCTGCCGGCGCGCCGGCGGGGGTGTGTCGCGGCCGGTGCGACATCGGGGGTGGGGTCACGGGCGTGGTTCCGGCCCGGAGGCGGGGCCACGGCCTCCGGACCAGCCCTTGGACTGGAACATGGCACGCCAGCAGCCGGCCTTGTGCGCGCAAGTTACGCCTGCCTCGGGCAGGCGTAACTTTTGGATTAAAGGTAGGGGGGGTTTAGATAGGGCCGGGGGGGGGGGTGGATTAGGTAGGGGGGAAGGGAGGGGAAGGTGCCGGGGGGTTGAAGGAAAGTTCCCTCCGAGGCTGCTCCGATTTTGCGAAGCCTTGCGCGCACCGACCCCGGATTTTAAAAGATACGCACGGCTACACGTGTATCTATTAAAATCCGGCGTACTTTTGTTTGTGCCTGGTGCGCGAACAAAAGTACACGCGGGCGTACTTTTATAAAATCTACCCCTAAGTGTAGTGAATACAGTTAAATGGGCTTTTGAAAATTGCTATAATAGTGTTACATTTACATTTTCCTTTGAAAATTACCCTGTATGTGTATGTTTGCTTGAATTGGGCCAAATAATTTATATCTGGGTCTCCATGCATTTTAAATCATCAGCATGGGAACCTCATACTGACCAGCCAATTTAGCAATAAATTATATGTCAAGGAAATAATACAATACCTATGACAGACAGGGCAGCCGACCCGATTACATAATTAAGATGATGGAAACAAATCTTGTTTGTCCTAGACTTTTCATATGGTCTAGGAGAAGGTGTACACATCTGGAGAAATAATCCTACTAAAAGCTAGCTTTAAAAGCCATCAGATGTTTTTCGCTAAATGCACATTTGAAAATTCATATTGTTTAAAATAATAGTATGAAAACCACACCACTAAATCTCAATCCCAAAAAAGGAAAAAAAAAAACTGTTGCACAGAAGTAGATAAGGTCTTCATATTTTATAAATTCTAAAACGTGAACTAATATTATGAACTTTGTATATTCAGTGTTTGGTTCCTTTTCCTGAAATTGGGACATGGTGGTGCACTTTATTAATATAATTTTTGACAGAAGTATGGTTCCATAACCTTCAGGAGAAAAAGAAATAATAGTATTTACAGCGAAAAGTGCAGTGTGACAGTTCAGCTGTCACTGTCCAGATCTGCAGATTAAACAGTGATATGTGGTACATTAGCTTTTCCCTTCCTTATTTGGCTTCCTCTTCTCGATCATGGTATTTTTCATTCCTGATCATGGCTTATCTCCAAAATTAAATAACAGAAGCATGCCCTGAGTTGCCCTGTCATTCAAACAGCAATGGTAACAGGGGGCTCAGCAATATATATTCCTTATACCATTCTCAGGTGTCGCAAAAGAGACAGCTATTTTAATTGTCACTTTGACAACAAAGTAGCTGTATTGGTCCTGGAGAAAACTGGAATATTACATTGTGAGACCTTTTAAAGGAGCAACAAAAAAAGATGTCATAGTACTTGAGCTTTTGAGGCCACACAAATCATCTGACATCTGAAGAAAAGACCTGTGAGGTGTTTGTAGCTCATGTATTACATCCTTTAAAAGCTATCACAATCTACTAAAACTCTCACAATAAAAAAAAATGTCAATAATATGTTTGAAGGGGATTGAAAATTTTAAGTATTTTTATTTAGATATGAAAGACTATATTTTGGATTGTTGTATTTAAACATCTGATAAAAGAGTGACAATGATAGCAAGGTAGGTATTAAGTTCAGCTCATGCTGTGGCTGAATAGATGAATGCTACAGAATTAACAAGAAGAGAAAATATCAAATCCAGAAGTCATTATTAGAAATGTAGTCTTTCTGACTATAAAAAAAAAAAAAAGTGAAAAGCAGCATGGTTCTACAATAATTACATAAACAATGATGCTGCTGGGGTACTGACCATCTTCTGACTAATAATAACATCTTCAGCCAGTTAGAATATGTGATCTGAAACTAATAATGTAATTTAAATGCGGCTTATGCACCTCTACAACATACTATGTCAACTCTAGTAGTATATTTTCTGTTAGGATTTACATTATTTGTTATTCAGCCACTGGCTATGACTTAATTGAAAGAACTCATTTTATCATCAGAAGAAACAAAAGAAAACTTACAGTGTGGGGCTATTTTGTGTATTAAAATCACAGAGAGATCCATATTCAAAAGCTATTTAGACAGGTAATGTCTAAATTCTAGTCAGCTAATAAGTTAACCGGCTAGAATTTAGCCAGATAAGTTGAGGGCGGTCCAGGGGCGTAACCGGGAGGAGTAGAGTTAGCTGGCTAAGTTAACCAGCTAACTCCGATGTGCAGAGTTAGCCGGATGACTTAGCTGGCTAAGGGCCGGATTTTAAAAGGGTTACACGTGCCGGGCCTATTTTAAAAAGGCCCGGCGATGCACATAAAGCCCTGGGACGCATGTAAGTCCCAGGGCTTTACAAAAGGGGTGGGGGCCAGAGGCCTCCGACATAGCTGCCATTGCCGCTGTGTTGGAGAATTGTGTGCCGGCAGGCGCAAAAGGTAAGCCAAGAGTCTGGTGGGGGGTTAGAGTAGGGCTAGGGGGGGAAAGGTTAGGGGAAGGGATGGGGAAGGTTAGGTTAGGGGGAAGGGAAGTTCCCTTCCAGGCCGCTCCAAATTTGGGAGGGAACGGAGGAAGGCAGCGTGGCTTGGCACGCGCAAGATGCACAATTGTGCACCCCCTTGCACGCGCCGACCCCGGATTTCTTAACATGCATGCGCCTGTTTTTTAAAACCTACCCCTAAGTCTGGTCAAGTCAAAGAGCGGCTACAATTAGCTGGCTAACTAATTAAGGGGGTCATTCATCAAAATATGTTAGGGCATTATCGCAGGCATTAGGGCCCTAACACCCACAATAACACCATAACACATGCTATAAATAACGCATCACAAAATGCATATGCAAATTTGAGAAATGTATTCAAGTGGGAGGAGTAAATGGAAATGAGGGCTGTTTAGCATTGCAAGCAATAATGTAACACACGCTATCGAGGGATTTAACACTGGAAATAATTACACCTTTTTTCTTGGCATTATGCTTGTGATAGCTTTGCATTACAGCCGAAATGGGATTTATTGCAAATCCCGTTTCAAGAGTTGGAGGGGGAGAGAGAAAGAGAGAGCCTCTGTGGAGGCCCACTGATTTTTTAACTATTTACAGCACTGTAAGAGGGGGCACTAGTAACTTGGGGTGAGGTTGATGGGAACTGTGCTGTTTGTACGTATGACTGTGCATGTAAAAGTGCCCCTCAGAACCCACCCCCACAAACCTCACCCCAAGTTACTAGTGCCCCCTCTTTCAGTGGTATAAATAGTAAACTTTTTATGAGCTTCTCTCTCTCTCTTTCTTTCTCAGCTTGCGATGTGAAAAATATCACGGGTGCGATAAATGTAACATGCATTGCGTTAAAATAGCTATGCGAAGCGGAGTAGGAAAATTGCCCTAACCATGCCCCCTCTTTTTTTTTTTTAATCGCAGGCACTATTCTTGCTATGTTTATCGCAAAATGATGAATCTAGGCCTAAGATAGCCAGCTATATTCAATAGTGTAGCTGCACTGTTGGATATGCCTCCAAAGTTAGCCAGATATGTTTATCCAGACTGTGTCTGAATATAGACTTCAGAGTTACTTTTAACTTTTCAAATTGGTTCCATTTACATTTCATATGGCAAGTAATATTGTATATTATTGTAGAAAAAATACACTCGTAACCAATTTACCTTAGCAGTATGGTTGTATTGTAAACTTCAATAGTGTGATTTTGTGTTTCTTTTTAAGTTATGTAAATAGCTCTTTTGTGCAGCTTGTTTTGTAATATTGTATTTGTATATAAATAAATTGATAGATTAATTGTTTGTGAATTTCTGACCACAGCGTTATTACAACAATGCAACAGTTTGATAACATAATGCCGAGATCAAATCAGATATTTTCCCTGTTCATAAATATCAGTTTGGAGTTGTTACCATAATGGTCCCCATTTCTTGAGTGCCTGATCCAAAAGCATATTTTCAGTCTGATAGAATGAATTATGTATGAAACTTCCAGGTCAGCTGATAAGAGTGGATGGTGCAGAATGTTTTGCTTTTGTAAGGCACTTTGCAGCCTGTGTATTAAAGATTTTCTCTCATGTTAAGTCTATGGGACAGATGTTTAATAAATAGGGTTCTTTATGTAGCCAAAGATTTATATCCAAGATGAGAGGAATTCATGTTTTAATTGATTCATCTGTGGAAAAGAGACCATGGTAAATAGCTATTTGGAAAGGCTTGGCAACTAAAAACAGAGATTCAGAGCTTGTGCAGAAATTGGCCAGGAGGCTAAATAGCAGTGAATAATAAGGCATTTGGTGCCAGGCTAGCTATGAGCTGTGGAATACATTATCAGCCCCTTTATAATACTCATGACCCTTATTCATTTTCCAACATGAAAAGTCACTTGAGTGACATCAGTTCCCTTTAAAGAAATGGGGGTGAGCATGTGCACAGCCTGATATCAGCTTGAAGTAAAAGCAAGACGCCCATGCTTCAGTCAGAAACCAGCCTCTTTTCCATAGGAATCAACAGGGAAAAGTCCAGCTCTCACACGTGTAGTAAAAGACAAAACATATTACAGGACAATTATTACCTTCCGAAGTTTTGCAGGGTACAGAGCAGTCTGTGCTGCCATCTTCAGATACAAACCACATTTCTATCATCACTTTAATGGATGAGCTGTCCTGGCCATAAAGGAGTAACATACTCTCCCACACATGGTTAAACGTCTTTCTATTATTCCAAGGAAGAACAGCTTTACTTTTCAAATTGTAGGGTGGCCTAACAGCTTAGGTAGACTTAAACCAGGGTAAAAGTAGCAACAGAAAAGTAGAGAGGTAGGATGAAACGGTACCCTATCTGCTCATACATGCCATGCTATGGGACACTTTCAACAGAGAAGTGCCTGAAAAAGTGGACAACAAAAAATCATCATAGAAACACTCTTAACAACTAAAATCCTAATCAGTTATGTCATAACAACTCTTGCACACCGAGCACCTACCAGATAGCTCATAGGTGAACGATTGGTACACTGGGTGAACTTATCTGGGATGCTGCACTCGCAATGGACCCGTCTCCTTCCTTAGCCTCAGTTCTGCCTCCTTCAGCCAAAGAAGATGATGCTGGACACAAATGCATCATGAAGAACCCAATAAACACTCTGCTGACTTTCACTAGAGTAAAGAAGCTTCAGTGTCGTCTACTGAGCAAAGTTAGCTTTGCAAAAGCCCCAAAGGAGCTGATGATGTGATGGACATGGCTATAGCACTGTTGGAGACAAAGGAAGGATGGAGTAAGGGAGTTAAGAAATGGATATTATTAACCACTATCTCATAGCGGTAGCATTCCTATGGAATTCACAAAACTGCCTCTCTATAACAAGCTGGCTGAAAGAATTGTGGGATGTTTGTACTATGGAGAAGTTCACAGCTGAAATAAAGAACGGGGACCCTTGGCATCCATTCTTGAGGAAGTTTGGAAGCTGGCAGCAGTCATAGAGGCTCCTCCATTCTCTCCCTTTTTTTCCTTTTCCTCTTTATTCCTTTTCTTCTTTTTCCTTTCTTTCTTTTTCTCATTGCTTCTTTCATTATTTCATTTTGAAAATAGAATAAATACAGTTGTTATGAAGAAAGATTTGCAATTTTTTTTTTATAGATTAAAGACATTATCTATGCAACATTTATTTATTTATTTATTTATAAAATGTATAGCCCATTTGATCCACAGTTCTTGGCAGGTAACAAGTAATATACATAAGCTATCAATACCTAAAGCCAGAGCATTACAGATCAACCGACAGCACAAGTGAAGCACAAAATAACAAAGCCTTCATGAGCTCTTGCTAGCAGGTGGAAATATCTCACATCACAATACAGATAGGTAACACTGTCAGACTATCTATGGAAACTTGCCTAGCTGTAACTTCCATGGTATTGAAAAAAAGTTAGTCGAACGCATAACTAAAAAATCATTTTTTAGCAAGATATAGAAAGGTGTTTTCCCAATAATTTTCTGCTCTGGTTGACCTAGACTGCAGAGGGTCTAGTAGGTCATGTCATGTCATGGGCTTTATTTGGAAAGTCTGAATCTTTATATTAACACCATTGTGTTGCAAATGTTGTTATTTTTTTAGATGCTGAATAAATAACATATCTTTCAAAGTTAAAAAAAAGCAAATACAAAGTATGCAAAGACACCTCCTTTCACGATTACATGCACAAAAATATAGTAGTTCTATGATTACTTGAATTGGATGTTTTGCTGAGATACAACTCATACTAGCTGAATATGATAATGCCTAATAAAATGTTTCTAAAATTCATTCTTTCAAACAATCACATTTTCCATTTGCTACTTGGCTTTTGAGGCTGCATGAAATAAAAGCTGTTCCTATCTTTTTTGTTCATTATTGATAAATGAGTAATTTTACAATTGTAAATTATACGTACAGCATAAAACATCATCAAAACAAATTCTCATACCACACTCTGTTATCTGTGCTCTCTTGGCTTTAGTTTACATTTGCTTTTGTTTGCAAGGCCTCATTTTAATCCTTCTCAACTAAATGTAGCCTCTATCCGCACGGAGGTAGATATTCAAAGGGCTTTGAGTTAGCTGGTTAAACCCCAAGGACCTAATTTTAAAAAGCATTTACATGCATAAAACTGGATTTTACACGTAAATGGGCTTTTGAAAATTGCTACAATATATCCCATTGGATTTACTTGCTTAAGTGTTGCGAACCTGCCTGTCTTGTAGCTTCTCCATCTCCTACCCTCGCGGCCTGGAGCCACCGTCACACTTCCCACACGGCAAGAGCCGCGCTATTGCAGCCCTCTGCAGCCCGGGGGCTGGCCCTGCTTTCTGTTTGCGGCTGGAGCCACGCTGTGTCTTCTGGCGCAGCCCGGAGGCCGCTGGCATTTCTCCTTGCAGCTGGGAGCCGCACTTCTGCTCCTCGAGCAGCCCGCTGGCCGCCGACATCGCTGTTGCTTTCTCTGGCGGCAGGGAGCCATTGTGGTACATCTGTATGCGGCAGGATGCCGCTGACTAGCATCTCCATGTGGCCTGGTCTTCAGCCCTGGCTTTTCCTGCGGCAGGAAGCCGCCTTTGGTGCATCCTTCACGGCAGGGAAGCCGCCGTCCATCCTGGGGCCTGCCTTGAGGCCTATCTTCAGCTTCAGCTTCACCTTGGCATCTTCCTGTGCAGCATGGGTGCTGTCCATGGTTCTGCACTCTCCTGCTTCCTCCTAAGGGGCGATGCTGCACCTCTCTGCCCTTTTTAAAGGGTCAGTGCAGGTGTGGTTCCTTCCTGACTCCTCCCAGGGTGTTTCCTGCTTCAGCCTACAAAAGGCTCCTCAGTTCATTCTTTCCTCGCCTTCTCAAGGAGCAACTTCCTTCCTGGAGCTGGTCTCCTGAGGATCTCCATTTCCAGCTCCTGCCTGGCATCCTTTTCCTGGGATCCCATTCCTTCTTCCTGACTTCCTTTGATGTTCTATGTTCCTGGTCTCTCTTCTTCATGATGTTTCCTGTATCCTGATGTTCTGTTTTAGCCCTGATGTCTCCTGTATCCTGATGTTCCGTTCCAGTCCAGAGATTCCTGAGGTTCTGTCTTCCCGTCCCTCGTGGTTGTGATCACCCTGGCTGGGCTGGTAAAGCGTGTAGTAGCCCAGTAGTCCGCGACCACCCCAGCTGGGGTGTGTAGGGCGCTGATAGGATTCCTCCATTTCATGGACGAAGATCCTCATCAACCCATCTGAGTTTCATCTCAGATCTTCATCATCATCATCCTCAATCCATCTGAGTTTCGTCTCAGATCTTCATCCTCAACCTATCTAAGTTTCGTCTTGGTTCTTCACCCTCAATCCATCTGAGTTTCGTCTCGGATCTTCATCCTCAACCCATCTGAGTTTCATCTCGGATCTTCATCCTCAACCCATCTGAGTTTCGTCTCGGATCTTCATCCGCAATCATTCTGAGTTTCGTCTCGGATATTCCTCCTCAACCCATCTGAGTTTCGTCTCAGATCTTCACCCTCGCATTTTGAACTCTAATGTAATTGAGTCGGTGTCAGCTTTGCTGCTTCGCCTCCAATGTGGTCCGCAACCATCCCGGCTGGGGGGTGTAGGGCGCATGGCGTTGCAGCACTTCTTTCAAGTTTACCTCATCATCTGAATCCTTGTCCTGCATCTTGTCCTCGTCTGCCTTGTCCTCTGTCTGACCTACTGCTTTCCGCTGCTCCCTAGCGGCAGTCCGAAAGGGCTTGGAACGGTCGGAGGACCATTCAGAGACCACCATTGCGTTGCTGGTCTCAAGGAAGCTCGTAGGTTCGGTCGAGGCTCAGGGTAAGGACGTTTCACCGCAAGGGCACACATTTCATCCCACATTGGAGAGCGCCCCCTAGTGCTCTCGTCCATCGCAGCGCAACAATAAGTGCACTTTACATGCATAAATGGCTTTTGAAAATTGCTACAATAGTTATATTTACACATATAAATATTTTGAAAATTCACCTATATGGTTTGAATATCTGGACCCTTTAACTAGATAAATTTTATCTAACGACTTAGCTGATAACATTTATCTGGATAATTAGAAAGCATTCTGGGAAAATTTAGGTTGGTGATAACTTAGCTGAATCTTATCTGGCTAACTCCAGTATTCAGATGTATCCTAATAAGTTATTTGGCTAAGCCTGGATATGCCTAAGAGCAGGCTTACAGTTATTTAGGTACATGTACTAAAAAATTGAATTAATTTTTAAAAAGGGTTTGTAGGCTCAATCCTGCAGCCTCCTCCCCCCCTACACAAGCTTACACTGCACAAAACATTTTAAAACAAGTGTGGGCTATCACCCGACCCCCCTGCAAACCCCCTCCCTAATCTCCAAATTAAAAAAAAAGAGGCCATAGCACCCCTAAGCCAGCTCCCACTCTTGCCCCCCACCCACCCACAGCCTTTAGTGCACCATCCCCAGCCCCTGAAATGCCCGCTGGAAGCGTAGTAGAGTCTTACCCACTCCCAGCAACTTCCTCAGTTGCTCTGAGAGCAATGTTAAATGATTCCAGCTATGTTTCAGAAGGTTGGGAGGAGAGCTGGGGGTCTGGAGGATGCATTAGAGGTTGCAGGTTAGTGAGGAAAGTGTGGTGCAGAGCAAAAGAGGGCTCGGTGATTTCTAAAAAATATGGAAGGAGGAGGGCTAGTTTTGAGGCAGTACAGCCACTTCTATTTTTTTTTTTAATGTGATAGATTAATGGGAGTGGAGGGGGAAATCTGGCACTAGCTAGCACTTATTTCAAAATGTTTTGTGGGATTGAACTCTTAACTGGCTCTATCGTTTGAATATCTCTGGTTAAAATAAAGTTGTCCAGGTACACGTATCCAGATAATTATGAACTTAACCTGATTTATTCAAACATAGGGGGTTATTTTCTAAAGCTTTATCTCGTGCGTTAGGGCCCATCACACTCGATAAGGCCATATCGCATGCGAAAAGATCCTTTTCACATGCAATATAATGCAAATTAGGGGGAGGGGAGGAGTCAGGGAAGGGAGGGGCGGAGTCGGTGGTGTCTTTGCTGCCGGCGATAATGTTATTAACATTATCATTGGCAGTAGCACAACGAATAGCACCACCTTTCACGGTGGCGTTATTCAGTGCGGCAGCCGGCACACCACCGTGGTGCGAAGGCTGCGGGCTTTCGCAGGCCAACCCCTCACCTTCGCCCCCCGTTTTCGCAGGATTCATCATTCTGCAAAAGAATGATGAATCCTGGCCATAGCTGGTTAGGTTTAAAAGTTATCTGAGAAATGTTACTCAGATAACTTTATTCGTGTATATTCATCAGGACGTTTATCCTGCTGAATATTCCTGTTAATTTACCAGGCTAATTTTAGCTGGATAAAATATCACCTCTTTGCTTTTCTGATGTTATCCTTATGAAGATCACAATTATTAAATAATAGCCAGAGAGTATGCTCTCTCCTCATCCCCAATCTTATCCTAAAACACAGGTGGTGAAAGAGATATGCCATGAAGCATTAATGCAAAATAAATATAGCAACATGTAACCACAACCTATTAAGACTTAGTGCATTTGCTGTATGGAATGCAGCCTTTCTAAAGGTTGCATTTGCTGTTGAGGAAATTCAGATAAGATCAAATTTTTTCCACTTGAAAATAGATCTCAACATAAACAAGCTTGTCTTTTTAGATTTGCTAAATTTATATTGACCTGCCGTAGCAGGCATAGTGGCAATTAATGTAATAAAGGTAGCATAGATTTATTCCTAGATAAGGTTTCTACAGTAGAATACAGTCACATATTCAAGAACAGTGTTCCCAAGGAAAATCAATCTAAATGTTTAATTTGGAAATAATGAAAAAATAATAAAAAGAAAGAAAACTATCTTAAAATTGCCAAATCCTCAAAAAAAAGGGATAAGTAAGCATATCAATATATTGTAAGAGCAGCAATCTACCAATTATGACCAAAATTGTTTTTAATAATTTTACTAATTCCCTAGCATAAATCTAACATCTATATTTCAACAATTTTTACAAAATAGCTTATTCACTGATGTCAACAGGGTCAGAAAGCCGGTATATCATTTGTCTATCAAGACAACCTGGTCATTTCAATCATTCACTCAAAATGTAATGTCCTTAGCATTTATAAAATCTATATTAAGGGGATCTTTCAAAAATATATGACTTATCTGAATGAAGAGCTCACTCTCTTCTGGTCTGGTCATCTTACTGAAGTAAAGTGAAGTCCTTTGAAGATATTAACTGTCACAAAATGCGGAGTTAAAATTAACGTATCGTCGTGAAAGATTTCCTCCTACCTGCATTTCTGCTCCTGAACCCAGAACATCACTGTCTGCCTGCTCTCCGGTTGCAGCGTGATGTCATCAGGAGGCACCTTTCGACTGGATAAAGAGAGGTGCCCTGTGGCGCACCAGCGGTGGCGTGCACAGCTGAAGCCGCGTGCCAAAGGGGCGTACCCCTGGGTTCATTTTTATGGAGGCCGCTGCGACCGACTGCTCCTTCTGTCCTTCAAGATTTCCTCCTTCTTTACCATTTTTCCTGGCATGGGAAAAAGGAAAGGACAGGTTTCCACCTTTCCTTTCTCAGCAATCTACTATTCCCTAGATGTTCGCAGGACACCAGGAATCTTTAAGCTCAGGTGAGCTTCTTGTTGCTGGCAGCATTAATGGCACCTCGTAGGGCCAGCTAGAGATGGAGACATCTTTAAGCCATGAGCTCCGCATTCCTCCTCCTGCTCCGGGGTTTGATAGGGTTTCTCCGCCTTCCAGTGGGTCTATTGTTGAGGAGACCGAGAGGAGCTTAATCCCTGGTATTCCATCACCTGGTCAGACTGTGAAAACCCCCTCAGAGCCCATTTTGCAGAGGCCAGCAATCATTGGGCTTGAAGATGTGTGTCAGGTGTTAGTGCTGTTGGAAAGTGCTGTGACTAAGAATGGATTCCTTTTCTTCTTATTGAATTCTTTGAAGGGACAGTTTGTAGTTTCCCAAATTAGATCATGATAAAAGGTTGAAGAACCTTGAAGTTCAAGATCTAAGCAATCAGAAATTTAGATCAGCCTTAATTAGTGATTGTTCTTCTATTAATCGATGTCTTGAGTTGTTTGAGAACAGATGGAGGTGTTTTAATCTAAGTCCGTTGAATTTTCCTTGTTGCCCCCTGATTGGTCCTAAAGAGCTAGAAAATAATATTTAAAGGATATTCTTGGTATGTCTGAAGATCATTTACCTACTTTCACCAAGCTGTATTATGATCCTGTTAAAAGGGGGGGAAAACATGTAGTTAATAGCAATTCTGATGTGTTACAAATTTCTTCAGGCTCTCTGTTGATTTCTTGTCACTCTGTATTAGAGAAAGATTTGATTTTGAAATTGTTTTTTTACCAGCAAGAGTGCCCTGTTCATGAGTCAAAAATAATGGATTCTCTCAGATGTCTTAAGACAGACCCAAAACCTGTGAAAGGCTTTTCTCCAGTTGAGAGAAACTTCTTGGTTTCGGGGGTGAATTCGCGGGCATTAGGGCCCTAATGCCCGCGATAATGCATCCAGGGCCGGATTTTAAAAGGGTTACACGCCTAAGGTACGTGGGTTAGGGAGGGGAAGGTGCGGGGGGGGGGGGGGGTGGTGGAAGGAAAGTTCCCTCTGAGGCTGCTCCGATTTCGCGCACGCTGTGTTTTAAAATGTACCCCCCGATAAATAACACATTGTGAGATGCATATGCAAATTCTAAAAATGTAGTCAAAAGGGAGGAGTTTGGGCGGAGTTTATGAAAATGAGGGGTGTTTAACATTGCATGCGATAAGAGTAACACATGCTATCACATGATTTAATGTGGGAAATAACTACACCTTTTCTCAGGATGTTATGCTGTGTGTTATGCCCGAAACGGGATTTGCGATAAATATCGCAAATCCCGTTTTGGGAGGGAGGGGGGGGAGAGAGCCTCTGGGGAGGCACATATATTAGTCAAATTTTTATACCATTGTAAGAGGGGCAACTAGTAACTCGGGGTGAGGTTTAGGTGGTGGTGACCTAGGTTTTGGGGGCAGTTTTCCATGCACAATCAGAGGTATGAACGGCACAGTAGACATCAGTGAAGATTTTATGTGATTTGGAGTGTACTCTAGAGCGCATTAAGCTAGGTTGAGAGTACATTGTACAAATCTCATCTTGTTATACCTTTCATCACCCCAATCAAAAAAGAAAATCTTCACTGATGTCTACTGTGCCGTTCATACCTCTGATTGTGCATAGTCATACCTCTGACTATACATGTAAAAGTGCCCCCAAAACCTAGGCCACCACCACCAAAACCTCACCCCGAGTTACTAGTTGTCCCTCTTACAGTGGTATAAATATTTACTTATAGGAGCGCCTTATAAAGAGTCTTTCGTGTGCTCTCTCTCTCACACACACACACACACACACACACACATATAACCCTAACCATGCCCCTTTTTTAATGTGGGTGCTATTTTTGCTATATATAACGCAAAATGATAAATCTAAGTCTATTTTTGTGGTTATGTAATTGCCATTACAGTTTAAACTATTCTTGATATATATATATAGATGTTAGCTCCATACCAGGAAATTAGTGAAATTATTTTTTTTTTTAAATTGGACAAGTTGATACATTGGTGCCCTTACAATATATTGTTGGTGCACTGTGTCTTTTTTCAATAATCTGTAAATTAAAATATTTATATTCCTAACTTTCCAAAGATTGCCAGTGTTGCAAACTGAATTATTTAAGGGGGTAGATTCCTGCACTCTGAGACTTACACAGAGGCCAATGTACTAAGTTCCGGATTTCTCAGGGGTTTTCCACCATTTTTCTGCAGAGGTTTGCTATTCATGCAAATGAGCTGGTGCTGAAGCTTTTGCTGGAAATGCTGCTATGTAGATGGCAAAAACTGATCCACGAAAACATTTTCATGCACTTCTACTTGCTCAATTCATAATTAATGAACAGCTTTGCATAATCTTGCACCAGAGCAGCGCATTCATTTTGAATCTGTATAAAATGTCATGCATTGTGAATTACAAGTGAAATTTTACTCCCTGTGAATGAAAAACCAGTGAAACATTTGGCAAGTGGGTCTTTGTGAACAAAGCACAAAAGCCCTGACATTTCAGGGGTGATGCAGGTTTTCTTTTCATACAAAGCCCAATTTTGGGAAATTTTTCATTGTTAGTAGATCGGTGTCATAGTGTGAAGGATGTCAGAATTGTAAGTTGGTGCGTGCTAATTTTTTTGTAAAGCCAAGAATAAAAATGTTTTTATTTGCACATAGGGACAGTAACTTTCAAACTGGCACGCGGCTGCTCATTGGCGCGTGTGCGTTGGTGCACGTCCAGGGTCCTAACCATTTTATAACATGCACACGATATAAAATAACCTGGCCGTGTGCACAGGTGCCAAATTTTAAGTGGGCATGCACATGGGCACACAAATCCCACTTTTACCACGTTAGTGGGGGAAGTTTAAAAGAGGCACATGTCTACGCCATTGCCGGTTTAACCAATTCGTCCTCCAGTTCTCCCAGTTAACAGTAGGACCTCCAAACCCCCCTGATTTGATAGCATGCAGTCCCCCCAGGTACTCCAGACCCTTTAAATCCCTGAGAAATGGCTCTTTCTTTTTATTTTTAAACTTACTGTGAAGGGTGGCATGGATGTGAGCCCTTTGTGCTGCGGTGTGGTTGATGCAGCCTCATAGGAAAACCTATTTAGGAAACTTATCTAGGAATAAATCTATTCTATCTTTATTGCATTAACCTAGCGGGACAGACTGGAGCTTCACCTCTACCAGCCGCTTTCCCTGTAGGTTGAGCCCTTGGGTGCTGGTGGCCAGCAGGTCTTAAGTGGGTCCCTAGGGTAATGGCTAGAGCGATGCCTGGATCAGGGCAGACAGCAAACTAACGGAGTTGGAGGGAGGCCAAGGTTGGGGAAAGCGGGAGGTCCAGGCGGCATGTAATCATGGTCAAGTCCTGAAAAGAAGTCAAGATCCAAGGAGTCAGGCCAAGGGAAGGCATAGGCACACAGAAGATACTGGACGAGACAGAGAGGACAAGGCAGGGCTGGACAAGGAAGGCAGGATGAGGCAAGGATGGAGAGACAAGGCAGGAGCTAGAAACATGAAGCAACACACACTCTGCAAAGGCAGGAGAGCCGTTGCTGAGGTGAGGAACTGCTGCGAGACCTTACCCTAGGTAGGTTAGGAGGCTGATGGCATCTTGAGGCGCCCCTCAGGGTTTCCCACTATGGCGCCCATATTATGTGCACACATACGCCCACACGCACCTATGGGAAGGCGGTGGCCTGGCCAGGATGGCGTCATCAGCGGTGGTCGGCAGTGCAACAGGTTTTATGTGCATAACTGGACGCTTTTTAAAATAGGGTCGGTGCATGTAAGCCCATGTTGTTCACGCATCTTCTAATTGATGCATGAGCTGGGCTTTTAAAATTCACCTTTAAATATGTACACTAGATTGATTCTTCTTGGCAACACTGTTTTTGAATATGTGACTGTATTCTATTGTGGAAACTTATCTAGGAATACATCTATTCTACCTTTATTGCATTAATAACCACTTTGCCAGCTAAGGCAGATCAGACTAATTTTAGCAAATCCAAAAAGACCATATTGTTTATGTTGCAAACTGTTTTCAAGTGGAAACAATTTGATGTTGTCTGAATTTCCTCAACAGCAAATGAAACCTTTGGTAAGGCTGCATTCCATACAGGAAATGTACTAACTCTTAATAGGTTGTGGTTACATGTTACTATATTTATTTTGTATTAATGCTTCATGACATTTCTCTTTCAACACCTGTGTTTCAGGCTAAGACTGGGGGTGGGGAGAGAGCATACTCTCTAGCTGTTATTTAATCACTGCAATCTGCATGTAGATAGAGGCTCCATTTAGCTGAAATGAGGCCTTGCAAAGCAAAGGCCAATGTAACCTATGTCATGAGAGCGCATAACACAGACTGTGACATGAGAAATTGTTTTGATTTGAGATTGTTTTATGCTGTTTGAATAATTTATTACAAAAAGAAAAATTAATCATTAAAGTCCCCTGAATCATCTAACTTGACAAAAAAAAGACAAACAACTTGTATTTAGTTCAGCCTCAGAGGTCAAGTACCACATCAAAAAAAGTTGAGCGAGCACTTTTTTGTTTCACTGGAACCATCCACACCAAGAAATTATAGACTTCTGTGCCTGTGATCCTGAGAGCAGCAGGTTGTGAGTTCAGTATTCCTTGTGCACATGTCCCCAGGTTTTGAAACAAGCGCACACAGGAAAACAGCAGGCACAAGAAAAAGAAAACAGAATGGTATTTCAAAGACCATTGGGCACAAATCTGTGCACTACATTGCACGTGAGAACTTTTCCACAAAAAGTAGAGGGAACAGTGATTGTGAGATGCTGATACTGGGGCGGATTTTAAAAGGCCCGCGCGTGCCGGCGCGCCTAAGTCCCGGGGCTTTCGAAAAGGGGCGGGAGGGGGGTGTCCGAGGGCGTTCCCGAAACGATGCGATGTTTCGGGGGCGTGCTGCGGTGTTTCGGGGGCGGGCCTGGGGGTGTGGTGCCGGCCCAGGGGCGTGGTCGAGGCCTCCGGACCAGCCCCCGGGACCGGAGGATGGAGCGGGGCTGCCGGCCGGCGCGCGCAAAGTTAGGGGGGGTTAGATAGGACCGGGGGGGTGGGTTAGGTAGGGGAAGGGAGGGGAAGGTGGGGGGAGGGCGAAGGAAAGTTCCCTCCGAGGCCGCTCCGAAATCGGAGCGACCTCGGAGGGAACAGGCCGCGCGCGCTGGGCTCGGCGTGCGCAGGTTGCACAAATGTGCACCCCCTTGCGCGCGCCGACCCCGGATTTTATAAGATACGCGCGTATCTTATAAAATCCAGCGTACTTTTGTTCGCGCCTGGTGCATGAACAAAAGTACGCGATCGCGCAAGTATTTAAAATCTACCCCACTGTTTTTATACCTATCATTGCAGAACCCACTTATTAGCACAGGATAAATTAAGCATATGCCTCTAAAATAATAAACATGCATTAAGGGGATGATTTTCAAAGTGCCTAATGTGCAGGAAACCCTGTTTTATGTGGGTAAATAATGCCTTGGAAATTAGCTGGAGGTTGTGTTGGTAAAAATAAGTATGAAACCTGATTCCATGCATAATTTTACCCGCACTCTAAGTAGGCATGTTGGGGAGGTGAGGAGGGGTGAGGAGCTGGAATAGGGAATAGGTTTTGTTTTTCAAAAGTATGCACATGAATCTATATGCAGAAAGTTACACCTGCTCTGAACACAGTGTAACGTTTTGCACAAAAGGCCTTGCGCAGAACTGCCGAACCTGACTTACGCACCTATATCCGTTTTGAAAATTCGAGCTAAATTCTGCAGGTTCAAAGTACCCCCCGGACTTTAGACCTTCCCGGGCTTTTTGAATTTGCCCCTCTTCCCCTCCACTTCTCGTGTTTAAAAGTCCACAGTGGGGGTACTTTTCCAAGGCATGTACACGCATAAAACCCAGCTCTGTCCGCATAAGGGGCTCTTAGAAACCAGGGCCGCCCTGGCGGGATTGCGTGTCCAAGCATGACTAAATAGGTGTTCCAGGAGGCAGGCTTGGGCTGGGGTCAGGATTTACCCACCTGCTTTCAGTTTTCAAAAGTAGGTATGTAAATCCACACGCACAAAGCTATTACTGCTCTCGAGCGTGGGATGCCTCGCACGCCCATGAAATTCCCAAGTGGCTTCACCTACATTAATGCACTTTGAAAGTGTTGTCTAAAGTGCCTGGGTAAACAGCACCGGCAGACTTCAGCTTGTGAGGACTCTTTCAAAGCTCCCTTCATTATTTACTTGTTCATAATGGTAAAATGAGTTGCGTCATTTCTTGGCAACAACGTAATGAAGCCTGTTTCAAAATGTTCTCTCTGCTTACAGTAAAATTAAACAGATTGATGTCCAAGTTTCCTTAACAGGTAGCCGAAACTATTAATCTGATTCTAGTCATTTTTCTGAGTTCAAATATGAAGAATTTCTTCTTTGTTGTGGGCTCTTTGAGGGCCTTGGGTTTGCATTCCTGTGAAGTCCCTCCAAGTAATAACCTCCATACTTTGAATTAATCCTCTCCCTTCACCCACCCCCAACTTTGATGAATAAAGTTTAGATTACTACCTGCAGCACATTCCATCTCATCACTGCCTCCCTTTTAGATAAAACAAAGAACATAGTGTGTGCTGCTTTTTTTTTTTTGCAGATAGAGAGAGCAGGGTTTGTGTACTGCATAACAAAGCAGTACAATGCATACTTTGTGCTAGCAGGGTACAGTTTAATCTATATTTAGTTTGGGCATGAGTGTTGGCAAACCTAGTTTGCCATCAAAAGATAATAATCGAATCATAAAGAAAAAATCAAACGATAAAAGCAAAATTCTCAAAACAATCCACTGACTAAGATGAAAAAACTATCATTTTGTTTCAAATAACCATACTCTTTGACATATGTACTAGACCAAGTTCACAATGTACTAGAAAACTTAACTAGATAAATATTAATGCCTGCCTATGATTACCACCCCTGTTACCAATTTTTCGGGGTTATTTTCCAACCCAAGAAAGGCCATTATTGCGTGTGTTAGGGCCTTGTCGCGGCAGTAGTATTCAAATTAAATGGAGGGGAGGAGTCGGGGAGGAGATTAGGGAAATAGGCTGGCGGCACCACTGCCGCAATAATGTTTAGAACATTCTCCCGTGCTCGGGCCATCAGCTGCCAGTAAACAAAATGGCGCTGATGGCCCTTACCCTGTCACATGCTAAGGGCAATTGGTCCCTGTCACATGGTAGGAGCAATGGACGGACGGTGCCATCTTTAAAATTTTTGTGGGGGGGTCCGGAGGGTGGGGGGATACTAACAAACTCATTTTAAAGGGTCAGGTTGTGTTTTTAGGTTGTGTCCTTTCTTCCTGCCCTCCCCCCCCATAACATAAGAAAACCCACTAAATTAATCGTGGGGTTTCCTATCGCTATCGGGGACCCCCCGATATCTGACGATATTGAAAATATCGGACAATATTTTCAATCGTCAGATAAACGATTCACATCCCTAATAATTAGAAGTGCTTGTGGAAATGCAGGCACTCATGTAGTCAGGTCGGTCTGGCATGCTTCTTAATGGACCTCGGAGGCCAGATGTTTGCTAGCTATTTAGATTATTACAGAACTTTGGTTTAGGCTTGAGAAAGATGCGGAAAGGGATCATCATAAAAGATATGGAATTAATAGAAGGGTTTAAGGTATCCATACTTCAAACAATCAGTACAACGTCTAATATTGAGAAAAGAAGGTAACATCTTTAAAAAAGGCTTTATGCTTGAGAAAGATGCAGAAAGGGATCATCATAAAAGATTTGGAATCAATAGATGGGTTTAAGGTATCCATACTTCAAACAATCAGTACAACATCTAATACTGAGAAAAGAAGGTAACATCTTTAAAAAACAACTTTTTGAAAAGTGCTAGAAGTGAACAAAGAAATTGAAATCTATAAAGCTGCATACGTTAAGATTGATATCAAGAATGTTGCCTAACGGATGTCATATATCACTATTGGGACTTTAAATCATAAAAAGTAAAAACAAAAAAAAAAACCTCACACAAGGAGGAGGCTGGAAGTTAATGATTATAATTGCATCAAGGTGCAGGGATGCCTACACGAGGATATGAAAATTTCAACCTTCTTCAAAAAAACTTTTCACAAAAAAATGTATTGTCCTCATAAAGAGTTTTTTTGATATAATATTTAAAGTGAGACAATGTCTTTTTACCCATTTATGTGTAGGCTTAAAAAATTCAAAATAATAAATTTATAACAATAAAAATCTATTAAACCTACAAGAAAAAGTTGATAAATTATCATTAAGAATGAATTATTCACAGTGATTGAACAGTGTTGTTTCATGATTGGATTAATTGGTAACTCAGATGTTAGCCAGCTAAATTAATATTTGGGCACATATCTGGCTAAATTATGGGTGTTCTGGGGGTGTAACTGGGAGGAGCTGAGTTAGCCAGCTACGTAAACTAGCTATCTTCAATCTTCAGAGTTAGCCAGATGACTTAGCCGGCTAAGGGGGTTATTTTCTAAAGGGCGGAGTCGGCCCCAGAAGAGGAGGAGTCGGGGCAGCACCGGGGCCAACTCTGCGAAGACTTCTCAGGCAGTGAAAGGTACGCATCCTTTTCACTGTCATTTTCGCACCGAATAACTACCGTCGCTCCCTGTGACAAAGTGAGGGCAAAGGCGATCGACTGCCAGTATGGCGCCGATCGCCTTTGCCCCCACTATGTCACAGGGAGTGACCGTCGCTCCCTGTGACATAGTGATCGGCGATCGGCGCCATTTGAAACCAGTCCAGCAGCACCGGCACCGAGGGTATGATTGAAGGAATGGCTCCCGGACCCCCCGCTAGACCACCAGGTACATGTAAAAGATTTTTGGGGGGGTCGGGAGGGTGGGAGAAGCAAAGGGGTAATTTGTAAAGGGTCGGGTGGGTTTTTTTTTTATCGGGCCATCGGTGCCATCGGTGCCATTTTTATCAGTGGTAGCCAAAATGGCGCTGATGGCCCGAGAGCAGGAGATCGCGCCGGGACACCCCCCCCCCCCCCCAACTGGACCACCAGGTAATTTAACATTTTGGGGGGGTTCGAGAGGGTGGGAGAGCAAAGGGGTCATTTGTAAAGGGTCGGGGTGGGGGTTTTTTTTATCTGCTCAGGCCTCACTAAAAAATTAACGATGTGAATTGGAATCGGAACCGATTCCAATTCACATCTCTAACGATCCGATTTTTTTCTCCCTCCATCCGAACCTGATCATTAAAACGATCGGGCACACGATTCACATCTCAAGAAATTATTACTGCTCTTCAAATGCCAGATCACATAAATCGCTTATATCACCATGTTTTTTGCGGCTGAACCTCCATGATACACACCGCAGTTTCAAATATCATATCAGTGTTTTGAGGATACAACTTGAATGAAGCGATCTTCACAACTGGTGCCACATGGCATAACTACATGGTTTGAGGCAGAGATTTGTGATTGACAAGGAACCAAGATTGCATACAGTAGTGGATGTACAAATTTTGTGGCCTCTGCCCAGCAGGCATGCAATACATCCTGCTCACATTTATTGCCCCTGAGGCAGCTCTCGACCAAAGAGTGAAACTCGGCCAGAGTTGGGCAAATTTTAATAAAGGGCTTTTTTCACATACCGATCTTCGCTATCTTTACTGCTATTAAGACATGGTATACAGTTCAGTTGGAAGTAATAAAGATGAGATGAAAAGCTTCCTCTCATCCCAATCATGGATATGATTGAGATTATAGGCCCACTGAATGTCCAGCTTGTTAAATATCTTCACACCTTGCAAGCGGTCAAAGAGCTCCATAATCAATTGTAATACTGGTTCTAACAATTGAAGGCATTTACCCTGTTAATCAATAAATGGTTTAAGTGACTCTCTCTTCTTTCCAACAAAGAAGAAACCAGCTCCTGCTGATGAGGATGAGGGCCAAATGAAGCTATGCTCCAGATTTTTCTTAATGTATGTCATCATGACCTTGGTCTCCAGAACAGATAATAGGTACATACGGCCTCAGGGGGGAATCTTCCCTGAAATAAAGGTGATAGTGCTATCATACGACCTGTGAGGTGACAGCATCTCAGCATGTTTCTTAATAACCACATTGGAGAATGCAGCATACTGTGAAGGAAGTCTAGAAAGAGTCGACACAGTTATTCAGGCAGCAGACACCGATTGAGATACAGAGAAAAGATACTCTTGTTGGCATCGGGACCTCCAATGAGAGATTTCAAGTCCCTGTCATTCAGTGATGGGATTATTTTAATCACCAGGGTAGTGCTAGAATAACTGGATTCATTGCCCTGGGAAGAACAAAGAAGGAAATCTGCTCTATATGCAATGCCCCAATCTGCAAGATCAGAAGAGCTGTTGCCGTTGCCAGATGGCCGGGGAGAGGATCTTCATATACCGAGGAAATTTGTAAAGGAGGAACTAGTGGAACCACAGGGTTATGGAATAAACACTGTTGATCCCTAAAAGGCTAGAGGATGGGAATAAATAAAAAAGCTTAACCGGCACAGAGCGGCAGCTACCACCCTTAAGAGAAACATGGGGGTTACCTGGATGGAGCAGCAGTTACTACCTTGGGAAGCTTGCTGGGCAGACTAGACGGACCATTTTGGTCTTTTTCTGCAATCATTACTATGTTACTATTATACTGCTGCATGAGAGCTTCTTCAATAAAATTGCCAGCAGCTCCAGAATCAAGGAAGTCCTCTGTAGTGACCTCTGTTGTACTGTATACAAGGCAGATAGGAAGTAGTCATTAAGGAGAGGAAGAACTATGAACTAAGGCTGCCTCTCCAACCAGTCCTAGGCTCAGACATTTCCTGTAGTGTAGTGCCCTTGATCAGCACAGAAGAGATACATTTTGAGGCATTGACATCTCAGTTTATCCTCATTGGTTATCCTGGCTCTCCCAAGCTGCATGGGTTCCTCAGGTATTGAGACAGAAGTAGTTTCCTTGACTGGAGCCACCATAGGTCGCTGGAACCTGAGAACCAGACTCAACAGACATAAAGAAGGTTTCTCGCTCCCTTGCTAGCTCCTGAAATCAGAACATCAGCCTGGTACCTCTTGTCCTGCTCATCTTTAAAGTGGTTTGACAATCCCTGCCAGAAGATTGCTGTAAAGCTCTCTTCGTTCCATCTGAAATTGGATGGCATAGTTACCAACAGTTTTAGTTCCCTACTTGAGGTGGAGTAATTCTGAGGCCATGGATGAGGAGCACCCTAGCTCATCAAAGATGAGGTGGAATTGTTTCAGGAATTCTTCCAAATTCCTGATGAGTGGTTCATTACGCTACTAGAGGGGGGTTATCCATGCAAGAGCCGGACTGGCCAGAAAAGAAGGGTGAAAGTTACCTTGGTGCGGTCGGAGGGGAAACTGACAGTTTGTAGTTCGAAGTACATAAGGCATTGATTAATAAATCCTCTGCAAGATTTGGGCTGTCCGACATTACCTGGGAGGTGGAGCCTGGTGAGGCATTGCTGCAGGAGCATGAATGGAGCTGGCAAAGGTGGCGGAGGAAGCACCAGTACCGGAGGTCGAGTCTGCATGGCAACCATGAGGATAGCTAGGCCTTGGAGAAGAGGGAAGCCAGGGTTCAAATCCTAAGGCTGCTCCTGGTGACCTTGGGCAAATCACTTCACCATCCATTTCCTCAGGTACAAACTTCATTTACTGTGCATTTTTCCCAGTCACAGAAAGGGAGAAAAGTCTCAGGAAATCAGGCCCTTAGGCTGTGAGCCCTCTGGGGACAGGGAAACACCTACAGCACCTGAATGTAATCCACTCTGAAGAATCTGAAAGGCGGAATATAAATGAAATAAAAATAAATTAAGCTGCATCAGAGCCATGGAGAAAAGACTGGAGACCACCCTAAGGTCAGAACAAGCTGAAAGCACCGTGCCTTGGTGCAGAGCTTAGGAAACCTGGTTCTGTGCTTTCTGCATGCCCTCGTCTGCTGTCCTGTTTGCTGAGGCCTCTTCTCCAGTCTCCTTTGCTATTCCTGGCCTCCTTTCCCTCTTTCTTTGTATTTCTTTTATTTCATTTTCTGTTGCCGCTGCAATCAAAGCAGCAACCAAAATTGTTATTGAAAATAAACCATCAGCAGTTAAATTTCAGTTGCTTTTCCCATCCGGGTTTTGACCATAGGGGATACTGATACATTTCTGTGTTCAGTTCATGACACATCCGGGACTCCATTTTTGAAACGGTGTTTTCCAATAAGTCCATTGAAAATAGGAACATGTTGAATACTAATGAAATGCCGAAATATGTGTATCTTATAAAAAGTATAAAATTAAAGTTTTGTAATTTACGTGCATTTAATTGTATATTTTGCTTGTAAGAAGTTCTTAATGATAAGGATCTACAGGAAGAAAATGCCTTTGATACGACCTTATAATAATCCCTGTTTTCTACATCTGTGCTGCATGTTTTGTAAGGCAGTGCTGGTAACGTGCTAACCTAGAACTTTTTAATTATCTGTTCTTGTCTGCCTCCTAATTGATAGTTTTATGAAAACAGCATAGCATTATAAAATTCAAACTTCCTCTGGACTTTTACCTAATTACAATGTTTTGATGCTGCTACAGATAGTTTCTTTCCACAGTGAAGAAAAGTAAATCATTGCCCTTGCTTGGTAGCTTTGCAAAGACCGAAAAATGTACATTCGACTATGCTTTCAAACGTGTGCATTCATATAGCGACCCCCTGGGGATCTCCACTAGATGGCCTTAGCCTCGGGTATGGGGTTAGGATTTAGAAGAGGAGTGTACCATTCATTAACGTCATCCCCCAGTGAGGCTGCTGGAATGGTGAGCTCCTGTCTGCACAAAAGCAGGCAGAGAGAGAGAGAGAGAAGTCAGTGCAGCATTTGTAACTGGTAGCCAGAAGAGAAGCAGTGTAGTTTCTTTGATCTCCTAGTCCTGGTGGGCCAGGCCTCATGACGTTGGGTCCCCCAGGGTTAGGAAAAACACAGCACTACCTCTCTGGCCCACAACTTGGCTGGATCCCTTGGCCCTGTCTTGAGGAGGGAAGGCCCCCTGCCTCTTGGAAGAATGAGGATGAAAGGAGCGCTTTTGTTCCATCTCATACCCAATGAATGGACAGAGTGACTATGGTTGAGAGAGAAAGAGTTTTACGGTGAAGATATTTTTTTGTTGTTGCAGGTACAGGGGAGGAGTTTGTTGCTACTCTTCCTGCCCCAGAGTGGGCAGGAAAGTTGTTTTTCCCTGCTGCCTGGACCTTTCATCCTTAAACATCCCTGTTACCATCTGAAGAGGAGAACTGTGAGTAAAGCTTGTTATTCATCAGGACACTCCCACCGGGGTCTCTGCCCCTGGAAAAGAGAAGAGGATTGGGAGCTGTGGAGAACTGGAAGTGCATTTGGAGCTTAGATATTGTCTGGGAAGGGATTTTGCTTCATCTGGGAGGCTTTGAGGTCTACTTGGGAGACTTCTCATTCCAAGCCTTGGAGAGTAAGACTATCTCAGAACCTGTTAGGGAAAATAAATATTATTGTTGGCCTTGAACTGGAGCTGCCTGGCTTGGGGCTGGTGTCTTATGCACAGAGCAACAGACTGGCTTGGAGAAAGCTAACTTCAGACTGCTGATAGCCTGCTATTTGGCCTAATCTCTGAGGATCTGGATTGGTTCTCAGGAGATTCAAAAGAAGTGCTGGGACACATGGAAGGTGTTCCCAGCATTTAGATGGCTAGGAAGCCAAAGGAAGGCTTGGGATCCCAGAGGAAGACCTATGATCTCTTCTCCTGATGTGTGTTAATGTTACACTGTAAGGTTAAGGCTGGACGTCTTGTCTCCAGTTGTGTTTGTGTGCTATTTATGAAGAGAATCTACTGTGAAATGACCCAAATTGAATACATGGACTGGAAATAAGCTTTACCCAAACTGTGAACTTCCTGTCATGTTTACCTGCAGCGCATAAGTCAGGAAATATTATTTTGTCATTGCTGTTAGGAGACAAATATCCAGCATAGATATTATTATTTTGTCATTGCTTTTAGGAGACAAATATCCAGCATAGCTCTCTGCTTCAACGGCAGGGGAGAAGAAAAACTGATACTACACGCATATCCAGCATAGCTCCCTGCTTCAACGGCAGGGGAGAAGAAAAACAACCAATAAGGGCTGAATAACACAGTCTGGGTAAAACAAATAAACATGGGTGTAGCTTGCTTATTGCGGCGGTTACTACCCCTACTACCCCTAACTAATCAAGCTTGATATTTCACTTGGTTGCAGCTCCATCACTGCTCTCTACATTCATGGTGGGGGTGGAAGAGAAATAGAACCAAAGAGCTAAGAGAAACAGATAAGTATGAGAAAAAAATGTGAAGCTTGCTGGGCAGACTGGATGGGCCGTTTGGTCTTCTTCTGCCGTCATTTCTATGTTTCTATGTTTCTATGTTAAACAAATCACTAATGAGACACAATATCCATGTGCGTGTGCTACAGGGGCCATCAACCTGACAGGACCCAATACTGTGCAGCATG
The DNA here is from genome assembly GCF_901001135.1 of Rhinatrema bivittatum. NCBI lineage: Eukaryota > Metazoa > Chordata > Amphibia > Gymnophiona > Rhinatrematidae > Rhinatrema > Rhinatrema bivittatum. The sequence goes on from NC_042619.1 coordinate 87,357,482, forward strand.
TGCACAGAAACAGAGAGAGACATGGAGATTAGGTTGGGACATGGATGAAACCAGAATCAAGCATATATGGTGCCAGCTGATTGTTTGGGAATTTTTGCGGTAAACTTTAATTTTGCAATGCCCAGCCAGTGTCCAGGCTGTTTATTCGGCACCTACAGATATTTAACAGAAAGTACACCTGGAAAAGAGGTTCCCCCCCCTACACCTGGAGTCATGGAGGTCTATCCTCCTCCCTTCCAGAGAATCCATGTCCTGGGGTGGTACAGACATTGTAATTGTGATCAGAGACTTAGCCCCAGGACTGAGTGTTACCCCGACCTTCCTGGGATAATACCAAAAAAGGGGCTACATCCACATGTTATCACAAGAGACTGAGGGGCTCATTTATAACAGTTTTGCAAGAGTTTCTGCTCCAGGGTAGGAGCTGCTCCAGAGTTTGCGATTGAAAATAATCGGAAGTTTTAACTGATAAAGCTGGTACTAGTGTAAATGAGTCCCTGAGAGCCAGGTTTAAAGATTATGCAAAACGTCCCTTGACCACTTCTGAGCAAAATAAGATTTGTTTTTGCTTTGGCAGGTCATTTTGCAACCAGGGACGGTAAATTTCAAATAGGCACACGGGTGCCAACTTGTGCCCAGGGATGCAGGCATTTTATAACATGAGAGCATGCTGTAGTTACACGATGTTAGGTTCCATATTAGGAGCTACCACCCAGGAAAAAGATCTAGGCATCATAGTGGATAATACATTGAAATTGTTGGCTCAGTGTGTTGCAGCAATCAAAAAAGCAAACAGAATGTTAGGAATTATTAGGAAGGGAATGGTGAATAAAATGGAAAATGTCATAATGCCTCTATATCGCTCCATAGTGAGACCACACCTTGAATACTGTATACAATTCTGGTTGCCACATCTCGAAAAAGATATAGTTGCACTGGAGAAAGTACAGAGAAGGGCAACCAAAATGATAAAGGGGATGGAACAGCTCTCCTATGAGGAAAGGCTAAAGAGGTTATGGTCGTTCAGCTTGGAGAAGTGACAGCTAAGGGGGGATATGATAGATGTCTTTAAAATCATGAGAGGTCTAGAATGGGTAAATGTGAATCGGTTATATACTCTTTCGGATAATAGAAGAACTAGGGGGCACTCCATGAAGTTAGCAAGTAGCACATTTAAAATTAATTGGAGAAAATTATTTTGCACTCCACGCACAATTAAGCCCTGGAATAAATATAGCTGGGTTTAGAAAAGGTTTGGATAAGTTCTTGGAGGAGAAGTCCATTAACTGCTATTAATCAAGTTAAATTAGGGAATAGCCACTGCTATTACTGGCTTGAGTAGCATGGGATCTACTTATTGTTTGGGTACTTGCCAGGTACTTGTAGCCTGGATTGGCCACTGTTGGAAACAGGATGCTGGGCTTGATGGACCCTTGGTCTGACCCAGTATGTCAATTTCTTATGTTTCTACAGTGCATTGAGGGCCCATGGTCCTCAATGGCATCTATGGCGCACGACAGCACCTGCAGATACCTATGACATGGAATGGCTCCTGCCCCCAGCCAAGGCAATTGACTGAGATTGGTGTCGAGAGCAGTCACGCAACTTGATGGTATCAAGGGCGCTCCGGCACCTCGGTGGAATCAAGGGTGACCATGGCGCTCAATGGCAGTGCTGATCCTGATAAGGTCCTGACATTAATGCATCAGACCATCGGTGTGCTGGCATGGGCATGCAAGGGCAACTGGTACCAGGCATGGCACCAAAGGTGCAGCAGCAACTCTACTTGCCAGGCTCGTGCTCACCCTCTCTCACAAGGAGACTGCACTGCCATTACTGGCAAGCAGGAGGAGAGGCTACATTGTCCAGGACTCCTGCCCATTGACACTAGTTCCTTAGAATTTGGGGAGGATGAGTTCTCTCCCCACCCCTACAGGATTGGTGCGGTCCTTGATCCTTTCACTGTCCGAGCCTCTATCGAAGTCGATCACTTGGTGAAACAACATGGAACTCCTGCCCATGTAGAACTCAGGTGAGTCTCCTGGCTCAGAAGCTCCATGGACGGCATTCTGTCAGTCCTGTCAGCAACAGACAAAGGCTCAAAAACAGACAGAGCAAGAAGAGGACACATAAATTAAACAAAACTGCAGATGCAGTAATTATTTATTAAGTAATAGAATTAGACTCTGCCAGGCTGCACAGAGACTAAAGCCCATCATGTGGCTGGCAGAAAGTTGAAAGGAAGAGGAAAAAATAAAATAAAAACTATTGTAAGGAAAAGAAAAACAGCTGCAGCTCCAGAAAAACTCTCAACAAAAACTGTGAAGAGAGAGCAAAGCTGAATATCGTGACCACATGGCTCCTGCAACCACATAGCTCCATAGAAAAAAAAGGAGACAGGCACTCGATTCACATCTCTAGAAAATACTGCTTTTCTGTACATCCTCCTACTTAATATTGCTGCGATATTAAGTAGGAGGAACAAAATCTTTAAAAAAAAGTTTTAAAAAAGTGCTGGCAGTCAGGTTCAGAAAACGGACGCACAGTTAACAAGCGTCCATTTCCCGAACCCCTGGCTGTACGCTGATTAAGAAAACGGACACCGATAAATTTGGCATCCATTTGCGAACGGTTGACTGCTCCCAGGCTCACGCTGTCAAGGAGGCGCTAAGGGCACGCAAGCGACTCTAGCGCCTCATTGATAACGTGACCCATAATTTGAATATTGCATGGCACCCCCAGGAAGGGTGCCTGGGGCACGCTAGGAAAGCAGATGCTGAACTCTCAGCACCTGCTTTCAATGCGATTGTTTTGCATTGTCCCCAGAAGATACAGAGGGGCCGATGCAATACCTTGCCTCACCTGAGCGCACTGTTTAACCCGCTGTCGGATACCGGTTAAATGGGCGCTAATCCACCCCCTAATGCAATAGAGGGATTAGCGCCTATTTAATGGGCGTCCGACGCGGAGTGAATGAGTTAGTGCTCATCACATGCAAATGCACGTGAATGAGGCTATTACTCATTCACTCCAAAAGTACAGAAAAGCAGAAAAAAATGCTTTTCTGTACTTTTTTTAAAGTTAAAAAAAAGAAGAAAGAAAACCCTCTGCCGGTTGCTTTGAAGACCGACGCCGATATTCTTGGCGTCAGTTTTCTTAACCGGCCGGCTGCAGTAATGAAAACCGATGCCGAGTTTATCGGCATAGGATCTTAACGATCGATTTCGGCTGGGAGGGGGAGGGAATCAGATCGTCGCAGTTTGGGTTTTTTAAATATCGTGTAAATCGAAAACCGGCACACTAAAACATCCCTAAAACCCACCCCGACCCTTTAAAATAAATCCCCCACCCTCCCGAACCCCCCCAAAATGCCTTAAATTACCTGGGGTCCAGTGGGGGGGGGGGAGGGGAAGGGGGAGGGCGGGAAAACCGGCACACTAAAACAACCCTAAAACCCACCCTGACCCTTTAAAATAAATCCCCCACCCTCCCGAACCCCCCCCAAAATGCCTTAAATTACCTGGGGTCCAGAGGAAGGGTCCTGGTGTGATCTTTTACTCTCGGACCTCCGTGCGTTGTAGAAATGGCGCCGGCGCTACCTTTGACCTGTCATATGACAGGTCAATGGTAGCGCCGGCGCCATTTTGTTTTTTTGTCCCCCGACATCAGGAGCGTAGGAGATCACTCCCGGACCCCCGCTGGACCCCCAGGGACTTTTGGCCAGCTTGGGGGGGGCCTCCTGACCCCCACAAGACTTGCCAAAAGTCCAGCGTGGGTCCGTAACGACCTCCTGCAGTCGAATCGTATTGCCGTACGGCTGACGCCATTCCAGCGGGGATCCGGGAGCGATCTCCTACGCTCCTGACGTCGGGGGACAAAAAAACAAAATGGCGCCGGCGCTATTTCTACAACGCACGGAGGTCCGAGAGTAAAAGATCACACCGGGACCCTTCCTCTAGACCCCAGGTAATTTAAGGCATTTTGGGGGGGTTAGGGAGGGTGGGGGATTTATTTTAAAGGGTCGGGGTGGGTTTTAGGGTTGTTTTAGTGTGCCGGTTTTCCCGCCCTCCCCCTTCCCCTCCCCCTTCCCCCGATTTACAATTTTTTGATGATAAATTGGGGGAATTGTTATTGTATCGCGGCTCTAACGATTTTTGACGATTTAAAATATATCGGACGATATTTTAAATAGTCAAAAAATGATTCACATCCCTAGTATTTTCTGCTTTTCTGTGCAACTTTTGGGAGTGCTCCGCAATTAATGCAGGCGTTAATTTCTGAGCACAAAAATGGGCGTATTGGATGCTCATTTTTTTTTTTTTTTTTGCATTGGGAGTGAATAACTAATAGCCTCAATCACATCCATTTGCATGTGATGAGTGCTATTAGTTTCACCACGTGTTGGACCCGAATTGTGGAGGCGCTAATCCTCTTATTGCATAAGGGGATTGGGTAGCGCCTACACAACCCGCATCCAACTGCGGATTAAATAGTGCGCTTGGCTGAGTGCACTGTATTGCATCGGCCCCTCTGTGTTTTTACTCTCTGGTTTTCCTAGCTGTCTCTCACTCTCCCTCATCTACTTTATACCTTTTGCTAAAGAGCTATTATGTAAAAAGGCTTCCACTGAGGCCAAGCATTCCTGAATTTTTAAAATGCTGAGAAGAGGGGGTGATAATTACTTGCCTTTGAAGTCCTCAAACATTTACAGGACTAGCCCAAGGACAGTGTTGTTTCCCTGTTCAGGTTAACCTCCTTAAAGGGGAAGGGATCATAGACTGGCAGTGATTACAATGCCTCCAGGCCCTCTATCTGCTCCCCTTTAAGGGCTGACTACTTGGGAAATTTTGAGTTCTGCTCATTCTCAGGCCGATACAGAATGGTGCGCTCGGCCGAGCGGCACCGTATAGCCCCCGTTTGGCCGCACCTTTTTGACGCGCTATTCTTACCCCTTATACTGTAAGGGGTGGTAATAGCATGTGGAAAACGTGCGGCCAACCCCCCCCCCCCCCCCCCCCCCGAAACTAATAGCACTTATCACATGCAAATACATGTTGATGAGCCTATTAGTTAGTCACCTGCAAGACAGAAAGTAAAATGTGTGGTCAAGCCGCACATTTTACTTTCAGAAATTAACGCCTGTAAAAGGCTGGCATTAATTTCGGCCAGCACCAGGAACGTGTACAGAAAAGCAGAAAAAACTGCTTTTCTGTACTCCCTCCGGCGTCCGTTTTCTGAACCCGTGGCTGTCAGCGGGTCGACAACCGATGCCGGTAAAATTAAGCGTCGGCTGTCAAACCCGCTGACAGCCGCCGCTTCCGACAATAAGGAGGCGCTAGGGACGTGCTAGTGTCCTTAGCGCCTCCTTATTAGCGGGGACCCAAATTTAAATAAAGAATCGTGCGCCCCGGAGAGGTGCCTGGGCGAGCGTCATGAGAGCGGGCACTCGCCTCAGAGCACTGGCTCTCCCGTGGACTTTATTGAATGGGACTGTCTGATATTTTTGTAGATTAGCAGGGGGGAGGGGGGAGTTGGTGCTGCAGCAATCAATTTTCTTTTTCTTTTTCATAATTTTTCTTCTAATTTAAACATATTCAAATTCATACATATGTGAAAAGAAAACAGAGAGTATGCAATCAATATAATGATCAATCAAGCAAAACAACAAATTATATAAGAAAAAAATGCACATATTGCATAATCTCAGCATTCCCAGTACAAATGAGGGGAAGCCAAAGAAAACAAATCCTTGAAGCTCTAGGTCTGAAAACTAATAAGAACGAGAACAAGGGCGATTCTTCCATAGAGACACCCCTGCCCAACATTTAATCATTAAGTCAGCAATGTCTGACTTTGAGTTCCAACTCTCTGACTGAGGTTTTTCCAGTAGCAGTAGTCCTCAACAGTCAGAGGTCAGTAAACTGGTAATCAGGAGCCGTGGTATGCAGGTACTTCAGCTTCATGGCCTTTAGAACATCACCGCGGGCCCCTCGCAGCCATCCTGTAAGTCTCTTCACTCTGTGCCTCAGTGCAGTTTTAGCAGGCAGAAAGAGGAGGCACCATGCATGCATGAACATCACAGGGGCGGCTCAAGGCAATCTGCTACCTGAGGCGAGGGATGAGATGGTACCCACCTCTGCCCTCACCTCCCCCAGCACCCCCTCTACTCCCCCAGAGGCTCCCTCTCTCTGGCACCCACCCGAAAGTACCCTCACACATGTTCTCTCTCCCCCCAAGCATCTCACCCCCCCCCCCCAGGCTCGCTATCTCTCTCTCTCACACACACACATACGCTGTCACTCAAACACATACAAGCAAGCTGCCTCACACACGCGCACATACACACAAGCTGCCTCTCAGACTCACACACACACAAGCTGCTTCTCACCCAAGCACACACACACAAGCAAGCTGCCTCTCTCTCACTTGTGGCCTCTTTCTAGTCTTCAGCCACCGCTGGCCTGAGCTCCGGCAGCGACCCTGAGCCTCTCTCCGTTCTTCTCGTGCCGCCAGCCTGAACTCCGGCAGTGGCCCCGACCCTCTCTCCGTTCTTCAGCCACTGCCGGCCTGAGCTGAGGCAACTGCGGCAGGGACAGGCAGAGTGAGGCAGACGCCACAGCGGTGTTCTGAGAGAGGCATTTTTTTTGCCGCCTCAAAATTCTGCTGCCTGAAGCAGCTGCCTCACCCTGCCTCATTATAGAACTGCCCCTGAACATGCAACAGCGACGCCTCCAGAGTGCCTGGCATGCAGCCGCAGCACATGAGCAAAAAACAGAGGAGTGAGCACAGCAAGAGAAAACAAAGAGCACTGCACATGCGTCCTGTAGACACTGCCGCTGTAGCAGTGGAACCCAAGAGATTTTCTCCTCCTGTTCAGAGACCTGGCAATTTCTTGACATATCTGGAGTCTCTGGGACAAATCTGGAGAGTTCCCAGGTGATCCTGCCACTAGGGGAGATCAAGGATTGGAATTTTGGTGAGGTAGATAGGGGGGATGGGGGTGGGATTCAAGAGGTAGATGTCCCTATCTTACTTCACTCCTTCTTCCCCTTGCATTCCCTCTCTTTAACCTGCCATCCAATCTGGTATATACATACACACAAACACAGTTCTAATTCCCTTTCTCTCGCTCACACACACATATACCTTCTAACTGATCCCCTCTCATTCCCCAGTATTTCCCCTCCCCTGTCAATGATCTCCCACTCAGCCCCTCCTAACCTTCCCAAAATGATCCCCTTTTGCTCTGTCTGCTCCAGGCCCATCCCTTCCCTATTGTCTCTGAATGACAGGAGGGGAGGGGCTGGATTAAGGAGCAGAGTAATTTTTCTGCTCTACACTCACCCCTTCCCCTCCTGTTCCCTGCATATTGCCTGGGAGAAAGGCTGGATCACTAAGCAAAGGGCTGTTCTCTGCTGGGTAAGATTCAGCACAGCAGGAAGGCAGCAATTCTTCAGACAGCCTGCTGTTCCCAGCACAGGCCTAGTGTGCCTATTGACAAAACCAGGTTTTCTTTCACTTATGACTTGACAATACTCTTCTGCATTCCCTTCATCTTCCCCCCATTCAACTGTTCTCTTTATTAGTCCTCTCTAACGCCCCTTCTAGTCTTTTCATACCTTCATCCCAATATCCAGTGCTATCAGTTGTCCCATCCAACACTGCTATTTTCTCTCCCACTGATTTCCTTTTACCCCTTCCTAGATTATATGAGGTCCATCTTCAGTATGTTTGTCCTGCTAAATTTGGGCCTTAATCAGACAAATGTCAGGATTTGAAAATCCTGCCAGTTTAAAACCTTTTTCACTCAGCACATAGTTAAACTCTGTAATTCATTGCCAGAGGATGTGGTTACAGCAGTTAGTATAACTGGGTTTTAAAAAGGTTTGGATAAGTTCCTAGAGGATAAATCCATAAACTGCTATGACGGTAATCAATCAGCAATAGTAGCTTGTGATTTATCTAATGTTTGGGTACTTGCCAGGTACTTGTGACTTGGATTGGCCACTGTTGGAAAAAGGATACTGGTCTGACCCAGTATGGCATATTTTATTATCCAGTTAAGTCCAGGGAGGGCCAGTTATCCAGCTAAATTAGCCAGATAAATGACGCTTTTTCAGAGTAATTTGGCTAACATAGCTGGATAGCTTTAGTACAGCCAAAGAACAGCTGCGCCACTGAACATCCCGGCTGAGGATAGGATTCCTAGCTGGCCAGCAGCCGAATATAAATTTCTCTATCTGTTAGTATAGCACGTTTCACCAAAGGACATTTTAAAATTCTTGATCAACTTATAATAAGAAAGTAGAAAAATACAAAGGCAAGCTGGGATGAAAACACTGAGTCCAGGGATAGCTCTCTGGTAGTGCTGAGGCCATGCAGAAGATCCCCAGTTTGATCCAAGTTGGTTGGTTGGGGTTAGGAATACGATGGAGGAAATCCTAGATCATAAATGTAACCACCCCTTTGTGGGGTGCATTTAAATTTAGTGGGTCACAAGGTTCCCCAGGCTGCTCGTCTATGTCCCAGACCTCTCTTTTTCTCATGCATGCCTTGCAAGAGCCCCTGGACATACAGGAGTTCATCCGGTGGAGGAGGTGTAACCTCCTGGGTCCCTGAGGCAGTCATGGACACCGTCATAAAAATCCCACACTTCAAGATCGCTGGTCAGTGGTAGTCTCGGGTGGGAAGTATTTCCAAGGGGGGCTCAGGTAGCAAATAACCATGGAGTCCAAGAATGGTGTTCAACAAAAATATACTTGAGGTTTGAAACTCAAACTCCAAGCCAGTATGGAGAAAATAAAAAATAGCATCAGGAAAAGCATAATCAGAAAAGCAATAGTTTCTTTGTTCATGGCAAGTCCCCCAGCTGCTCCTCTCCTAACCGAACCAGCATCCAACTCTAGAATTCTTTCCTCTTGGAGGGTACGACAACGTCTCCCAAGTTCCAGCATAAAACAAGGGCTGAAAAGGTGACAAAACCACTGGTTCAAAAACAGTTCCTCCAGTAACAGTTAATGCCAGCAGTTTCCAAAGAAAATCCCGAAGTCTCCAAAATCTCTCATCTCTGCTGTTAACAGGTTGCAAAGGCAAAAGATCCAGAACCCAGTCCTTCAAAATACCGAGGGTTTGCCCTTCTTTCAGGAAACCGGTTCAAAATCCCAAAACTTCCAAAATCTTCCAAACACTTTTATCTCCAACACTCCAGACTCAAAATCTCAAACTCTCCTCAGGCACTGTCTACCAGGAAAGCAGGCAGTCCCCTTCTTGATCAATCCTCTTGGTAGAGGCAATTACCCAGTTCACATGCTCAGAAGGAAATTTAAATCCCTGAGACACATCCCACAAAAAGGTGGGGATAAAACAGGAGGAGGACCCCAAAGATGCAAAAACCCCTAGATGAATATATGGCAAAATGTATTTATTTTAAAATTCTTTTATTCCGCTGCCTCCATACAATGTTTGGCACGGATTACAAAATAACAATCATAAAGTTATAAACGATGTGCACAAATAAAAACAATAATAAATCAACATATAAAAACAGAAATAAATCAACATATAATTAGTAATAAAATAACAAGTTAAAATAGTACACCTCATCCAATATTAGTGGCAGACAAAGCCTGGTTACATAGAACAAGATGTCTGTAAGAGAAGATTCTTATTTGGAAAATCACCTATTCTCAAGCTAATGAAAGCATAAATAGCTCCCTGTTTTGGCCTTCTTTACCTACCTTCACATGACAGCTTATAGTTCATTCAGAGCTGGCCCAATCCTGCTCACTGCCATTGTAGTTAATGCTATTAGTATGTAAGCCACTTGGAATGACTTTGTTAAACAAGTGGAATATAAGTAGTTTAAATAAATAAATAATTAAAATTGATAACTGGAGTGCTTCAAAGCTGAAACCTTCATTCATGGCTACAAGACTGTTTTCTTCAAATAGGCGCCAAATCACTCCCTCTGTAGCCCAATCATTGTAGCAACAATCCTTGACAGGGCTCATCTTTGGTTTTCCTCATTTCTTTCAGAAAAAAACTTTCAGGTAATTTCTGATATTGGAACTTCTAAATGGTTCAATATTAAAATGGGGGTTCCACAGGGATCTTTGCTGTCTGCTACCATATTTAATATTTATATTGCACCATTATGCCAGGTACTGGAAAAATTGGAGGTAGAATAACAGATGATATTCAGTTTTGGTTTCCAATTAAGGATTCCCTGAAGGAAGCATTTTGAGATGCTGACATCATAATCATCAACAATAAAAATATGGTTACATCAAAATCAGTTAGTGTTTAACATCAGTAAGACCAAAATTATATTATATTGTTGGCAAAAAAGTGTTTAGATGATGCCAGTATGTTGAAGATGTCATTTGAAGGAATTGATCTTGCACTATTGCCAGTTGTACGTAACTTGGGAGTCCAGTTGGATTGTGAATTATCTATGAAAGATCATGTGTGTAAGCTGGTGAAAACTGGGTACTTCAAATTGTGTATATTGTGTCGATTAAAGTCATATTTGCGGTTTGATAATTTTCGGTTAGGTATGCAAATGATGGTACTAAATAATATTGAATATTGTAACTCACTTCTTCTAGGGTTACCAAACAACATGACTAAATCAGTACAGTTGTTACAAAATTCCATGACCAGAGTACTGTGTGGCGTGGGGAGGTATGAACATATTATGCCTGTAGTTAAGGACCTTCATTGGTTGCCAGTATGTTTTAGAATCCATTTTAAAGTGTTAGTAATAATACATAAGGTACTCTATAAACTGGAAAATGGATGGTTGAGATCCAGATTACAGTGGTATGTGCCGCAAAGGGAATTATAATCTGTGAATAATGGTCTTTTAGCAACCGCCTCAGTGAAGGAGACTACTAGCTTGAACATGGTGCATGAACAAGCAATTACAGTGGCAGGACCAGTACTCTATAATTCAAAGCCAGAGGAGTTACGGCTAATGAGAGAGCATAAGTTATTTATGAAATGCTAAAAATCTGGCTATTTAAGGAGGCTTATAATGATGTCTAAAGGTAAAAAGACAGGCCTGAAGAGTTAAGCAGCAAGAGGGTTTAGAGAGAAAGGTCAAGAGTTGCTTATTCATGTTTTATACTATTTTGTATTGGTATTGTATTTTATTTATTTGAAAATGTTATGTATGTAAAATTTGAAAACAACCTAGATTGATGATAGACGATATAGAAAAAAAATGAGAAAAAAAATAAAAAAATAAATTAAATCCTGGTACACATGCACTCCGAATGTTACCTATAGATGTCGCTGTTGCACAATGACAGATACTACCATCTTCTCCCTCCATGGGTATGTTTGCTACATCTGCAATGCTCCTAGTCCCTCACAAATTAAATAAACAAGCATCAAGTCTGGAAACTGAATGTTGCGTCCGTCGCTGCTCGACCCCCTCACTCCGCACTCTTTACCTCTGTGGCGATTCCCTCCGGGTCTGATAGACGGCTGGCTACCACGGCGTCTCCATGCCGTCTCCTTCCGGCGTCCCCGGACCGGCTCGACGCTGCAACTCCGCCATCTTGTCCTGATGCCTAGGGTGCGCGCGCGTCCCGACTCTTATACCTGCAAGGGCGCGAACCTCAGGGGCGTCCCCCTGAAATGACGTCATCTGCTTCCAAATATTTAAAGGTCTTTGAAACACTAACAATTTGAGTTAGCAAGGATAAGCATACGGCTACATACTCGCTTTGGCTATCCAAGCTACTCTGCCTCCTCGGACTTACCAGAGGTACCCGTTCCTCGGGGTCCTCGCTCTTTTCTTTATTTTCAGATTACAGATAGGAACCGGTACTTGCTCCTTGAGGGCCCATGTTCCTGGACACTCTGAAGATTCTCTACTGCCTGGCAGCTATCACTGCTACAAACAACTGTGAGTTACCATCGCTCTCTCAGAGCTTTCCCTGGAACCAGGTACTCGCTCCTCGAGGGCCTAATCCTTTCCAGCTCCTGAGCTTACTTGAGACCTTACGTGAGTGTTGTCATCTAGTTCTATTCATGAACTCTTCCTACTCTGCCTACTCACTTTCTACAGTTTCTCAACAGCTCAGCCAACCTGGGATCGTTGTTCCAGTACCTGAGGGACTACAGCCCTGCCGGGCATATCAGCTCATTACTGCCACCTCTGGTGGTTTCTAATAAACTGTTTAATAAAAGAACTAATGTGTGTCTGACTCCATACTCCAGCCTAGCCGGTGGTCCCTCTCGGGGTATCCTCCCGAGAGCGTGGTCATCTGCCACAACTATATCAGAGCCTTCTCTACAGATTGCTCCTCCTATCTGATGGCTCCTCCCATCAAGCATCTTCTCCATACAGATTGCCAACTCAAGCAGCAGATAAACACAGATTGCTAACTCCCTAGCAAATTGCTAACAGATCGCTAACAGATTGCTAACTCCCAGCTCTAACACAGAGCTTTCCTAACAGATTGCCAACTCTGCAGTCTAACCATCTCCAATTCATAACAGATTGCTAACTCCTCCCTTTTCAGGAGCCCGCAACACAATTCCTAAAACTGAACCAGTTTTCAAAAAAGGCAGTATGCACTATGCAGTATACATACTAGGACAGTAAGCCAGACACAGTAGCCTTATTTTATTTACTATAATTTCTATAATCTTAACATGTAACATAACCAATGAGATTTATGAGTGCATGTTGGTTGTGAAGATAATATTTCTGATTCCAAAATGCACTGTGTGTATATTTTTTAAGTAGAAAAATCTTTGTTTTTGCTGCTTTCTATGACATTATGATTACTGTTGAATTCAGAGATTTTTCCCTAGGGTGCAAACTGAATAATGGTGAAGAATCAAAGTTACTCCTCATTTAAATACTAAAAACCTGGATTATGAAACTATTACCGTATTTTTCGCTCCATAAGACGCACTTTTTTCCCCCAAAAGTGGGGGGAAAATGTATGTGCGTCTTATGGAGCGAATATAAAAAAAAACAAACAAAAATCTAACAACCCCCCCCCTGACTCCCCCAAGACCTGCCGACTTAGTTTACCGCAACCCCCCCACCCTCCTGACCCCCCAAGACCTGCCGACTTAGTTTACCGCAACCCCCCACCCTCCTGACCCCCCAAGACCTGCCGACTTAATTTACCGCAAACCCCCACCCTCCTGACCCCCCCAAGACCTGCCGACTTAATTTACCGCAACCCCCACCCTCCTGACCCCCCCCCCCAAGACCTGCCGACTTAATTTACCGCAACCCCCCACCCTCCTGACCCCCCCAAGACCTGCCAAACGTCCCTGGTGGTCCAGCGGGGGTCCAGGAGCGGTCCGGGAACGATCTCCTGAGCGTGGGCTGTCGGCTGCCAGTAATCAAAATGGCGCCGACGGCCCTTTGCCCTTACTATGTCACTGAGACCGACCAATAGCAGCGGTCGGTCCCAGTGACATAGTAAGGGCAAAGGGCCGTCGGCGCCATTTTGATTACTGGCAGCCGACGGCCCACGCCCTGGAGATCGTTCCCGGACCGCTCCTGGACCCCCACTGGACCACCAGGGACGTTTGGCAGGTCTTGGGGGGGTCAGGAGGGTGGGGGGTTGCGGTAAATTAAGTCGGCAGGTCTTGGGGGGGGTCAGGAGGGTGGGGGGTTGCGGTAAATTAAGTCGGCAGGTCTTGGGGGGGTCAGGAGGGTGGGGGGTTGCGGTAAACTAAGTCGGCAGGTCTTGGGGGGGGTCAGGAGGGTGGGGGGTTGCGGTAAACTAAGTCGGCAGGTCTTGGGGGGGTCAGGAGGGTGGGGGGTTGCGGTAAATTAAGTCGGCAGGTCTTGGGGGAGTCAGGAGGGTGGGGGTTGTTAATTTAAAGGGTTGGGATAGGGTTTTTTTTGGGGGGGGGGAGGGGTTCCCAGAGAAAAAAGTTTTCTGATCTGGGGAGTGGACCGAAATGGCCCTTCCCAGACCCGAAAACAAAATGGGGAGGAAAAAAAAAGCTATGCACTCCCCTAATTTGCTCCATAAGACGCCCAGACGCAGAGCCGGTTTAGCACAATTTTTTTTTTTTAATTTTCCCCCTCTGAATCCTAGGTGCGTCTTATGGTCAGGTGCGTCTTATGGAGCGAAAAATACGGTAATCTTGTATTATTAATATTAAATACTGCATCTTTTTGTTGGGGAGAGGAGGGCATCCAATTTTCCGAGATAATATGCTTGAATTCAACACTGATTATGAGCTACAAAGTCCTTTTCAATCTCTGGAAATACCTCTGAATTTCTTCTATCTATGGGTATTTGCATTTGCCTACATGACCACATTCCACAGCAACATGAGCATGCTCTGTGCTCTCCCTCCACCTCTAATCCAGGTGTGCGTGATCCTATCTAAAGAGAGGGAGGGAGGGGAATAATGAGCCCTATATTATATTGCATAGTCCAGAACAGAGAATGGCCTTAGAGGTCATACAAAACCAACTCACACAAATAAGTCAAGATGTGAGGCAACACTCCAAGCCTATTTTTGATGCAGGATGCACATTGTTTATTCACTCCGACTGCCAAATAACCGTTTGTGTGATTTTTCCCACACCCCCTGAATTTGGCAGAATCGAGCCCTAGATGTTGTGTTATGGCTGGAGATAACCACATACGGTGGAGGACTAGCTTATGAGTTAGTAGCATCCACAAAAAAGAGGGGTCCCAACTATTCATTTTGTCTGTAATTTTGGTCATAAACCACTATGATGAATGAAGTATAAGGACACAATTCTGGTTTGGCCATCACCCAGCATAAAATTTCATGTTATTACTTGGAAAATAAAGCTGAACTCTCCTTCAAATGAAATATATTCCCACTTGAAACTTAAACAGACTTGAAGTGCAAATGCATTTTTGCCGTGTTGCATAGCTAACCACAGATGCATTTGAAGCTAAAATAGAATGTATTTGAACATGATTGTGGGGGAAGTTTAATGAGGGCTGACAGCCAGGAGACTAGATATAAGGAGAAGGGATAGCAATAGAATTTTAGCAGCACACAGCTCTCACTGCAATGTCAAAGGAAGCTAGAGAAGGTGATTTGTCAATTGGATATACACAATCCAGCAATTGAAAGCTCCTAAGTGGGAGACTTAATGAGAGAAAGGAGACGTTCAAGTCCTGTGCTGGAATGCTTTGGAGAGAGGAAAATCATTATGAAGGTGACGGTGAAAAATGGCTGACATTTTTTTTTTTAACAAATAATAGGGAGAATTAGGGAGCCTGCAGATAAGATGCATTTTCTTTGATCTATACCAATATGGAAAGAATCCAAACATTATGACATAAAAGAACAAAGAAGAGTTCTATTTAGTGAGATTCTGAGATGTGCAGTTCTATGCACACCGTAAGTCTCCCTGGCAGGGAGCTGACCCGGAATATCTCTTTTGCGGCAAGAGTAACTATGCCAAGAAACAAATGTCTCAGATACTTGGCCATTTACACAGCTCAGGAAGTTTTCAGAATAGATGCACAGCTGTAGCAGTCTAGATTAGGGCTTTCCAAACCTGCCTTGGGGATCCCACGGGATATCCACAACAAATATGTATGAGATCAGTTTGCATATACTGAGTCTCCAGTGATTACAGACATATTTCATTGTACATATCCTGAAAACCTGACTGGTTGTAGAGTCCCCAGGACAGGTCTGGAAAGTCTTAGTCCAAAAGGAAAGTGTCTTTGGTGACTTCTGCATGGCTTGTCTGCTAGGGACAGGTCTATGGCTATGAGGAAAATTTTAGGATGAAAGTAGACAGTCATTGTGCAAGGATTCAATACTTATGGGAGATTCTGCAGTGCCACAGTCTATTTCCCAAGTAGTGTCTTAGGATATGGACCTCTAATCTTTTGGCTCCACAACAGGGACTCATCACAGAGCTAAAGGAGGATCTCTCCTGATTGATCAATAAGTTAACCCCATCTACTTTAGCTGGTTGCTCATAGTTATACCCATCCCCTTGTCACTCAACCCCATCACACACACTCAAGAACATTGGATGAGTATTTTTGGCTGTTAAACTGAAAATAAAATTGAAAATAAAACTAACAAACAGAGTTAAAGCAGGAATACAGAAGAGGCCATGCTATTTGGAATGGTTGTGAAAAAAAGCTCATTATGATTAATGAATATTTCTGAATAACGGAAATTTACTTATTTGCCATTGCTTCTCTCTACAACCTCCCTCTGAACCCTCCACAGTCCAATCTGACCTATACCCATCTGCCATGCCCCATGGGAGCTGACTTGCCTCCTGCGGTCCAACTTGGGCTAGCCAACAAGCACAACCAGTAGCACTATGCTTCTTTAACCCACTCCTCTTGTCAATGGCACCTCTCTTTTTCACACAGTTCAAGGACTCAGATCAGTTGTTTGAACTGCATGTTGCTCCGTATATTAATTTACAGAGTTCCATGCTGTTCAAACAGTTAATCTAGGACTATGCAGGACAGAGAAGCTCCGGTGATAGGAAAACCAAGTTAGAGAAGTGCCAGGCCAACAGCACTGCTTTTCAGCCAGACCAGAAGAACCCACAGGGGAATGGTTGGGGAAGGGGGAAGGTGATCGGGGAAAGCATCATTTTTTAAAATCTGGCAAGTATGAGGAGGTGGCTGCAGTTCAGAGAGCTCTGGGAAGGGAGCATCAAAAGGCAAGATCATGCTCTGAAGCTCAAAGTGGCTGAGACTGCTGGTGTCTTTCACTGAAATCCTCTCATTGGGGAAGGTTTTGGATAATGGGAGTTTCCAGATAATAGAATTCCAGATAAAAGTGGACTATTGCATTTATTGTTATACTGAACTATACAGTAACAGTCAGCCTTGAAATCAGCACAGTATTGCAAGAATAGATCACAAGCAAAATTGAAATTCCTACAATATACTTCCTTTGTTGAAATATACCAACTACTGATAATCTAGGGGAAAAGGCAAATTGATTATATATAGAGTAGACCTTACAGACCATAATGGAATGAACAGAGCAGTAAAACTGGTCGGGGGAGAAGAAAAATAACTTCAATCCTAAGTATAATAGGCAGAGCTGTAATTTTGTCATGGCAATTTTTAATTGTGGATTAGTTACACTTAAAAGTTACGACTTTTTCTCATTGAACTACATTTTGCAGCATTTGTATTCAAACCGATCAGTATCTGTTCTTGTGTTTTTAAGACTGTTCTTTTTTTTTGTTCTATTTTCAGGTTTACAATGGGAATATTTGCTTGGGCCCTCTATAATTAGTTTTATGTAATCATTTTTGTTGGTTGTCACTTATGCTAAAAAGAGTGATTAATCAAGGTATACTCATGTAAAATATGTAGAAACATATTGCTGTTATGGCCCAGCAATATGGAATGCAATGCTTACGTATCTGAAAGCTCCTGTGGATTTTCCAGTAGTCCATAAAGAATGTAAGATGTGGCTTTTTAGTAAAGCTTTGAAAGTACTAGTCTAGTTTATAAGGTGAAACCTTGTGATATGAATATTTAGTACAGTTTAATTTATGTATAGGGTCACTTATCTATATATAGAATTATTTTATTGTAATTTATTATAATTATTAATATCTAATACTTTATTTCTACTGTGTATTTGTTTTTTGAATATTATATTGGCATTTTAATGATAGGTGAATATTGTGATATGTTGATTTATGTCACTTGAAGCTTTTATTAGACAAGCATCTGAAAAATTCTTACTGGTTATTCCTCTCTCTATGCAGCCCAGCATTCTTCTGGTTTAGCTATCGCCTTGTCATATTACTTCGCTGTCTTCAAATCGCTAGACACTATCACCCCTAGGTCCCTCTCTTGTTCTGTGCACAACAGCCCTTCACCCCTATCACATACAGCTCTTTTGGATTACCGCACCCCAGATGTATGACTGCACTTTCTTGGCATTGAATACCAGCTGCCATATCTTCAACCACTATTCAAGCTTCCTTAAATCACATCTTATTCTTTCTACTCCTTCTGGCGTGTTCACTCTTTTGCAGATCTTACTATCATCCACAAATAGACAAAACTTTACCTTCTATCCCTTCCGCAAAGATATTGCTCTCAAAGATATTGGAATAAAGGAAAGGGATAGCCAAAAGTCCTTCAGAAAGTCTTTATTGGTTGCCCAACTCTAGGCCTGAGTTTCGCCCATCAGGGGCCTGCTTCAGGGGCTACATAAAAAAGAATAATAAATAATAAACAATAAATAATTAAAAATATAATCAGTTACTTATAAGATTATAAAAACAAAACTATGGTGTAAAAAATTAATATTAATTAAAAAATTAAAATTAATTAAGAACAGACACAAAAGTATGTCTACTAAAACATTCAGGTTGCGTAATCATAAAATATTCAGTGTGCATGGGGGCCCTGAGAGAGAACGGAAGGGAGTGAATGCAGCCGTCCTGGTAAGGAACACAGAGACTGTATTAAAACCTGCAGAACTTTTCTCCATCTGCGGAGAGAGAACGGAGCTGTGCTAATTGAAGCCAGCTGATTCTGTGCTCCTGACGTCATCAGCCAGGGACCGGGTCTACAAAACCCGAGGAGCGTCGGTGATCAGAGGGGCCCTGAGAGAGAATGGAAGGGAGTGAATGCAGCCGTCCTGGTAAGGAACACAGAGACTGTATTAAAACCTGCAGAACTTTTCTCCGTCTGTGGAGAGAGAACGGAGCTGTGCTAATTGAAGCCAGCTGATTCTGTGCTCCTGACGTCATCAGCCAGGGACCGGGTCTACAAAACCCGAGGAGCGTCGGTGATCAGAGGGGCCCTGAGAGAGAACGGAAGGGAGTGAATGCAGCCGTCCTGGTAAGGAACACAGAGACTGTATTAAAACCTGCAGAACTTTTCTCCGTCTGCGGAGAGAGAACGGAGCTGTGCTAATTGAAGCCAGCTGATTCTGTGCTCCTGACGTCATCAGCCAGGGACCGGGTCTACAAAACCCGAGGATCGTCGGCGCGTAGTGCCGCCGGCGCGCCGCCTAAGCCGCGCGCGCGGCTTAGACCGGCTTTGACCGCAAGGACCGCGGCCGGCCGGATAAAGTCTTTGGAAACTTCCTCCCTGAAGTCCTCAACTTATGGGTCGAAAAAGGAAGGCGCGTTTTGTCACCTCATCGCCAACAACTGTAAGAACTGGTCCCATGGACGCACATGTTAATCGGCAGGGAATGCCACAAATGGACTGTACGCGAGGCACTGTTGATGCCTCTTTAAGTCCAGGCAATCAACCGACCCCTCCGCAACCCTCAGCAAACACAGGAGAAGATCAGCGAGCTGAGAAGGCGCCAGGAAATGTGAGTGCAAAAGAGTTGCATTTTCCATTGACTGTTGCCGATCCAGTAGATAGCCCTGCAATACAATCTGCAGGGGCAGAAGAAGGTAATATAATAATTACCTTAGATCGGGCACAGATTGATTCTGTAGACCCGGCTAATGTGACTATGGGGGATTTGTGGAGGGTTTTGACAAAATTAGACTCTAATCTAGTACAAGTTAACAACTCATTATCCTCTCTAGTTAATGTTAACAGGTTGTCAATATTGGAACAAGGTAAAAGAATAAATGATGTAGAGTTAACTCTGAAAACCGTTGAAAAGAAAGTACAGAATATCCAAGAGAGAGAATGTTTGAATATTACTGACTAATTCTTTACATGCTGAAATTGAAAATATAGAGAATTTAATGAGGATTAAAAATTTAAGATTTGTACAATTCCCAATTACTAGGTTGTTATCGCCAGTTGAAATGTTTTCTAAATTTTTGAAAGAAAATCTAGCATATGGAGATAAGGATATACCAGTGATATCAAAGATTTATTATTTTCCTATACGCCCTAGTGACAACAATGGGCAGATAGAGGATAAAAGTATAGGGGTATCCACTTTTTTAGAGGAGTCTACAGATATTATAAATAAAAGGGCAACATTATTTGTATCTTTTTCTTTAGAGAAGGATAAAGATATAGTTCTGGGAAAATTCTTTAAGAATAAGGATTTACCATTCTGTGGCCAAAAAGTTTATGTATTTCCGGATGTGTCTAGACCTACGCAATTGCGTAGAAGACACTTCCTTATGTTAAAGAGTAAGACCCTGGAAATTGGAGCCACTTTTTATTTAAAATTTCCATCAAAATGTTTCGTCAATTACCAGGGTAAGAAATTTTCCTTTAATGAGCCCCTTCACCTGGAAAATTTCTTGAGGGATAAAACCAGTCTAGGTTTGATGCCTAATTTGTCAGAAGTATCGGTTGTACAAGAATAAATAGAAATCACTCCCTTTATAGTTATTATTGATTGTATTATTATGGTTAGGCAGGTACCCCCACATTATAGGTTCACATGAGAGAAATAATGTGTTATTTGGTTAATGGATTATATGATTTATGTAAGTCTCTCATGATGATTACTTATGTTATATGAAAATACAAGTTTTGTATTATGTTTTAATTTGCAAAAATTGAATAAAGAGTTAAATTTAAAAAAAAATAAAATTCAGTGTGCATAATGATAAAACAATTTATATGGAACAAAACAGAGGAAGACAAAAGATAAAAATAAAATTACAGCAACAAAATCCTCAATACTATCAACCTGGAATGTAAATTGGCTGACATGTACTATAAAACCCTTCATACGGTGGTGCAACTTATAAAACAATCATACCTGAATGAAATCTAAATCGGTGTATTCATAGGTGTGCTCAATCCATTGGAATCCACCAAGGACTTAACTGGAAAATATCATTAATATAAAAATGTTGTTGGTAATAAAAAGAAAAAGGGGGGGGGGGGGTTTGTAATTAAAATTGTTGTTGAAAATAAACAAATTTAAGAAAAGTAGTTACCTCACATAGATGCCATCATTGGGCATACAGGTGTCGCTGTTCGTTGGATTGCGTAGGTATTGTATATTCATCCAACAGTAGGAAAATTCTCAATTGTAATTAAAGCAGCTTCAAAGTATAAATAAGAGATTTCATGTATGTAAAATGAGGGACCAACGTTGTTAATAAAAAGCCTGCATACTAAGTGTTATGACTACATACTAAGTGTTATGACTACATTTAAAAAAATAATCTTTTACAAAAGTATCTTTTACTTATTTAAACAGAATAGAAAAATCCATGCACGAAGCTTAATGTTTGACGTAAATGGTATATTGGTTTTTTTTAAAACCAACGATACCGCTATTTATTAGAGTTATATAAAAAAATTATTTGGCTATAAGAACATAAGAAATTGCCATGCTGGGACAGACCAAGGGTCCATCAAGCCCAGCATCCTGTTTCCAACAGAGGCCAAAAACCAGACCACAAGAACCAGGCAATTACCCAAACACTAAGAAGAACCCATGCTACTGATGCAATTAATAGCAGTGGCTATTCCCTAAGTATAATTGATTAATAGCTATTAATGGACTTAAGAACATAAGAACATAAGAAAATGCCATACTGGGTCAGACCAAGGGTCCATCAAGCCCAGCATCCTGTTTCCAACAGTGGCCAATCCAGGCCATAAGAACCTGGCAAGTACCCAAAAACTAAGTCTATTCCATGTAACCATTGCTAATGGCAGTGGCTATTCTCTAAGTGAACTTAATAGCAGGTAATGGACTTCTCCTCCAAGAACTTATCCAATCCTTTTTTAAACACAGCTATACTAACTGCACGAACCACATTCTCTGGCAACAAATTCCAGAGTTTAATTGTGCGTTGAGTAAAAAAGAACTTTCTCCGATTAGTTTTTAAATGTGCCCCATGCTAACTTCATGGAGTTTCCCCTAGTCTTTCTACTATCCGAAAGAGTAAATAACCGATTCACATCTACCCGTTCTAGACCTCTCATGATTTTAAACACCTCTATCATATCCCCCCTCAGTCGTCTCTTCTCCAAGCTGAAAAGTCCTAACCTCTTTAGTCTTTCCGCATAGGGGAGTTGTTCCATTCCCCTTATCATTTTGGTAGCCCTTCTCTGTACCTTCTCCATCGCAATTATATCTTTTTTGAGATGCAGCGACCAGAATTGTACACAGTATTCAAGGTGCGGTCTCACCATGGAGCGATACAGAGGCATTATGACATTTTCCGTTTTATTCATCATTCCTTTTCTAATAATTCCCAACATTCTGTTTACTTTTTTGACTGCCGCAGCACACTGAACTGACGATTTCAATGTGTTATCCACTATGACACCTAGATCGTGTAATTATAGCATGGGTTATTTTTCCCTATATGCATCACCTTGCACTTATCCACATTAAATTTCATCTGCCATTTGGATGCCCAATTTTCCAACCTCACAAGGTCTTCCTGCAATTTATCACAATCTGGTTGTGATTTAACTACTCTGAACAATTTTGTGTCATCTGCAAATTTTATTATCTCACTCGTCGTATTTCTTTCCAGATCATTTATAAATATATTGAACAGTAAGGGTCCCAATACAGATCCCTGAGGCACTCCACTGTCCACTCCCTTCCACTGAGAAAATTGCCCATTTAATCCTACTCTCTGTTTCCTGTCTTTTAGCCAGTTTGCAATCCACGAAAGGACATCGCCACCTATCCCATGACTTTTTACTTTTCCTAGAAGCCTCTCATGAGGAACTTTGTCAAACGCCTTCTGAAAATCCAAGTATACTATATCTAACCGGTTCACCTTTATCCACATGTTTATTAACTCCTTCAAAAAATTGAAGCAGATTTGTGAGGCAAGACTTGCCCTGGGTAAAGCCATGCTGACTTTGTTCCATTAAACCATGTCTTTCTATATGTTCTGTGATTTTGATGTTTAGAACACTTTCTACTATTTTTCCTGGCACTGAAGTCAGGCTAACCGGTCTGTAGTTTCCCGGATCGCCCCTGGAGCCCTTTTTAAATATTGGGGTTACATTTGCTATCCTCCAGTCTTCAGGTACAATGGATGATTTTAATGATAAGTTACAAATTTTTACTAATAGGTCTGAAATTTCATTTTTTAGTTCCTCCAAGAACTTATCCAAACCTTTTTTGAACCCAGCTACACTAACTGCACTAACTACCTTCTCTGGCAACAAATTCCAGAGCTTTATTGTGCGTTGAGTGAAAAATAATTTTCTACGATTAGTCTTAAATGTGTTACTTGCTAACTTCATGGAATGCCCCCTAGTCCTTCTATTATTCGAAAGTGTAAATAACCAAGTCACATCTACTCGTTCAAGACCTCTCATGATCTTAAAGACCTCTATCATATCCCCACTCAGCCGTCTCTTCTCCAAGCTGAACAGCCCTAACCTCTTCAGCCTTTCCTCATAGGGGAGCTGTTCCATCCCCTTTATCATTTTGGTTGCCCTTCTTTGTACCTTCTCCATCGCAACTATATCTTTTTTGAGATGCGGCGACCAGAATTGTACACAGTATTCAAGGTGTGGTCTCACCATGGAGCGATACAGAGGCATTATGACATTTTCCGTTCTATTAACCATTCCCTTCCTAATAATTCCTAACATTCTATTTGCTTTTTTGACTGCTGCAGCACACTGAGCCGACGATTTTAAAGTATTATCCACTATGATGCCTAGATCTTTTTCCTGGGTGACAGCTCCTAATATGGAACCTAACATCGTGTAACTACAGCAAGTGTTATTTTTCCCTATGTGCAACACCTTGCACTTGCCCACATTAAATTTCATCTGCCATTTGGATGCCCAATCTTCCAGTCTTGCAAGGTCCTCCTGTAATGTATCACAGTCTGCCTATGATTTAACTACTCTGAATAATTTTGTATCATCCACAAATTTGATAACCTCACTCGTCGTATTCCTTTCCAGATCATTTATATATATTAGGGATGTGAATCGTGTCCTCGATCGTCTTAACGATCGATTTCGGCTGGGAGGGGGAGGGAATCGTATTGTTGCCGTTTGGGGGGGTAAAATATCGTGAAAAATCGTGAAAAATCTAAAAATCGAAAAATCGCAAAACCGGCACATTAAAACCCCCTAAAACCCACCCCCGACCCTTTAAATTAAATCCCCCACCCTCCCGAACCCCCCCCAAATGACTTAAATAACCTGCGGGTCCAGCGGCGGTCCGGAACGGCAGCGGTCCGGAACGGGCTCCTGCTCCTCAATCTTGTTGTCTTCAGCCGGCGCCATTTTCCAAAATGGCGGCGAAAAATGGCGGCGGCCATAGACGAACACGATTGGACGGCAGGAGGTCCTTCCGGACCCCCGCTGGACTTTTGGCAAGTCTCGTGGGGGTCAGGAGGCCCCCCACAAGCTGGCCAAAAGTTCCTGGAGGTCCAGCGGGGGTCAGGGAGCGATTTCCCGCCGCGAATCGTTTTCGTACGGAAAATGGCGCCGGCAGGAGATCGACTGCAGGAGGTCGTTCAGCGAGGCGCCGGAACCCTCGCTGAACGACCTCCTGCAGTCGATCTCCTGCCGGCGCCATTTTCCGTACGAAAACGATTCGCGGCGGGAAATCGCTCCCTGACCCCCGCTGGACCTCCAGGAACTTTTGGCCAGCTTGTGGGGGGCCTCCTGACCCCCACGAGACTTGCCAAAAGTCCAGCGGGGGTCCGGAAGGACCTCCTGCCGTCCAATCGTGTTCGTCTATGGCCGCCGCCATTTTTCGCCGCCATTTTGGAAAATGGCGCCGGCTGAAGACAACAAGATTGAGGAGCAGGAGCCCGTTCCGGACCGCTGCCGTTCCGGACCGCCGCTGGACCCGCAGGTTATTTAACTCATTTGGGGGGGGTTCGGGAGGGTGGGGGATTTAATTTAAAGGGTCGGGGGTGGGTTTTAGGGGGTTTTAGTGTGCCGGCTCACGATTCTAACGATTTATAACGATAAATCGTTAGAATCTCTATTGTATTGTGTTCCATAACGGTTTAAGACGATATTAAAATTATCGGACGATAATTTTAATCGTCCTAAAACGATTCACATCCCTAATATATATAATGTAAAGCACCGGTCCCAATACAGATCCCTGAGGTACTCCACTGTTTACCCTTTTCCACAGAGAATATTGACCATTTAATCCTACTCTCTGTTTCCTGTCTTTTAACCAGTTTGTAATCCATGAAAGGACTTCGCCTTCTATCCCATGACTTTTTAGTTTTCATAGAAGCCTCTCATGAGGGACTTTGTCAAACGCCTTCTGAAAATCCAAATACACTACTTCTACCGGTTCACCTTTATCCACATGTTTATTAACCCCTTCAAAAAAATGAAGCAGATTTGTTAGGCAAGACTTCCCTTGGGTAAATCCATGTTGACTGTGTCCCATTAAATCATGTCTTTCTATGTGCTCTACAATTTTGATCTTGAGAATAGTTTCCACTATTTTTCCCAGCACTGAAGTCAGGCTCAGTGGTCTATAATTACCCGGATCGCCCCTGGAGCCTTTTTTAAATATTGGGGTTACATTGGCCACCCTCCAGTCTTCAGGTACAATGGATGATTTTAATGATAGGTTAGAAATTTTAACTAATAGATCAGAAATTTCATTTTTTAGTTCCTTCAGAACCCTAGGATGCATACCATCCGGTCCAGGTGATTTGCTACTCTTTAGTTTGTCAATCTGGCCTACTACATCTTCCAGGTTCACAGTGATTTCGTTCAGTTTGTCTGAGTCATCACCCCTGAAAACCATCTCCGGAACTGGTATCTCCCCAACATCTTCATTAGTAAACACGGAGGCAAAGAATTCATTTAGTCTTTCTGCAATGGCCTTATCTTCCCTAAGAGCCCCTTTAACCCCTCTGTCATCTAATGGTCCAACCGACTCCCTCACAGGTTTCTTACTTTGGATATATTTTAAAAAGTTTTTATTATGAGTTTTTGCCTCTATGGCCAACTTCATTTCAAATTCTCTCTTCGCCTGTCTTATCAATGTTTTACACTTACCTTGACAATGCTTATGTTTTATCCTATTTTCTTCAGATGGATCCTTCTTCCAATTTTTGAAGGATGTTTTTTTGGCTAAAATAGCCTCTTTCACCTCACCTTTTAACCATGACAGTAATCGTTTTGCCTTCCTTCCACCTTTCTTAATGCGAGGAATACATATGGACTGCGCCCCTAGGATTGTATTTTTAAACAATGTCCAAGCCTGTTGAACACTTTTAACCTTTGCAGCTGCACCTTTCAGTTTTTTTCTAACTATTTTCCTCATTTTATCAAAGTTTCCCTTTTTAAAATTTAGTGTTAGAGCTGCAGATTTACTTATTGTCCCCCTTCCAGTTATTAGTTTAAATTTGATCATGTTATGATCACTGTTGCCAAGTGGCCCCACCACTGTTACTTCTTTCACCAAATCTTGCGTTCCACTAAGAATTAAATCTAAAATAGCTCCCTCTTTTGTAGGTTCCTGAACCAATTGCTCCATGAAGCAGTCATTTATTATCCCCTTCCTTTATTCCTCACGGCTTTGTTAGACCGTCTTCCTCTTTGCTTTTTGGGCTCACAAAGATATTGAACAGAACCGGTCCCAACACTGATCCTTGTGGCACCCCGCTTAACACATTCTCTCTTCAGAGAAGGTTCCATTTACCTCCACTCACCTACATATAGAAATGACGGCAGAAAAGGACCAAATGTTCCATCCAGTCTGCCCAGCAAGCTTATTGTAGTATCTACTGCTCCACACAAGGCACTGTCCAATTGAAGCAGAAAGCAATGTGGGAGTTGCATCAAAAGTATCAGGCTTATTGATTAAGGGTAGTAACTACAACATTAGCAAGTTACCCCCATGTTTATTTGTTTTCCCAGACTGTAAAATTCAGTGTCCTTGTTGGTTGCTGTCTGAATCTAATTCCACTTTTCCTCTTTTCCCCTGCTGTTGAAGCAGAGAGCAATGATGAAGTTGCATCAACAGTATGAAGTCTTATTGGTTGAGGGTAATAACTGCCACACCAGCAGCTGGATTTGTGGGGCTTCCTTTCTTTTCTATACTTAGCATATCAATTGGCGGTAGTCAGTGGTTCTTGGCCGGGCGAGGCAATGGTATAACTGGTGTCCAGGGCTACATCTACGGGTGAGGATGAACAGAGCTAAGGAGCCATAGAAGCTGAGCACAGAAGCAGTGGAGGCCAAACTACAGAACCTGGGCAAGCAGAAACGTAAATACCTTGGAGACCAAAAAGCAGAAGCACTGGAAATCAAAATGCAGAAACTGGGCAGGAAGACGCACATGTATCTTGGAAGCTGGAAAGCAAGAATTAGTTCCTTTGCAGTGTTGACTGGACAACCTTCTAGCTGCTGGGAACAATTTCCGATGTCTGGCTTGTTCGTAAATATATTCCCTTTGCTAATCTACTCCCTCTAGGGAATGGCCTCCAGGATACTGCTATTAGAATCATATAGGGTCATTTTCCAACTCGTGATATGGCATTTTTGCAAGCGAAAAATGCCTTAACGCATCGGAAAAGCACCATAACACATGGCGCAATGCTAATTTTTAAAAGGGGATGGATTGGGGCAGGAATTTTGCAAAAGTGGGCTGGCTTTGCAAAGTGCAAAGCCATAACATATGATATCGCACAGTTTTAATACCGAAAATAACTACACCTTTTTCATTAGCATTAAGCTGTGCAATATGCCCATAACACAAATTGCAATTTTTTCACAAATTCTGTTTTGGGCATTTTTAGGCTGGGGAAGGGCCTCAGATGTGGGGGGAGAGAGAGAGCAGCTGGGGATGGCACCATAGTAAGAAGCTAGTTTGATGTTACCCAGGTAGAGAGTCCATCAAGCTAAGTTGCGAGAACATTGTACAAATCTCATCGTTGTGCGAGTTCCCACACTCTGAAAGACATCAAATCTTCACAAGAGTGTACTGTTCTGTTTGTATGTCTCACTCTGCATGTCAAAGTGGCCCCTAACCCCCTACACTACTACCTAAACCTCACCTCGAGATACTAGGTGGGCCTCCTATAGTAGCATAAATAGCTAACTACTAGAAGGGCCTTCTTTCTCCCACCCTCCCCCCAGTAGTTGCAGGTAGGAAATGCAATAATTGTGGTATTAGTGCAAAATGTTAATGCACTTTGTGGTAATACCTATGTGAAGCACTAAGATAACATGCACTGTAATAAATAGGCTATTACTATAAAACACACCCTCCTTCCTATCACATGCAATACTTTGATGAATCTAGCCCATAGTTTGCTAGCGCCAGGAGTCACCAAAATCTTGATCTACAATCCCCAGTTCAAATCTTGCAGGTACTATATTCTGAAACCAGTCCCTAGGGCCTGAGAGTTAACTGTGGTCCTAGTTACTGCAAGCAATGGGCTTTTCTTAAGAAGCTGAAATTCCTGCAGGTTGTTCGGTCTCGGTGGGTGGAGGTTCCACTTATATGCAGCAAGTATGTTGAAAAGTGTTAATCTTTATTTCATGAGATGCAAGTGGCATTAAGCTGACCTTAGTGTTGAAATTGAGATATTAACTACTGCATATTCATTTTCCTGATACCTAAATAATTATAAAGGGGGCAATTTCTAAAATCCCCACATTGCTTGCTGGCCCATGGATATTTCTACCCACAGCCCTAGAAGCAAATTTTTAAAGGGAACTCCCCACACTTGCCCTTTGAAAATTCATAAGCCAGTTGATGCCACAGGCATAGACTTTGCGCCTGCTTTATAACAGATCCAAAGTCACCGTAAAGTCCATTCAGGGATTTGAAAATGAAATTGTCACTCGTTACTTGCTGTCCTGCTCCTTTGTAGCACCGGTCACATCACAGATACTTTTACCCCCAGAGGGCAATTTTCAGCTGCCATTGTTCCTGGGAACCTATTCAATTACCAGGGTTACAGTTCTTTAAAGTTATTCTCTCTAGTCCATTCTTGCGAAGTGATTCATTAGTTGTAGCGTGTATAAAAGCATGCTGCACCATAATGTTCTACATTTTCCTGTGCATGTGTTGTCATGCCTTTATTTAGCTAACAATTTGGTTTCTAACATTGAGGTGACAAACATGATGCAAGACTTTGGTCCTGATGTACTTTACTGCCCTCCTGATACTGTGTTTTTTTTTCCCCCTCCATTCAGTCCTATGATGCAGGGCCAAATAAGCATTGCTAATGTAACAGAAATGGAAAAGTCCTTATATGTTATACTAATTAGTATTCTGATGTTTAGCAGTTTCAACAAAATTAGTAATTTCTCTATGATGACCTGTGCTCAAGGAAGCTTGTAAGTTGTGTTGCTCCTTGAGTCCCTCCTCCATTTGTGCATTGCTTACAAACTGATGGAGCTGATAGGATCATGGAGCGCTTATGCTCTGTATTTGTGTCATTCCAAGTACTGTGGAGCTCTCTTTGTTATTGTAATGCTGAAGTAGAGTTAATTCTGTTCTGGCATGTTGAACTCTGAACGGTAAATTGTTTTTGTTATGTAATGTTATATGAAATAAGCAAGTTTGCTTACTGTAAATGGTGTTTCCGTAGATAGCAGGATGAATTAGCCATGCTGTCTGGGAGCGTCGCGACCGGATCAGTAGGCGGAGTTTTCTCCAAGAGTACAGAGTTTTGAACTCTGTACGGCTGCGCGATGAGGTTCCCGCGCGATTGCCAGTTTACCTCAGTCTCTTGTAACAAAGCAAGAAGTACATAGAAAAAAAAAGGAAAAGGTAGAGTCAGTGTATGTGAAGACTGTCTAGGGAGGAGGGAGGGAATGCATGGCTAATGCATCCTGCTATCTATGGAAACACCGTTTACGGTAAGCAAACTTGCTTTTTCCCAGTGATAGCAGGCTGAATTAGCCATGCTGTCTGGGAGTCCCAAGCTCCCGGTTGGTGTCAAGGTGTTTTGTTGTGTAGGTCCGGATGCCACCCTTGAATTCAAAATGGTAGACAGTCTTATTTATGTGCCATGGTTGACAGGATTGCCGAACCCATGGCTGCATCAGAAGAGCTCTGCTGTTCTAGACAGTAGTGCGCTGTGAAAGTGTGGCGAGAAGACCAAGTTGCCGCTTTGCAAATGTCAATCAGCGAAACATTTCTGTAATGGGTGACTGACATAAGAACATGTCATACTGGGTCAGACCAAGGGTCCATCGAGCTCAGCATCCTGTTTCCAATAGTGGCCAATCCAGGCCATACGAACCTGGCAAGTACCCAAAAACTAAGTCTATCCCAAGCTACTGTTGCTAATAATAGCAGTGACTATTCTCTAAGTCAAGTTAATTAATAGCAGGTAATGGGCTTCTCCTCCAATAACTTATCCAATCCTTTTTTTAAACACAGCTACACTAGCTGCACTAACCACATCCTCTGGCAACAAATTCCAGAGTTTAA
Source organism: Rhinatrema bivittatum (assembly GCF_901001135.1). NCBI lineage: Eukaryota > Metazoa > Chordata > Amphibia > Gymnophiona > Rhinatrematidae > Rhinatrema > Rhinatrema bivittatum. The sequence continues at coordinate 87,387,785 of NC_042619.1, forward strand.
TTGTGCATTGAGTGAAAAATAACTTTCTCTGATTAGTTTTAAATGTGCCACATGCTAACTTCAAGGAGTGCCCCCTAGTCTTTCTATTATCTGAAAGAGTAAATAACTGATTCACATTAACCCGTACTGACGTTGCAGTTGCTCTTCTCTGGTGAGCTTTTGGTCTCGTATTCAATGGCAAATTGCTCTTATTGTAGCAAAACGTAATGCATTGGGACAACCAACTAGCCAGAGTTCTCCTGGAGACAGGTTGGTTCGGAGAATTTGGGTTGAAGGAGAGGAACAGCTGAGATGGCCTGGATTCAGAATGTGTTCTCTGTTTGTAATAAGCCAACGCTCTCTTACTGTCATTCACATGAGGTTTAGGCTTGAAGATTGGAAGAGTGATGGACTGGTTGATATGAAAAGCAGATACCACCTTAGGAAGGAAGGTAGGATGAGGTTGAAGGGTGACCTTCTTATGAAAAAATTCTAAGTAAGGCGAGTAGTGAACTAAGGCTTATAGTTTGCTTACTCTCCGTGCTGATGTTACCGCCACCAGGAAAACAGTTTTCCAAGTAAGTAAGGAGTCTAGAGGTTTAAAGGGAGGTAACATTAACTGTTCCAGTACGATATTGAGATTCCATGGTACTGGCGGTTTTGTGACCGGTGGTCTAAGATGCAGAATGCCATGCATGAATCTGGAGATTAAAGGGTGGTTGGAAATGAGTAGTCCGTTGTGAGTCCAATAGAAAGCTGCAATTGCACTAACATACACTTGAACGGAAACGTATGCTAGACCTGCTGTGAAAAGAGTATGGAGGTACTCCAGAAGATGTGTTATCATTGTAGAGTAAGGGTCTAGATTCTTTGGTCTGCGCCATTCTGAGTAACGACGCCATTTCCCATCATAGTTACACCTGGTGGATGGTTTTCTGGATTCAATGAGAATGTCCTCAAGTTGAGATGAGAGTCCTAGATAATTTAGTACGTGCTGTTCAGTCTCCATGCTGTCAGATGGAGGGATTGATGCATTGGATGAAGAAGGGATCCCCCCTCCTGAGTTAGAAGTTGGGAATGGTTTTCCAGTAGAATTTGCGGGCGAATGGATAGTCATATGAGATACGCATACCATGGCTGCCTTGGCAAGGATGGGGCTATAAGTATCATGTCCGCTGCATCTCTGATGCATTTTTGTATCGTTTTTGATATTAGTGGAATGGGAGGGTAAGCATAGAGTAGGCCCTCCATCCATGGAATGAGGAAAGCATCTGGACCGTAACGAAGTTTGCTTGGGTAGATGGAGCAAAATGCCTGTGTTTGCCGGTTGCTCTCTGTGGCAAACAGGTCCATGGTTGGAAAACCCCACTGTTGGAATATGCTGGACATCACCTCCTGATTCAAGGTCCATTCGTGTGGATGGAAAATTCTGCTGAGGCGTTCCGCTGTTACATTGTCAAGACCGGGAAGGTAAGTGGCTTGTATCGAGACTTGGTTGGATATTACCCAAGTAAGTATGCGAAGTGCTTCCTGACAGAGAATCCAGGAACCTGACCCCCCTCCTTTGTTTATGTAGAACATGGCTACCTGATTGTCTGGGTATACCATGATATGTTTTCTTCAAAGCTGGGTAGAGAAGGTTTGAAGTGCCTTCCAAATGGCTCAAAGTTCGAGGAGATTGATTTGAAAGTTGGACTCCCGAAGAGACCAACAGCCCTGAGTTTTTAAGTTGTTTAAATGGGCTCCCCAGCCCTTCCGTGGTGAGAGTGACTTGATGAAGAGGCCGCTGAAACGGTGCTCCCGATTTCAGATGGTTGGTGTTTATCCACCATTGAATGTCTGTGCACATTTGTCTGGTAAGGCGTACTCTGGACGAGAGTGGTTGCCAGAATTGTGACCATTGGTTCTTGAGTCCCCATTGTAGATGACGCATGTGGAGTCTTGTATATGGGACTACATGGATGACTGCTGCCATATGACCCAGCAGTTGAAGAATTTGTCGTGCCGATGCATGCGATTGGTTGAATAGACACTAACCAGAGAGGACAGAGTTTGTATCCTGTCTTGTGGTAGGTAGGCCCTCTGTTGAACAGTATTGATGAGCGCCCCAATGAACTGTAGAACCTGTGTTGGTTGCAGATGGGATTTTTCGTAATTGATTATGAATACCAATGTCTGAAGACAATTGATTGTTTGGAATGTGTGAGTCTTTAAAGTAGTCGGATCTAAGGCTACCAACAGCCAGTCGTCAAGATAGGGAAAAATCTGTATCGAGAGCTGTCTGAGATGAGCCACCATTACCGCTAAGCATTTCGTGAATACTCTCAGGGCTGAGGAAAGGCCAAAAGGTAGAACTTTGAATTGATAATGGTTGTTCTGAACTTGGAAGCAAAGGTAATGCCAGGAGGAAGGGTGCATGGGTATATGGGAATAAGCATCCTTCAGGTCTATGGAGCATAGCCAGTCATTGGGTTGCAGAAGAGGCAGAATACTCTTGAGAGATGTCATTTTGAATTTTTCTTTTTGAATGTGTTTGTTGAGGTTTCGCAAATCTAAGATTGGTCGAAGACCTCCCGATTTTTTTGGAATGAGAAAATATGGAGAGTAAAACCCTCGATTTTTTAAGGAGATTGGGATTACTCAAATTGAGTTCTGCAACTGTAGAATGACTAACTGCTCCTGTAGGTCTTTGGAGTGTTGTCATGTGTTCCTGAGAGGGGAAACTTGAGGAAGTGTGGGAAGAGTTAGAAAATTTAATCTGTAACCTTCTTTTATAATATTTAGTATCCAGCGATCTAAAATAATCGCCTTCCAACTGGCATCAAAGTGTTGAAGGCGGCCTCCTATGTAGTGCGGTGGAGGTGGCTCTGGGTAACTCAAAAAGATTGAGTTTGTTTTGGAGGTGCTGCTGGAGTTGGTTTTGGAGGTCATGGTTGGCGAGGACGTCCACGTGAAGGTTGAGTTTGTGGTTGGTAATGCTGATTGGGGTAATACTGTGATCTATAAATATTGTACGGTCGTGAAAGGTGCCCTTGCATAAGGTCTTCTTCTGAATGAAGGGTAAAATCTTTTAGAAGAAGGATGAGGGTCTGATGATGTAAAAGATTGAACTGCAGTATTCTGTTCTTTCAGAAGGGTAACTTTTTTCCAAAATTTGTTACCAAAAAGATTGTCCCCCAGACAAGGTATATCAACCAACTTGTCATGGACATCGTCCCGTATGGAACTAGCCCTTAACCATGCCATGCGCCATACTGCTATTGTGGTCGCTGAGGATCTAGCCGATGATTCAAATGGCTCATAAACAGAACGGAGTAAATGTCGAAGACCTTCCTCCATGTCTGTAAATGGTTGCGGTAAGGAGTTATCGGAAGCCACACATATGGGACGTAATCTCTGTAGACATTCAAAGAGGTATTGGATTACGTAGAATTGATGGTGTTGTATCTTTGTGGTCAGCATGGAGGAATGATACACCTTATGGTCAAAATCATCCAAGGATTTATGGTCTTTTCCCGGCGGTGAATTTGCATGAAGGTTTGATCTTTTGGCATGCAATAGTGCAGATTCTACTACTACCGAGCTGTGGGGTAATTGAGTGGACTCATAGACCGTGGAATTTCTCATTCGGTATTTTAAGTCTGTCTTCCTTAAGGCCGCTGAGGTGGTAAAGGGTTTCTCCCACATTTTATGTAGAACCGCATCTAGTACAGCATGTGGTGGTAGAGCTGTTGGCTCTGGCGGCATTTCAAATATCTTTAGAATCCCTAGATCCTCAGCACGAGGGTCGGGAACCTTTCCTGTTTCAATATTTAAGAGAGATCTACTTTTTCTATGAATTTAGCGTAGGATAAATCCTCAGGAGGAGAATAAGGTTCTGGAAGGCCCACGGGGGGATCTGACGGAAATCCTGTAGATGAGGAAGGAGACGACATAGACCATTGTGAGTGTGGAGAATCTGGTTGATCCAGAATTGGGATTGATTTTTCTCGTTGATTTGGTGATGGGACAGTCGGTAGTCACCGAGGAGAGGGTGGAGAAGATGGACCTGGAATCTGGGGATGCGTGGCCTCCAGATCTTGAAAGAATGTATTCAAAGCCAGAGAAATTTGTGACATCGTCTTTGATGCTAGGGTATGTTGTGAAGGCGTTGGAAGTGGCGTTGAAGGTGGGGCCAGTGTTCCCAGAGACAAGTCCTGAGAAGGACGGCATGGTTCCAGACGGTGGATTGAATGAGATCTATGAGGGGAGGACCAATCCGAATGAGAACTATCAGCTTCTGAAGAAACATTAGTAGAGAGGTGAACTACTTCTACATCAGAGTCCGTCTGTGGAGATTCAGGCATTTGGAGATGTTTTCTCTTTGCCTTTTGTTTGGCATGGTGTTCGTGTTGTAGTGGATCCTGAGGAGAGGCAGATGGTGGAGCTGTAAATGGGTCATGGTATTTCGTGTGTTTTGCATCACCATGCTGGTGATGCCTAGCATGTTTTCATTTATGAACCTCATGGTGAGATGACCCAGATAATGATGCAGCTCTTCCAGATTGCACCGTCTGATGCACCCTGCGTCGATGTGTCGTATTCTAATGCGCCGATGCGTCATGCGCCGCTGAGCTGTGACTTGGCTGAGGCGTCGATGCGCCGTGGGCTGCGCCATGCGTCGATGCGCCGTATGCTTGCTCCGTCTTGGTTTCCTATGCTCCGAGTGCTTCGGCGTCGAGGAGCGGGAACGAGCGGGTAAAGAGCCCTGTGACCCGAACGGCGCACGAGTGGACTTTTTTATTGAAGGAGTCGAGGCCTCAACCTCCTTTCGCGGCCCTGGTGGTGGTACCATCCTGGCCGAAGCACCCTCCAGCGATGTGGATCTTCTTGCTGGAGTTTTCTTGAGTTTCTTTGCCAGGCCCGGCGAAGAGTGAGGTGATCGGAGGCGCGCGATTTTTTCGGCGCGCTGTCTTCGGGCCCAGGGAGACATCCGACCACAGTCTCAGCATGAGGCTGGGTCATGCTCCGGGCCCAAACAAATATAACAATAATTATGTCCATCAGTTATGGACATAATTTTCTCGCATTGGCAGTACTTAAAACCAGATGGTTTTGGAGCCATCACTGCCAAAGGAACGGGAAAAAACTTGACAAAAATTTGAAAAATTGAAGAGACGAGTAAGGAGAAAAAACCCAGCGTGCAGTCCTGCTCGAGGAAAAAAAGAGACTGAGGTAAACTGGCAATCGCGCGGGAACCTCACCGCACAGCCGTACAGAGTTCAAAACTCTGTACTCTTGGAGAAAACGCCGCCTACTGATCCGGTCGCGACGCTCCCAGACAGCATGGCTAATTCAGCCTGCTATCGCTGGGAAAATATGTAATTGCTAAATAATCCCTCTTCCATGCTATGCACTGCCTGCACATGGGGGAGCTGACCTGATCAATAAGGAGCGTTATTCCTTTTATTTGTGTCATCCCATGACACTGAATAAAAAGCCTTTGCAACAGCATTTGATGTATGATTGTAAAAGAACCAAGGCAAGTGGCTGAGTGTTTAAATGGTAGAGATTCAGTTACATAGGTCTGTATGCAGATGCAAGGGGATGAATTTATCTCAGGAAAAGACAGCAGAGTGAAGCTGGTCACAAAGAGATCATGGAAATGAAAGGCTTGGGATGGAAGCATGGATAGCAATTTTTGATGTTACAGTTCAGGCTTGAGATGGAAGCATGGATAGCAATTTTTGATGTTACAGTTCACACATTAGTGCAGTTTCCCTGCCTTTTTCTATGGGATACTAATGTTACTGGAAGGACAGGTTTCTCAAAGAGGGATAATGAGAGCCTGGCATATTGCAGTAAGGAATATAATACATTTTATGGCTCTGAATTGGGCTGGCTCCAAATATCTTATTAGACCCAGTTTACTAAGCATTTCTCCCAGACACAAAACGAGAAAAATAGGCCCTTAACACTCCTTACAGAGGAATAGCCTAGTGGTTAGAGTAGTGAGTTATAAAGCAGGGTTCAAATCCCACTTGCATGCCTTATAACCTTGGGAAGTCACTTTACTCTCTGTTGCCTCCGGAATAACCCTGGCGACAGGGAAATACCCAAGATATTTGAATGTAATCCACTTTTAAATATCAAAAAGCAGAATATTACAAAAATAATACATGTGCTTGTGCTCACTTTGTTTCCAAGTTTTGCATAGCTATGTGAAAGAGGTACCTGCATCTGATCCTGTCCAAGGCCATGTCCTCCCAAAGTTTGCATACTTTAGGATTGTATTTGATAATGTCCTTGAATCTAAAGCATGGTCTGCCCTGTGACTTGTGCCTACCTTTCAGCTGGCCACAGAACACAAATTCGGAAATTCCAGTGTACTTCACCCTTATGAAATGGGCATGGCCTTTCAAAGTGTTTTACTTTGTCAACATATGCACTGTGTTTGTCAATAGTCAACACTGGTTAACTAGAACACAACTGTAGCTTTTTTAAAACTCATAAATATTAAATACACCATCACTTTGTTATTTTTTTACTTTTATTGTCAGAGATTCTCCCTTCATTCAACCAATATACATTATAGTATTTTAAAAAACCTTTTTGCATTTCTACCACTGTCATATTTTGTCCCAGATTTTGGAGAATGGTAGACTGAAAGAGTGCTGTCTGTGCCAAACTACAACCAGGTTTCTGCAACAGAATAGTTAAATAATTTTATAACAGTAGGGTATTTTTGACTGTGAATGAAAGGAATGATGCAGAGAACAATTTCAGTACTCTTTCCACTGCTAGCATTAGTGTGACCTGGCGCAAATGTCCATTGCCAGGCAATGGAGAGAAGCGACCAGCTCGGGCAATGAGGGGAGCAGCCAGAAGTGGGGAAAGAGGTGTTAGAGGGAGGGAGGGAGGGAGAGGAGAAAAAAAGGTTGGAGGAGGGAAAAGAGAAGGATGAGGAACAGTAGGTTGGAGGCAGGAAAGCAAAGAAAAGAAAAAGTAAAATAAAAAAAGCAAGCTCCTCTCAAAAATGAACAAAATAAGCAAAAAAAAGAAAAGAAAGAAAACCAAAAGTGTAAATTGTAGAGAAAACTTTCTCTGGCTCCTAAACATTTTAACTGGTGCCCAAGTTTTTAAAACATTTCCCCACTGCTCCTGTACGGGCCATTCCACCTTTTAATTTAGCAATGACCCTTATTGTTACTGCAAGGTTTCAGTCAGGAAAAAGCTGTAAACTTTTAAGGGAAGGAGCTTTTCGAGACCTTCTCCCTTGCATCAGATCTGTAGGATGAATACCTTAGTATTGGAATCATTTCTGGCCCATCTCAATGAACTGGTGAGTTGGTTCGCCCTTTTTGTTTCTTTATGGAAGGAAGATTTTTCCACCTTTCCTTCCTAGTGAAAGAGGGAAGAGCTTGCCTAAGAGCTGGATAAAGCCTCAGTCCTCAGAGGTTCTTGTTTCTTGGGTAAAGTAGCCAAGTAACTGCATAGTTTTGTTGGAGCTGTAGGAGTGGTTTTTGTGGGCAGAGGTTGTCCAGTGATATTGGAAACCTTGCAGTTCACCTTGTGGCTCTTAGCTGCACACGCCTATAATTTATTTTATATTACTTGAAAGCTTGAGGCTTTATCGAAAGTGGCAACCCCCAATCTTTTAACATGCACTGGTTGTATCAAGTGTCTCTAGTCATTGCTACATGTCCACTTTGTGGAGTCGGGGGCCTGAGAAGGCCTAACTGATCATCCCCTCTCCCAGGTTCCCCCAGTCTCTTTTCTAATTTCCTCCTCAGGACCCTCGGTTAGGGCAGGGGAACCAACAATTATCCTCTCCCTCCCATCCAATGGCTGAGGGCTTTGCACCGTGTGTGTGTGTGTGTGTGTGGGCACTGCAAAACACTTTCAAAATCCATGGGCTGGTGCAGCCTCAATGTGGCGTCTCAAAAATACTGAAAGCGCTTTGCTTGCAATGCCAGCACGAAGCTTAGAGCCCGGCCATCAGAAGAAAATTAAGATAAGAGTCGAGTCTGTGACTGTGTGTGAGAGTAGCAGAGAAAGGGAGGGGGGGCACACTCAAGAAATGGCTTGCTACATACGCGTGTGTTTTCTTCACTCCTGGTCCTAGACCTAGCTGGAATCTGTTTTCTGCCGGTCATCATGTATGGCAGCTGGAGATTGCTGTGGTGGCTGCTGCACACCACCAGTAAACGTCAGCAGTGATTGAACTCAAACTTTCCACTGACTGAATCAATATGATATCACCACTGGCCACAGAGTTCAGCCACAATGCCAGAAGCCAGCGGATCCTTATTCTGGCGGTGCCAAAGCTGACAGACCACCACTATGATGTGGTACACCGGTTGAGAAATGCTGCTGTAATCACATTAATTTTTCCCCACATATATACAATCACGTGGCCTGAACAGCCTTAAATAAGGAACTCATTTCACCTGTGAACTGTAATAGTAATAAAATCCACTTCGGGCCTATCGTTAGGAAAAGGCCGAATATCAAATCAATCTGCAGAATATCTAACTGAACTTAACCGATAACGGGGATCAAATCAGAGGGACATAGAAGAGCATGGCTGGGATGTAGACAATGGTTTAACAAGTCACACTGCTTGTGAATAGGAAGGCACCCAGGACCCTTGAGGACCATGCAGGAATTTTTTTTTTTTAGATGTTTAAGGGGCTGCTCTCCTTCGGGGTGGTAGCTGCAATTCCCTGTGCCAACAAGCTCCCTGGGACAATGGTGGCACTCCATTCTGCATGAGTACTCACTGAGGGGGCAGGCAGCAGCTGTCCTTGGCAGGGCTGGTTTAAGTAGGCCTATGGCAATTCTGAAGGCAGTATTTAAAGGAGGCAAAGTTGTTTAGATTATTGTAACACTTTGGTGGTACAATATGGGGGGGGGGGGGGGGCGGAAGGGGCTGGGTGTTGGATTAAGTATGCTCATCTACAAAGGATCATATAAAACCAACAAGAAGGAAAACAAAACCAACTAGGATAAGAAGTTATAGCCTGCACGCAGTCAAACGTCTATGACTGGCAGCTGGGATATATCTTAGCAGTGAGGACAGGAATAATTAGGCAGGCTTGATGGGCCAATTGGTTTTTCTGCCATCATCTATTATGAAAAAAAGGATAAAAGCTTAGGCACACCTGGTCAAATCATGTTTCAAGAAATCTCTAAGTAAACAGAAGCTGATACAGCCACTACAAGGTACAAATTTAACATATTTCTGCAATGGTTAACGTAAAATTACTATTTAACACACTGAAAAAATAAAAATGCAAAAATGTGAACACCTTGCCAGTTGATTCATTACTACTTTTTTTTTTTTTTTTTTTTTAAAGTTAACAAGGCCCAATACATTGTCTTGTTAGGCCTTAAATTAGTGAGTAAAGACAATTCCACAGTTTAACAAATACTCTTGACTTTGATCGTTATTCTGTCTACTTTCAACAAACATGTGCTCCTCTAAGCAGCAGTCTGAACATTTGAAAAATGAAGATAATTCACTCTTATAAAGAAAGATTTGTTTGTGACCCTTCCCTATCTTCTATCTCTAAAAGGGACAGCACAATCTAGAAAATCAGTAACATTTCTTTTAGAGATAGAAGATAGGGAAGGGCCACAAACAAATATGTTCTGTCTCTAAAATACATTTTATTGATTTTCTAGATTGTGCTGTTCCTCCCGATACAGCTTTAGGGTGAAATGTGATTCATGTCGGGAGACATGCTGTCACTGGAAACTGTGGCTTTGTTTGGAGTTTTCATTAAAGTATTGCTGAATAACAGGCCAATACAGTACGCGTTTAGACGCGCGTTTTTGACGCACTAGCTCTATCCCTTATTCAGTAAGGGGTAATAGTGCATCGAAAACGCACGTCCAACGCCCCCCCCCCCCCCCCCCCCCGAAACTAATAGCGCCCGCAACATGCAAATGCATATTGATGGCCTTATTAGTTATTCCCATGCGATTCAGTAAGTAAAATGTGCAGCCAAGCCGCACATTTTACTTTCAGAAATTAGCGCCTACTCAAAGGTAGGCGTTAATTTCTGCCGGCGCCGGGGAAATGCACAGAAAAGCAGTAAAAACTGCTTTTCTGTACACCCTCCGACTTAATATCATGGCGATATTAAGTCGGAGGTCCTAAAAGTTTAAAATAATTTAAAAAAAATAAATTTTAAATCGGCCTGCGGCTTGAAAACCGGACGCTCAATTTTGCCGGCTCGCCCACTCTCCCGTGACCATTACTGTATTGGCCTGTAAGTAATTGTTTTGGAACCTCACATTTTTAAGGGCAGCTCTAGAGGATTTTGTCACAATAGCAGACAGTGGGTGACAGCTACAAATTTACTTCTGAAAAGGAACTGATAATAAAATCGGGATTTGTACAAAGAAAGACCGGATCATCTTAGGTGACCCTTAAAGAAGGAAGCTGTCTTCTGAAACCCTGCAGTGTTGGGTAGCCCATGGATCTCTGGAGATTTATATATGCCAGTTGACATAGACAAAGGCAATTCCCAGAGGCACAAGCACTCAGATAAGTGTGGTTACTTATAAGGATTTGACATTGTTTTTACGTGCAATAAGAAAATGTACTTAAAAAAACCCCCCAAATACTCTTCTCACAGTTTATAAAAGAAAGCTAAATATGATGGTCATTGTCACAAGATAAACATCACTTTTATCGTTTAGAAGTGAGATCACATATTGATAATATTTAACTTTGTAAAGGTTGTATCATCTTCTGTTCACTTAGAAATTCTTTGAAACATTCAGTTTGACCAGGGTGTCTAAACTCGTGCACACAACTGTACGTACTAAACATTCTTTCCTATAGACACAAAATGGGAAAAAGATCTGTTAGTAGATCAGGCCCAATGTTAGTTTCCTACAGAAAAATCTTTTAACTTGAAATGGAAAGGTGACTAATTGTCTAAGGAAGACAATTGCTAAGCATCTTATACTATTCGTCCTAAGACTGATTCTTTGACACTATAAGTAAACTAGAACCAAGTGCATACTGAATTATTTGTTGGGCAGGTTGATTGTACTGCTGGGAGTAATATTTATTTAGTTAGGTAGTCTGGCCTGCTACTCTCCCAGTGACAGGTAGGTTGGCTTTAGGACAAACTGTTAATTGTATTTTATTGATTATTTGATGTATTTTTTTTTTATGACTGATATAAACAACCTTTGGGTTTTCTTTGGGAGAAAGAGCTGGTATAAACAGCGCTGGATTTGATGCCCATAGGCCACAGTGCCCCTTTGAAGCTGTGCCAGCACATGGCCTTAAAACAAGCAGACATAGGCCTCTCTTTGGCCTTGGAAATTTGGTGCCATCAAAATTTAATGCCCCAGGCAGTTGCCTGTGCCGACCATGCCTAAATCTGGGACTGGGGCATAAAAATCAAACAGCAGAACAGAAGTGAAAGCAACGAGCTGGAAAATATGGTGCTCAGCCTCATAACACATACTAAAACAAATGTGAGGCCTCAAATGTGGATAGAAGATAAGAACATAAGAAATTGCCATGCTGGGTCAGACCAAGGGTCCATCAAGCCCTGCATCCTGTTTCCAACAGAGGCCAAACCAGATCCTAACGTTTATTCTTAATTTTATGAAAAGCTAATAAAGAGTATCACATATTCAGTTAACATGAATAGTACACATTGCAGTTAACCATGTATATATATTCTGAACAATCACCTAAATTGACTTCATTTAAAATGCTGCTTACAAGTTGGAAGTCTTACGTAGTTTTTCAAGTTGTTTCAGGAGATTTCCATAATCTATGGTATCAAATACCACAGAAAAGCGTATTAATCCCAAGAATGAAAGAAAACAGCTGTCCATGCTTATGAGAATTCACAGCTGGACTAGTTCCATGGTGGTAGGAGTACAAAAGACAAATTTTAGCTTTCCAAATGAAATAAGCAGAGAAATGAGAAGAAATCTGAAGGATTATCATTGTTTTTAATGGCTGGACCTAGGATTTGATTTAGGACAGTGGTCATATGTACCATTGTTTTTTTCATCTATCAAAATAAATATAAAGCAAAATAAATGAAATAAGAAAAATAGAACAATGTCATGCAATATGCCAAAAACAAAATATTGAAACACAGTGACTAATAATTATTAAAAGATGCGTAGCAGTAGAATAAGAATTAAAAGAATAACAAAATAATAAAAAATGAAAAGAAGTTACCCGCACACAGTCAAGGAAAGTGTACAAATACAGAGAAGACTTAATTCACAAGAACTTGTAAAAATGACCTATAACTCTGTTTCTCCAACATAGGCTACTAAAATGTATGAAAAATGTCTTTTATTTTAAAACTCTACAAATTAAATCGGGGGAGGGGAGCGTTCCCCCTTTTTTTTTTCTTTTTTTTTTTTACAAGCGTATAGTGCATGGAGAACGAGACACAGGTCATCACAGCAGTAGTCACTTCTTGCACAGTCTTCCACAGCACTGGTCCTCTGCTTTCCATATTATTCTGAGTCCATAAGGAATGTTTCAAAGTCAGGGTCCAAATCTGAAACCAGGGCATCCACGAAGTCTTCAATGGACGGGCTCTTCTGAAGCATGCCTAGGCAAGGAAGCGCAAAACTCGGCATTAGAGCACGGCAAACAAACGGAAAGCAGAACTCACCCGTTCCAGATTTTTCCCACCAGGAGAGCCGACTGCAGCTTAAACAGAACGCCAACCTCCAAATGAATTCTGAATTTGTACCTGCCTGCGTTAAACTGCACAGTGACCACTGGAGGTCTTGCAATTACCGTTGGCATTCACGGGTGGGATGAGAACAGGGAAAATGAGAACCGAAGGAAAGGTCTAAAGGAATTTAGCCAAAATGTTTCAATGATCATTTTAAACTGGCATACACTGCAGATTTATACGTGCAGGAGGAGAGAGGGTGAGTATCAGCTTCTTTCAGTACTGTCCGCAAGCAGTTTAACATTTAGCTCCCTCGGCCTGTCTTCTCCCATACCAGCACTTACAAAATAAGCTGACTTTTTTTTTTTACTGCATAAAACATAAAATGAAAAAGAAAACTTGCCTGTTGTGTAACAGATAAGTGAATGCTCTGAGATGCACAGTAATGCTACATTCTTAACTTATGAAAATATAACATGCATTTAGAGAGAGAGAAAGAGCCCAACAGGCTCTCTCTTGGGCTCAGTGCATACATTTAGGTGCTTTAAATCACAAAATTCCTAAATTTAGGTGCATGATCAAGGATAGGGGAAACAAATGTAGGTGCTCATTGCTGATTTCTAATGCTAGGCACTTAAATAAGGAGCGACAATACCTTGCTTAAGTTTAGGCACCTTAAATCAGCCACTGAGCCCTCTCTGAATATTGAGCACATAGTCATGCGTTTGCATGAATGATATTCAGACATGGGTGAAATGGACGTTATTTGTATTTGAGATTATAACTCTTGTCTCATTAGCGACAAATGCTACCTTCTTACAGCATGACAAGTTTAATCCAATTTACTTTCATTAAACTCAAAACCAGCAAACCACTTTGTATGGTTCCCAGTAATTCCTGAAAGCTGAATAAATGTTTTTGGAGAAACGCTATGGTCAGTTTCCACTCAGATTACTGTCAGTAATTTGGACACGAGGATCCCACAGACTGACTGCCATGTCTCTCTCACTTGCACTTCTCCGGCCTGGTCTCTAAGCTTAGCGTAGCGTGCGCCAGCAAACACAGTGCCAACCTCCAAATTTATTCTGAAATTGTATCTGGCTTTGTTACAAGAAGTTGCAAAGGTGGGTATCAGATAAAGAAGGTTTTCTTTGCCTTCGCTGGTTATGACCAAGTTAGGAAAAGCTAAAAATGGTCGGCCTCTTTTCATGACAAAATATTAATGGTCATTACGAAGCTCTTGGGAAGCAAAAAGAGAGGACGGAGCAAGGAAGGAACTCGGGAAGCCACGGTCTTAGAAAGAAATGTTCATGAGAACAAAAGTATTTTCTATGTTCAGTCATCCAACCCACATTAGAGCAAATACAAACGTCCGCTGAAGAGTCTAATCCTCTTCAATATAAACCGCAGTGGAGATGAAAAGTGAGCAGCCGTTTCCCCAAGGGTGAAAATATAAAGTACGAATTCATCTGCATTCAGATACAAAAGTAATTTTTATCTTCTCATGTAGTGCTTTTCTCTGAAGTCCCTTTAAAGACAGCCTGAATAGTTATTACACAATTATAACCGATGCTTATCTTATTATGCACCTCTGAGGGATGCACAGCAAAGCTCACCATGCCTAGATATGAGCATGCAAACACAGAATCTTTGCAGATATTAGCCTTGTGCCTTAGAAAGTAATATTGTTTCCCCTGGCCTGAAATATGGTTATAATTACTGAGCTAAAATGTGGTTAGAATAACTACACCCTGGAAGTTATATTTGTAAGTCTCAAGCAACTCCTATTGTAGTCTGAGAATTTACACACAGTCCTGTTTTATTAGCTTTACCAAAATTGGAGGGAGAAGAGAGTTACTTAAACTTGAAGGGTACCTTCTCATAACTATGAACTTTCTGTGATGTCTTCAGTTTGCTTCCCTTACACATCAGCACCTCATTCCTCCGTTCTGCAAAACAATGGCTACTAATATATCTAGAAAGATTCTGAACAAAGCAGAAAAGGAAGGAGCTTCTTATTGAAGTAAAGGTTGTACAGACAGTAACTTAGATCTTGGGTGTGCAAAGTGGCGGCATGATTTATCCTGCAAGGGGGAGCACAAACAGTAGCTGGAAAGTCAAGAAACAGGGCAAAAGACCACAGGTAGCAAGGAGTCAGTGGTGGTCTGAGTGGCCCAGAAGATCAGAAGCAGCTGGGGAAATGAATGTGCATCAGGAAGAGAGTAGGAAGGTGAAAGGGGTTGAAAAAGATAGAGAGACTAATAGGAATGTAGGAGAGAGAGAGAGAGAGAAAGAGAGACTGGGAGGGGGAAAGAGACCAATGGAGATGGGTGAGGGGGTGGAGAGAGACTGAAGGGGTTGGGGAAGAAAATGATGTGGAGGGGGAGAGAGACTGATGGGTTGAGTGGGAGAGAGAGGCTGCATGGGGACAGAGAAAGTATGGTGGGTAGGTGGTGGGAGAGAAGGGGATATTTGACAGTAAAGACACAAATTCAGCTAAGGAAGAAAATGATATTTGGAGGATATAAAATAGTATTTCTTGTTTAAATTGTGAAACGCTCTTATAAATTGTATTGGATGCATCGAGCCGGTTGAATCATTGTAAACAAAACAAATTTTGGACTAAATTTAAATGGAGGGGGCCCCCAACCACGGATGGATGAAAGGAGGGTGAGGCCCTAAAAGTTTGCTCATCCCCAATTAATCATGCGATTTCTCTTGAGCCAAGGTGTGTGCAACAACAACGCTATGAATATTAAAAGGGAATTGACAGACGAGAGGAATACTGGAAATTATTTTAAGGGATTTTTTTTTTTTACTGTTACAATCAGACCAAAAATGTAGCCTATAAACTGTTAAATTAAATCAAAACCCCCTCTCTCACTGCATTATTTTCCATAATTCAATTACGTTACAAGGAACCTGTAAGTTCCCCAAAGATTTACTGTAAACGTTAATGTGGGCGTGGAAAAGCCCGCTAGCTACGCAGCGCTTGTAAAACACATAATAGGTTCACCGTACAGTTTCCTCTCACCGTTAACATTTGTGAAATCTTCACAGAAAAGCGACTTGCATTACCGGTGTCTGTCTTTATAATGAGGGAGTACGTGCCGCTTTATAGGTGCTTCATTCTCTTTTGCAGACTTGCCAATATAAATATGACTCAGCTGTACCCTTTCCTACAGACATGCTTCGTGCACATTTTACAATCCCATTCTTTGGTAATAATTGATCCTTGTATTTAATTTAAAATGCAAACTTTCGATATTCTGGAACAAACCTGGGCAGAGCCAGCTGGCCGGCACACATGTTTGTGACTGTGCTTGTGTGGAATCTGGCAATTTAAGAAGCAGGTAGACAGGGAACAGGACCCCAGGCACTGAAGAATAGTT
The DNA here is from genome assembly GCF_901001135.1 of Rhinatrema bivittatum. Lineage (NCBI taxonomy): Eukaryota > Metazoa > Chordata > Amphibia > Gymnophiona > Rhinatrematidae > Rhinatrema > Rhinatrema bivittatum. The sequence goes on from NC_042619.1 coordinate 87,403,815, forward strand.
GCCAGTAAAGAGCTCATCTGCTGCATCTTATTTTAAAACTTGGTACAAATGTTTTCCACAAGTGTCAACTTGAAAAGCTCTGACACACCTGGTTAACATTTTGGAGACAAGAACACTCTGCCTAAGCAGAAAAATACTTAAGAGAAAGAGTTGACAACATTAAGAATCTTAAAATGGTTAAAAACAGAAGCAGAGAATTTGACAGCAGATATGGCCCATTAATTTATATTCCACTTTTTGACACTTGGAAGTGGATTACATTCATACACTGTAGGTATTTCCCTATCCCTAGAGGGTGTACAATTGAAGGGTCTGACTTGCTAAGGTATTTCTCCCATTCTGTGTCTATGGGAAAATGCCTTGATGAATCAGGCCCTAAATTTGTACCCTAGGCAATGGGGAGTAAAGTGACTTGCCTGAGATCACAAGGAGTGATAGCAGGATTTGAACCTTGGCTTCCCTAGTTCATAGCCCGCTGCTCTAACCACTAGGCTACTCTCCAGACTGCTTCATTTAATTTCTGGTGCAATGCCTTAGACCCCAGTTCATCTCTGGTTTCCCCTCATTTCTTCGCAGCTAGGGATCCTTGGTGCTTATCTTATGTTTGTTGAATTCCATTATCAGTTTTGCCTCCACCACCTCCCCTGGCAGGCCAGTTCATGGGGCCACTATTTTTTCCATGAAGATATATCTTCTGCTGTTGTTCCTGAGTCTACCTCCTTGTAGCCGCAAAGCCCCCAACTCTTGTTGGGGAAGGAGGGAACTTCGACACTTACAACAGGTCTTTTGTCCAACACCACTGATATCATCATCAAAGCTATACTGCACGAGAGCTCGTGCATTCAGCTGATTCACACCCAATTCTTGGAAATTCGTTAAATTTCCTTCTGGGGAAAAAAATAAAAGCTTTGCTGTTGAGCCACATTTATTCTCTGCCTTCTACGTCTGCTTCTTTGTAGTCATAGGTAATTCCTTCCTAAGGATCACCTTGTACAATTGCTGCTGTTTATTCTTCCTCTGTTGTGTTCTTGGGCCGCAGATAACCATGCTTGACGTGCTGCCTGGCTGATACGCCTCCTACCTTCCAACGCTCCCCCTTCCTTCTGGCCCCGGCTGCAGCTGTTACTCCTCCAGTCCACCCCTGCGGAACCGATGGCGAGCGCAGCCGGTGGCAACACTAGGTCTCTGCCCTTAAATTTCAAAAGCTCTAGGCAGCCGCCTCGTGCTTCCACCGGCCCTGAATCACCACATAAAAATAAAGAAAGCTGAATGCAAAAATTAACTCAATTTCGTACTATCCACATTCAGTAAGTAGTAAATATTTTCAGAACATAATAAATACCTTTCTAGCTTCTAGGCTTCTTCTCCTTCCTATCATATTCCTTATACACTTCAGCCTTCTTTCAACTTTCTATCACTCCCTCAAGGAATGGAGAAGGGCTATATCTGTGAAAGGCCAGTCCCCAAACTGGTCTCTACATAAACTAAACTCTATATTTTCTCCTATAATAAAGTCAGAGTACCCTAAGGATCAAATAGTTAACTAAAATTCTTTTTCATTTAAAAGTTGGTATAAATCACATCTTGGGAAAGATGACTGAGATAGATAACAAAACCTTCTCAAACTGATCCTGATCCTGGCAGCATTACAGGAAACGAAGGACAAAAGCATATTAGGCACAGGGTGGATTTTCCAGCATACTCCGTTTAATTATTTTTTAACCTATATGTGAATGGACATAGATTAACTGCTTTTGTCTAAATTACCCCATTATGACTACAGTATCCAAGACCAAGGACTCTTATCCAAAATACCTTTTTAAATTCTCTTTTATTCCAAGTGTTACAAGACAAAAGGCTCCAATGATAGAATTAAAAGAGGAAAGGGAGTGAATTATTGTGAGATTTTATATAGAGGCATTATAAAGACACGCACATACATATCATGTACAGTTCAGCATAAAAGTTTAGGCACCCTCGGTCAAACTGTATGTTTCAACGAATCTCTACGTGAACAGAAGCTGACATAACCTCTATATGAGGGTGGATCTATATTATGCTTTGGGGCTGTGTGGCAACCAGTAGCATAGGAAATATTGTGCGGCAGAAGGAGGAATGTATTGAACTAAATATTAACATATCCTATGGCCCACACTCAAGGGCGGATTTTAAGAGCCCTGCTCGCCTAAATCCGCCCAAATCCGGGCAGATTTAGGCGAGCAGGGCCCTGCGCGCCGGTAGGCCTATTTTACATAGGCCTACCGGTGCGCGCAGAGCCCCGGGACTCGCGTAAGTCCCGGGGTTTTCGGAGGGGGGCGTGTCGGGGGCGGGGCCGAGCGCCGCACCGTTTTCGGGGCGTGTCGGCAGCATTTTGGGGGCGGGCCCGGGGGCTTGGTTACGGCCCGGGGCGGTCCGGGGACGTGGCCGCGCCCTCCGTACCCGCCCCCAGGTCGCATCCCGGCGCGCTAGGGGCCCGCTGGCGCGCGGGGATTTACGTCTTCCTCCGGGAGGCGTAAATCCCCCGACAAAGTTAAGGGGGGGGGTTTAGACAGGGCCGGGGGGGGTGGGTTAGGTAGAGGAAGGGAGGGGAAGGTGAGGGGAGGGCGTTAGAGGATTCCCTCCAAGGCCGCTCCGATTTCGGAGCGGCCTTGGAGGGAACGGGGGTAGGCTGCGCGGCTCGGCGCGTGCCGGCTATACGTAATCGATAGCCTTGCGCGCCCGATCCAGGATTTTAGCGGATACGCGCGACTACGCGCGTATCTACTAAAATCCCGCGTACTTTTGCTTGCGCCTGATGCGCCAGCAAAAGTACACGAACGCGCCGTGTTTGAAAATCTACCCCTCGGTGAAGAAGTTGAAGCTAAAGAGGTTAGATCTTTCAGCAAAATAATGACCCAAAACATGCCTCAAAATCAACTTTGAAGTACTTCTAGGTAAAAGATGAAGGCTCTGGAATGGCCTTCACAGTCCCCCAGTCTTGAATACTGAATATCTGTGGGGAGATTCCAAACACTCAGTGCATGTAAGGAGACCTTGCAATATTTCTGATCTAGAAGAGTTTGAAACTATTCCAAAAGGAAGAATAGAAAGACTCTTAGCTGGCTACATGAAACATATGGAAGATATTTCTGTCAAAGGAGGTGTTACAAAGTACTAACTGAACAGGTGCACAAACCTTTGCATGTGCCATACTCACAGTTTACCTATTTTAAATCTGTAAAAATTGCAAATAAATAGTAATTATGCATGCATTTGCAGAAATATGTCAAGCTTGCTTTTATTGCCAATCCCCTTGGAATTAGATCAGTACTGATTTTTACATGCATAAGTGGTATGTATAAGCGGGTTTGGTTTTCACTATCTTAATCATAAATTCAGAAACTTTTGCCTGTGCTACAAATTGTTCATCCTTTATGAATTATATTTTTTTCATAGTTGTTCCTTCGGAATGGTATAATGTACATGGCAAAACCATTAAATTTCTCCAATTTGGGTATGTATTCTTTGTCCTCTGCTATTTTGCCACATGATGTATGGTCCTATGCATATCCTTATTTAATATTATGTTTGTTTCTTTTGGAATTTATTTTCAACAATTGTCTATTCCTTACACGGACTTCTATGCTTATGTAAACTGTCCCTCCCGATGCAGCCCATGCGAAACATGATTCCGTGTCGGGGGACCGATTCTTGAGTACATTTTGCTATGTACATACCTTGAAGGCACTTATTGCTTATTTATTTTGAGCTTGCTGGACCATTTGTGAATACTCACCTGTAATTTGCTATGCTTAGTTTTATAACATGTAGAGGCAGTGTCAGATTCTGTTCATTTAGAGAGTCACTAAAACATACAATTTGATCCAAGTGCTTAAACTTTTACACACAACTGTATATGTGTGCGTGTGTGGTATGGCACAGAAACAGTACAGCAAGACACTAACAAAATATGACAAAAGCCAAAACAAAAGTCCCAAATGAAGCAGTCAAATGACAACACCTGCAGAAACATGACAAAATTCAGACAGGGTTCTTTCAAGCCTATACTGAGCCTTCTACTGAGGGATGCTAATTTTCAAACCGGTACGCAGGTGCACACTGGCATATGTGCGTTGGTGATTTTATAACATCCGTGCACATATGTGCACTTATAAAATACACTGGGCGTGTGCACATAGCCGTACAATTTTAAATGGGTGTACACCTAGCCACGTAAATCCTGCTTCTATTGCTAAATCAGGGTATTTTAAAATGGGCATGCATCCACATCATTGCCAGTTTCACCACTGTACAGCTAGGTCCTTCAGTTATCTATCTATTTATTTATTTGCACTATACACCTCCCTCCATAGCAGAAAGAAAGTTACAAAGCAGAGTATTTATGCGCACATCTCTGGGTCATGCCCAGATATGTCCACACTCTGCCCAGACCATGCCCCAATTTTAAATCAAGTGAGATGTGTGCGCAGTGGGAGATACGCGTGCATCTCAGCAGTTTTAAGATTCAGTGGGCATGCGTGAGCCTGACCTGTGCATGTATGTTCCGATTTTGGCATGCAGTGGGCTTTTAAAGTTCACCTTTGTGTGTGTGAGATATACTTTACACTTGGCTACACACAGAAAGTGGGGATTCTTTAATCTTCCACATACGTGTGCTTTAGGAGCATATTCTTTATCCTGTGAATATATAAAACACACACATATATAATCCAAGTATTTCGTTTGTGAAGGTGTCTGTGTTCTGGTGCTTTTGTATTACACTGTACCATGCAAGTGATGTCAAATCCAAGTTCCTCCTTGGCTCAAGATATCATACCAGTCAATAACTCTACTGTTTAAAAACAAAAGTTCACTTGTTCCCTAGAATGAGACATCCTCAGGAACCCGACTCTAGCTCTATCTTCAAACTGTAGCGCTGAAGTCACTCACACAACACATTCCAAGTGCAACTCGACATTATCAACTTTTGGTGCATTTCCAAAATGTATTCTCTCTGATCCACAATGCACTGCTTTAGAAATTTGTTTTTCAGGAATTTTAGCACAATAGAAAATGATAATCTTATTTATTTTCACAGCATGACTGCAGCATTCAAAGAACTGTGTGATGACTGAGCCCATATCATTAACCCATTAATAAGGACTGCCCTATTTTAGTACAGGACCAAGATAATTATATAACTAACAAAACTGATACTGGATGCAACTTTTTATAAACATTTAGAATGAAATACCAACACATAAAGGAGCCTATGCACTGAAGTGAGATACTAGCTCAAATATCTCACAATTTTGGCCTAACACAGCTCAGGTTAAGGATGCATCACAAGACAAGAAAGATATCATGCACTTTATATATGCTGTAATGCTGTGTATATAGGATGTCTTGATATTTTCCATGGATGGCCATATCATGCTCATTGAAATAAATTATTTTTACTTTTAATGGAATTTATTTTTCTTGCCATTTTAACATACCACAATCTTTGGTGTTTTTAACACAAATGATATGCGCCTGTGCTTAAAATGGTGTAACATATATATATTAAGAGAGTGAGAGAATATATATTTAAAACAATTTTAAACAAGGGAATATAGTTTACTAAAACACTACATGTAAGCTCTTTTCTTCACCATCAAAGTGGTGATAATTATTAGGCCAATATTTTTGGTAATTTATGACAGACAAATATAGCTCAGATTAGTATAAACTGTGAGAATTCTTAACTATTTGCAATTTGTGCATTCATGCCATGCCCAATATAGGCTCTATATCCTAGTATAAGGTTCCAGGTCATCTTTAAGTGTTTAGATCAATTTTGCAATAATGGCAATATCTACCATGTCTTTGGAAGAATTCAGGTTAAGGCTCAGATTTCCAAAAGTATGAAACAGTTAAACTTATGGCACATATCAGCTGTATGATTAATTTCTTAACACCAGACAGAATGTCAAGCCCTTTTGACATCCCCAAAAAGCAAAAAGAGTGACATAGGAAAATCTATTTTAGTAATAGAAATTACCTCTTATCTCTACATATGACCAGAAAGTCTACACTAGGCAACATGGTTACAACACTACTAGTATCCTTACCAACACAAGGGACTCACATTACTTATTTAGAAAAGCCAGAAGAATGTGTGATGCATGTGCAATACATAAAATTCTCTTTTCCCATTACATCTACAAATTTTCTGCACCATCTGCCAAATAGGTCACAATTATCTTCATCAAGATGAATTTGGAATTCTGTATGTCATTTACGAATGAATTCATTTGGCGTATCATCTCAAAGTCCCAATTTATTTATTTATTTATTTATATTCTTTTAATATACCGATGCTCAAGACCAAGTCTTATCGTACCGGTTTACAATGGACCTAGGGGAAACCAATTAACAACTATATAGAAGATAAAGTTACATTAAACAGGGAGCATAAACATGGGCGTTGGAAGAAAGGAAAGATTTCAAACGAATACAACTGGAGAGTACTGATAATCAAACATCTATATGATGGCAGTACCACTTTACAAATGGCATGTGAGTTGCATAACATCTGTTCTAAACCATCATGCGTCTTAGAAGACCAACCACACCTAAGCTGCAAGTGCAGATCAGTATGGTACAAGACATGGTGCTCCGCATACAGATCAGAGAATGACTGCAAATGTCCTACTGAGCTAAATACCGATCCCACCAAGTAACCATGCGCAGGGAGAAAGTAGTAGTGCATAGATTATGCTTAATGCTGAGTACAGACACTGCAGGAAACTGCAAGGAAGCAAGTCTGTCTGGCTTCCCAATAGAAACATTTCAGATTTGCTAGTTTGGAGGAGATACCTAGTGGTTAGAGCAGTGGGCTGCATACCAGGGAAACCAGGGTTTAAATCCCACTGCCATTCCTTGTGACCTTGGGCAAATCACTTCACTCTCCATTGCGCCTCAGGTACAAACTTACTGGGTCATTAAATAAGCTGCAATATTTTATTTCAGGAGGCACAAAATATCGCAGGGAGGGGTGGCCTTACCACAATATTTTGTCCCTCCCTGAACACACAACAAAAATTCTGCTCAGAAATGGGGGCCACCATTGCGTTAAAGAGTCTGAGGCCATAATAAGACTCCCCCCCAAAAAAAACCCCTCCCAAATCATGCCTGGGACTCTTTGGAGACCCCTGCTGCCTTCCAAGGCAGCCCTGGCTACCCCCAAAAGAGAAAAATAGCTTTTCTAAAACTGCGCAGCGACGGCCTGCCCCTTCCCTAGCCCCTCAACTTGTTTCCAAAACAGTATCCCCCAGTGCCTTCAAACCTCCTGTTCTAAAGGCAGGGGCAAGGTCAGGTTGACGCCATTTTGGAAAATGGTGTCAACTGGGCCCGGAGCAAGGGGATGTTCTGGGCCCCCACAGAGTCTTTATTAAGGGGGGGTTGGGGGGTCAGAGTGCCCCCCAGATTACAAAGGATATTTTATGGTTGAGGTGAGGGGAGGGGCTTAGGGGGCCACTAGACCTCAGGAATTGTTGAATATTAGGATCAGGGGAAAGGGAGAGGAGAGTGGGTGCTGCTGGGGTGGATCTTTGGAAGGGGGGGCTGAAAGCATTGGGTGTACTGTTTTTGGATACAAGGGGAGGAGTTAGGGAAGGGGGCGGGCTGTCAACACACAGTTTTAGAAAAACTATTTTTCTCTTTTGTTTGGGGGGGGGGGGGGAGCAAGAGCTGCCTTGGAAGGCAGCAGGGGGTCTCCAAAGATCCTCAGGGGTGATTTGAGAGGTTAGGTGGAAGGTGTTTCGGGCTGCTTGTCACTTTTAAATTTTCCCATTGAAGATCCTTGCTAGCGTCCTGATGCTTCCCTGGGAAAACAACTCCACCTCTCCCAAATGTGATAAAGCAGGCTGATTTTTTTCAAAGTCAGTCATGTTATTTTATTAGCATAGAATTAGTTATGTATGAACTGCTTTGCATGGATTTGCAAAATTCATGCATGCAAATGCTAAGCAAAGTAGCTCATTGTAATAGGGGTGGGTTTCAGGACCCAATATCATGCTGTTTAATGCGTGTCCTACCATAAAGTACTAAGATTAATACAAGACTGCTTATGATTCCAGATAAAGTCTGGCTTTTCAGATCTGTAAATACAACGGTGGAAATATTACATGGAATGTGCTGAAATAAAGCAGAAAAGGTGAGGAAGGACAATCATTTTTTGTAAATGTATCCTAATTGACCATGAGATAGAGATTTGCACCAATTCCCAATGTTTTTTTGAATTTCTGAACAACAGGGATGACATTTATTTCAAACAAGTAATGAAATTAAGGAGCAATATTTATTTATTCATTTGCATTTGATAGTCTGTCTTTTCCTAAGAAAGGCACAAGGCAGATTACAAAGAAAGATGTGACTTGTAGTACCTATTGAGTACATTTTCAAAGGGGGTTACATGCAGAAAATTAGCATATGAGTGAAAGTAGTCTGTATTCACGTATACACTATTTTATAAACATTGAATGCATGTGTGTAATTTCTGTTTCAGGAGCACATTTAGCTGCAAAAAATAAAAAAAATAGCGGTGAAGCAGGGCCAAGAGATTCGCTTGTAAGTTGCTATTTTATAAGATTTATGCAAATACATTAGGAAATGTATTCATGCAATTTTACATCTGCTAATTAACTAGCGCAACTGATACCCGATTCGACTGTTGTCTGCTTTTTTTGGGTGGGAGGTGTGCGTGAACTGGAGGAAGCTCAGAGTGAACAACTAGGAGTTTCTCGATGAATTGGCAGAGCTACTGGTAAACTGGTGATTTCAAGTGCACACGCATATTTTAAAATATACCTGCCTGTGTGTGTAAATCAGGATTTTATGCATATATGTTAGGTTGGTTTTTTTTGCACATAAAATATATACATATATTTTTATAAAATAGGTACAGAAAAGTACATGCTTTCCTCACACTGGAAATCTTCGCGCATACTAAGACACACAGGCGTACTTTCAGAGCAGAACTATACGATATTTTGTAAAAGTGTGCAGCTCCCACCACACAGGTTATAAAATACTAGGGTAAATCTCCACACGTCCACTTATGTGCATAAATGCTCTACCACAAATAGTTCTGGAGGTTTTCCTCTCTGTTAGGGGGCGGGGTGAGGGGACTTATGTACATAAAATTGGGAATTGAAAAATGCAAGACTGTATAGATACATGGTATACACTGATTTCATAGTACATCTAGCAATAAGATAAGCAAGCACAGTACATATGAATCCCCAAGTATCTGAACTCAAAGAACTAATCTGAAATCAGCAAGGCACCATGGGATACACTCTTTAGAACCTATAGAGCAGATTTCAAACTTTGAATTATTAATTTTATATCGTGATTCTTAGCTATAACTATTTAGTACAGCTGGAAGGGCCAGAGCAAAAGAAAGATAATAACATTTTCAGGCTTTGAATAAATGCAGACATGTATGTGGTTTGCCTGCGTATGGTAAAGGTTAAACAGAAATGGTAAGAGGGCACCCCTGTCTTGTTCCTCTACCAGTCAAACATGACTAAAATCCCAGCAGCTATGATCCATGCATGAGATTTAGCATACAGTGCCATAATCCAGGAGAAACAACCCTTCTGCAAGAAGAGATTTGCAGAGCACAAAGAATACATTAAACCAAGACAGTCTATCAAAGGTCTTATCAGAATGAGTGATATAATGTGGCCAGGAGTCAATTTTTTGTGCTAAATATACAATACTGAAAAGCTTTTCTTGTACTATTCATTGACAAAACCTGCCTGATCCTGATTTATAAGGACTTATATTTTCTGTATATAGATGTTACATTTTTCCAAGAATTTTAAAACCAGAATTTATTAAAGATAAAGGTCAATATGAATTACACTCAGATTTATCCTTGAACTTTAATTAATTCAGTTATCAATGCAGCTGTCACATTACCTGTAGATGCACCTGGCTCTTTCAAGTAATTAAAAAGTTCACAGAGGGTAGGAGCAAATAACTAAGGATTTATATGGTAGAAGTCCAGATGAAATCCATCAGGATCTGGTCTTCTCTTTGATGGGAGTGTACTTTGAACTTCAAACTAAGTAATCAGAATAAGAGACTGACAACTCCAGGGTCTGACTCATAGGTATTTCTGCAATACTGTGTACATTTTATAGTGCTACAGAAATAAGAAAAGTAATAAGAATAGTAGTAGTAGTAGTAGAACCACCTTAGAAAATTCCATTGGTTCCAGAAAGACATCTGGAAAGACATTTTTCAGCTCTGTCCAGCTTGACAAAAAGGGATTTTTCATAATTAAGAAAAGCTGAACTAATAGCTACCATTCCATCCCTTACTCCACTTATTAGCAAGCAGCACTATATATCTAACTGCTTGAGTGAGGAAAGAGCCAATCATATTACCATACTCATACATGTGCTGTCACATATTTTAAACATTTTTCAATTTGCAATGATTGAAAGTTTTGCATTTCTTTTCTAGTTAGGGCTAAAGACTTGTATGTGGCCCTGGAGCAATCAGCCTTATGTTGCTCTTCTAATGATTTAATTTAGGAATCAGGAGCTGCAGCTTTTCAAACTTTTGATGCTTTGAAAAGCTCATATATGACATTATTTCCCCTGTAGCATAATTCAAAAGGTTTCTCATCTAAGAGTGGGATTATAAGCAACTGAGGAGTGTTGCCTGGTGAAATCTTGAATAGTACCTTTCAAAGGTTTGCTAAACTATCTGCTACCAATAATAAATCTCCAAGAACCCCTAGGACTCCTAAAGTCCAAAGTGATGAAAATAGAATAATAGTCTGAAATGCAACAGGGTAAGATATTATAGTCACAGAAAATAGTCCAACCTGCAGTACGTGTTATGCATTGGTGAGAAAAAGGTGGAATCTCTAGAGGAAGAGTGCACATTTTTCCATATATCCCTGAGATTAAAAAGACAAATAAGACATCATAAAGATGAGGGAATTTTAATACTAAGTGCCTGTCTAGACTGAGCTTTAAACATGTGTACGAGTATACTTTGCCATGACCAGACAAAGTTTGAGGGTACTTTTGAAAGTCTAATCAAGAGAAAACTTGGTTTTTACCTGATAATTTTCTTTCCTTTATTCTCACAGATCAGTCCAGACAACTGTTTTTTTCTCCTCTACCAGCAGATGGAGACAGAGAAGAAAAACGTTACTGCTTGTACATAAGTCAGTGTGCCACCTGCAGCCATTCAGTATAACTAGTAACCAAGCTAATATCCTCTAAACTGCCGAACAGGGAAAGGAAATTCAAAACTAGCTGTTGAACCTTTTACAAACAAGAATCTGTACGTCATTTTTGACCTATCTACACACAGAGAAAATAGTCAAGCAGAGAGTGGTCTTTCGGAGATTTCAGGGTGGGATTCCGGACTGATCTGTGGACTAATGGAAAAAAAAGATAATCAGGTAAGAACCAAATTTTGCCTTATCATCCCCAGATCAGTGCAGACAACTGGACTGTACCAAAGTTTCCACGAAACACCTTCATTCAGCACACTTTTTCCGAACCCAGAGGAATTTGGAGCTTGGACATTCAATCTATAATGTTTGGTGAAAATGTGCAAAGATGCCCAAGTGGCCATTCTACAAATCTCTTGCGGCAAAACCAAATGTGACTCTGCCTAACATGCTGATTTAGCACTAGTGGAGTGAGTCCAAAGAACCCCCACCTCCCAGGGACCTGAAACCCCTTGGAGATGTAGGCTGAAGCTATCACCTCTTTGATCCATCTGGCAATAGACGCCTTAGAGACCTTTGTTCTTATTATGATCACTGAACAAAATAAAGAGATCTGATTTTCAAAAGCTGTTTGTAACCTTCAGGTACCACAAAATAACCCTATGCACATCCAACATAAGGAGTTCTTTAGTATGAGGTGAAGAAGAATGCAAGTCCCGAAATACCAGCAATTCAACCAACTGATTCCCATGCAAAGATGAGATCACCTTTGTCAAAAAAAAAAAAAAAAAAGGCACTGTCCTAATGGACACCTCCTCATCCGAAAACTGCAGGAAAGGACTCCTGAATGAAGAGCTTGTAATTTCAAAATCTGCCTTGCTGAACAAACTGCTACCAGAAAGACTGTTTTCAATGTAAGATCTTTCTCTTTAAAGGTTTGAAGGGTAAGGCACACAAAGATTGTAAGACCAAATTCAGATTCCAAGGCAGAACCACTTTCCTGAGTGGAGAACACAATCACTGAACACCCTTCAGTAATCTCTCCACATCAGGATGAGAAGCCAAAGAAGCCCGCTTAATCTTTCCTCTAAAACAAGAGAAGGCTGCTAACTGCACCTTCAGGAAGACAAGTGCCAAACCTTTCTTTAAACCATGTTGAAGGTAAGCAAGAAGCTGAGGCACTGAGGCTTGAAGAGCAACTACCCCTTTTCTCCTGGCCCCAGGACTCAAACACCTTCCAAACTCTCACAGACACTAAAGATGAGAATGACTTCCTAGCCTGAAGTAAAGTTGTATTTACCTCTTCTGAATAGCCTTTAACCCTTAAGCACCCCCTCTCAAAAGCCAGGCCGCGAGACAAAAGCAATTCACCGGATCCAAGAAAACTGGGCCCGGCCTTAACAATTCTGGACTATGATCCATTTTCACCGAGCCTTCAAATGTGAGATTCATGAGGCCCGCAAACCACAGTCTCCTGGGCCACTCTGGAGGTACCAGAATCACCTTCCTTGGATGCTATTCTATGCATCTGATCACTTTGCCTATCAAAGGCCAGGGAGGAAAAATTTACAACAAAATCACCGTGGCTACTGTTGAGACACAGAATATAGACCTTGGGACCCTGACTTTCACCTCCAAATGAAGAACAGAGGCGCCTTGGCATTGCATTGTGTTGCCATCAGATCCCACTATGGAACCCCCCCACTGACCTGATCAATGACATTGCTACCATGGACAACTCTCTCTCCCCAGAATCCAGAGTGTTCCTGCTTAGAAAGTCTGTCTGTATATTTTCCATCCCGGTCACATGAGATGCCATCAGAACTAAATATGGTTCTTGGCCCAATGAAACAGAAGGGCATATCTGTTGCATTACTCGACTCTTGGTCCCCCCTTGTTGGTTGATATTTGCTACTGCTGTCACATTGTCTGACAACACTCTCACTTCCTATTGCAAATCAACTGTAGGAAAACCAATAATGCCTTCCTAATTGCTCATACTTCCAGGTAACTGATGGACTATAAGGCTTTCTCCATTGATCAGAGCCCCTGAGCTGTATAACCCTAACAAATGCCCCCCACCCCCATCCTCATAGAACTGCATCCATGGTAACCACGATCCAATCTAGAACATCTTTTAACAAACTGTGCCGCAAATGCTACCAGGAGTGATTCAATCTGTTTCCCCTATCAGCCACAACCTGACCTCAAACTCCTCAGACACAGGACTCCACGGAGAAAGAAGGGCTCTCTGCAAAAGAATGCATGTGAGCAAATGCCCACAGAACTAAATCCAGGATATCCATAATGAATATGCATGAGATATAGTTACATATAATGGAAATAGTGCATGCAAATCTATCTCATGCATATTCATTGTGGATATCATGAAAATCAAGCATATCTGCAGCCCTCAAGGATCGGAATTGGTCACCCCTGCTTATGGAGCCAATTTGCAAAGTGTTTAAGGCTATTACTTTCTTAATTCTCTCAGTTGTGTTCAGTGAAATTTGTGCCTCTGTTCATGCTTCCTCTTCAGACAGCAATTCTTTCTCTGGAATCCTTTTTTTATCTTGCTGTTTTGGATGCTTGATCAGTCCATTTATCAAATGGATAACCCAGATGATGGGCACTATAAAAGGCTTGCCTCCTTCTATAACTTGATTGCTGTAATTTACACATTACCAAAAATCAATATGGATTTCAATTTCCCTCTTATTGTTTCAGGCAATGATCAGTGCTCCTAGCCTTCTACGATTCTGCAGCTATAGGAGAAACCACTGAATTAGTTCATTCCTGCATAATTGACAACCTGCTACAGAATCATCAAACCTGAATCTTCCCCACCTCTTAAGTCAATCTTCTGAAGAAAGCTACAGGGTACCTGCCTTCAGTTTAAGCTTTATCTGCTCATACTCCAGCCCCTCCCCTGGCAAACAGCATGCGAAAACAGGAAGGGTGTGAGGCTGAGGTTAGAGCAAATGAAAGCTTCTCTCTAATCTCTAATAAAGATTCTTGCATCTGCATGTGTGCCAATCATACACTATTTACAAAGATCTGGTTGTGTTTTTGGAAGTCTGTAACTGCTGGTGTCTCACAATTTGCAGAGAGGTTATTAATTTCAATTCAGAGAAGCCTTGGTGACTGGCACTACCACTGACATGTTACAAACTTGTGTTAATTCAACCCCGTTTTGTGTCTGCTGCTATGTGCCTAATATATACACACAAATCTTTCTATGTAATTAACAGCATGATAAACTGCTGATATTGAGGACATTTTTAGCATATATAAGCTTATATACCCACAAATACAAGGATGTTCTTAAGAAAATATAAAAGGATGGTTGCACTATTTCAATTTAAAAAAAGTGACATTTCACAGTTAAGTTTGTAACTTATATGTGTTAACTTGATATAGTGCTTATTTTTGTACTAGGTACATTTGTATATAGTTTAAATATTGTTTAAAAAAGTTAATGGTTTTTAATAAAACATTTTTTGCATACAAGTGTGAATCTTTATGCAAAATTATGCAATTTTGCTCCATAATTTCCACAGAATTTTGAAAAATCTGCCATAGAATCTTGAACAGTCTTCAACAGAGAACCAGGGACTCTGGCAATGAATATGTATTAGAACATTTACTTATAGATGTAGAGATTTTCTCAAACCATTTGCACCTTTGTTATCTTTTTATGTCAAGGATTTAATGCAGTTTATTTATTCTAGAAGATATTTAAAACAAATGGAACTTGACAGTGTTTTGTTGACCTATGACATTTAAAAGTTTTATAAAAATACACTGCAGACTATTATTGGAAATGTCTAAGGGATACGGAACAAAAATAACAGAAAAAAGATAAATGCTACTGATTTTGTTGTTGAATTAAGAATGTTGCAGGACAATTCTTTCACATTTGAAGGTGTATTTTGCAATATTTTAAGGGGGTGATTTTCAAAGCCATTTACAGGCATCAAACATGAGTTTATGTGCATAAATGTCTCTTTATAAAATTGTGCCAAGTTTATGTGCAAGAAGTATGCACATTAACTTATTTCTTGAACTTTTATGAGTCCAAAAAAAAATATCCGTGCACTACCTCTGTTCACAATACTCAATATACATACACTCCAGAGGGACTCAGCAAATTATAATGCTGCAAAAACGATTTTTATTATATATGTACAATTCCACACTTTAATTAGGCTCGACTTAATCTAATACATAAGACCCCCTATGTGTGTAATGATCTCCCTTACATTAAAACTGTATACTCCATGCATTACCCTCCATTCATTCTCTACTCATCCATACTCCCCTTAAATAGGCATTTGGGATTTACAGACACACTTGATTTTAAAAAGTATGCACATAAACTAACCCTCACAGGTTATGTGCTGCAAAGAGCAGGTGTAACTTTGTGCATGTTATTTTGGATAATTTTCAATCTGAACTTTGGGATCCTGCCGAGTGAGTGCTTATAACCTGGATCGATCACTATCTGAGACAGGATGCTGGGCTTGATGGACCTTTGATCTGACTCAGTATGGCATTTCTTATGTTCACTTTGAAAGTTGGTGTAACTTATGCATTTTTGGCAAGGCATAACTTACGCAGGTTGTTATAAAAATTACCCTATAATGGGGGTCATTTCTGTAACAGTCCATATACATGTTCAATCAAATATGCCTATAAGTTACACCAATTATGTGCATATTTCCCTTTGAAAATGACCCCACCAGAACTACCCATACACATGTAACATCTGCTAATTTGTATGTAACATTTTTTTCTAGAAAATTTAAGCGCATACTTTTGAAAATGCAATCATGTTTCTTTTTACAGTAAGGGAGAGGGAAAGGCTTGGTTGTATCACTAATTTTAATGAGTGGCTCAAAGCCTGGTGCAAGAAAGAAGATTTTAGATATATTGGGGGGTGGGGCCCTATATGGAATAATAAAACGTTTTACTGTAATTATGGCTTTCTGTTAGAGGAAAAAAGATCCCAAGTGAAACATCTGATACAAAGGAGGTGTGAATGGATGCCAATGGATTTGGGCCATTGCCCCTGACAAATAAATGAAGACTGTGGAGAAAATCAAAGTGAGGAATTCACTAGTCTACTCCTGAACAACAGGGAAGGTGAGGGGAGCAGGGATGAGGCTATACAGAGCATAGACAAACCAAGGAGAAATAAATGAAAGGCCATGGGCTCAAACCTTGCAGCTTAAGCAATAACATTCTTGATCTGCAAGCCTTCTTGGTGAAGGAGGACCTGGACATTGCTGCTATCATGGAGACATGGTTCAATGAGTCTTATGAATGGGATACAGCCACACCAGGCTAGACTGTTTAGGAAGGATAGGACTGGAAGAAAAAGGGGAGGAGTAGCTCTATGTAATAAAGAAAAATATCCTCACAATGACAAATACAGGGAAAGGGAGAGGCACTGAGGGTTGTATTGGGGAAGGGTGATGGCACTTCCATTTACACCAGGGTATTTTACATATGTTCAATTCAAGTGGAGGAACTGGCAGAAATCTCGCTGAAGACATCCAAAAAGTACGTCAGAAAGGGGAGCTAGTGTTGGTAGGAAATTTTAAACTGCCAGATGTTAACTGGAGTATCCCACGGCAGACTCTATTAGGAGTATTCTGGACTACCCTCAAGGGGCTATCCTCAAACAAGCGGTGCTGGAACCCATGAGGGGACGGGCGATACTGGACCTGGTACTTACAAATTGAGACAGTGCTTCTAATGGCCAGGTAGGTGCCCATCTCAGCACCAGTAACCATCAGATGGTATGGTTTTCTAGAATGTAAGACTAATCTCTGCCTTTGCCAAAGCTAAAAATCCTCAATTTCAAAATGACTGACTTTAGTGCAATGGTAAAGTACCTTAATGAGACACTGCCAGGGTGGGAAGAGGTGGGTGAAGTGGAAGAACAGTGGGATCAACTAAAAGGAGCTATACAGCAAGGCAATAGATCTGTACATCATGAACGTTAATAAAAGAAACTGGAAAAGAAAAATATCAGTATGGTTTTCCAACGAGATGGCTGAAAAAGTAAGGGTCATAAGATTAGTATTCAAAAAGTAAAAAAGATCCCACTTCTCCCACTGACACTTTTTGTGACCCTGGGCAAGACACTTTGCTCTCTGTTGCATGAGGTACAAACTTAGGATCTCATTTGCTAAGCATTTTTCCCATAGACACAGAAAGGAAAAAAGCCTTAAAGATGAATTTAAAAGCCAGGCACATGTAAAAATTGGGAGATTTGTGTGCATGTAGGAAATGCATATGTCTGCCCGATTTTAAAAGCACCCACATGTGCGCACAAGTCCCGATGTGTGAATATCTCACACCGGACAAAAAAAGGAGCGGAATGTGGGCATAGTGTGGGCAGGGCATGAGTATTCTAGGGTGGTACCAAGAGATGTGTGCGCAAGTACCTGTCCACCTGGGCGTGTGCCCGGGTCCAGCGCCATGTAGCTTTCCTTCTGCTATGGAGGAGGTCTAAGTCTTAAAAGTATTTCCAGGCATTAAGGGGTCTGGGGTAACTGGAGAGAGGGCAGGATAAAGAACCAGGGAGGTCTGGAGAACCTAGCTCTAGACTGGATTAACTGGTGAAACTGATCATGGCATGGATTCGTACCAGTTATAAAATTTCCTCAATTACGCAGCTCAAACCTGACTTATGCTGCTGGGTGAACACAAGCTTAAAATTAGGCACACATATACATGCCCCTGGGCTATTTTATAACATGCACGCATATGTGCGCCCATGTTAAGACACTGAAGCGTCTCTTAGCCCATGCCAACACACATGCTTAATTAAATGTGTGCCCACATGCTTGTTTGAAAGATACCATTTTAGTATATCAGGACCTTAGATTGTAAACCCTCTGGAATAAGAATTACTCTTGTACCTGATTGTAACTTGCCTTGAACTCAGATTTGAAAAGGCAAGTAATTAAATCTAAAAATTCAAATCCAAATGCAGGGTTCCAATATTAGGTGTTCCCACTCAAGAAAGGGACCTTGGGGCCATGATGGACAATGCATTGAAAATCCTCAGTTCAGCGTGCAGCAGCCGCCATCAAAATAGAAAACAGAAAGGTACGAATATTAAAAACAAATAGAAAACCAAATTGGGCGTATAATAATGCTGCTGTATGGATATGATCACACCTTGATTACTATGAGCAGTTCTGGTTGTCACATCTCAAAAATTATATAACAGAAGTAGAAAAGGTACAGAGAAGGGCAACAAAAATGATAAAAGGTTATGAAGCAGCTTTTTATTTGCCAAGTTCTGCATGCTTATACAGAAAGCCAGGAAAGGAAAGAAATATGGCAATTAAACAGGTGAGAAATTTAAATTTGTGAACAAGTACAAACATTATTGCAAGTTACTACGCCATCTCCTGGGTAAAAACAACATAAGATTATGGGTGCCTTCTTTCTAGAACTCTTTTTCAAAGTGGATGGCAAAACTACAGTACCTCACAAATTAGAATCCTCAATATTGAGGCACTCACAAATACAACAACTAAGTGAATGAACCCTCTATTCTTAATATTAATAATCACGTCTATCAAGAAAATTAATGAAGGGTCACTACAATATCTCTCTTTATATACATAAGAACATAAGAAAATGCCAAACTGGGTCAGACCAAGGGTCCATCAAGCCCAGCATCCTGTTTCCAATGGTGGCCAATCCAGGCCATAAGAACCTGGCAAGTACCAAAAAACTAAGTCTATTCCATGTTACCACTGCTAATGGCAGTGGCTATTCTCTAAGTGAACTTAATAGCAGGTAATGGACTTCTCCTCCAAGAACTTATCCAATCCTTTTTTAAACACAGCTATACTAACTGCACTAACCACATCCTCTGGCAACAAATTCCAGAGTTTAATTGTGCGTTGAGTAAAAAAGAACTTTCTCCGATTAGTTTTAAATGTGTCCCATGCTAACTTCATGGAGTGCCCCCTAGTCTTTCTATTATCCGAAAGAGCAAATAACCGATTCACATCTACCCATTCTAGACCTCTCATGATTTTAAACATCTCTATCATATCCCCCCTCAGCCGTCTCTTCTCCAAGCTGAAAGTTCTAACCTCTTTAGTCTTTCCTCATAGGGGAGCTGTTCCATTCCCCTTATCATTTTGGTAGCCCTTCTCTGTACCTTCTCCATCGCAATTATATCTTTTTTGAGATGCGGCGACCAGAATTGTACACAGTATTCAAGGTGCGGTCTCACCATGGAGCGATACAGAGGCATTATGACATTTTCCGTTTTATTCACCATTCCCTTTCTAATAATTCCCAACATTCTGTTTGCTTTTTTGACTGCTGCAGCACACTGAACCGACGATTTCAATGTGTTATCCACTATGATGCCTAGATCTCTTTCTTGGGTTCTAGCACCTAATATGGAACCCAACATTGTGTAATTATAGCATGGGTTATTTTTCCCTATATGCATCACCTTGCACTTATCCATATTAAATTTCATCTGCCATTTGGATGTCCAATTTTCCAGTCTCACAAGGTCTTCCTGCAATTTATCACAATCTGCTTGTGATTTAACTACTCTGAACAATTTTGTGTCGTCTGCAAATTTGATTATCTCACTCGTCGTATTTCTTTCCAGATCATTTATAAATATATTGAAAAGTAAGGGTCCCAATACAGATCCCTGAGGCACTCCACTGTCCACTCCCTTCCGCTGAGAAAATTGTCTATTTAATCCTACTCTCTGTTTCCTGTCTTTTAGCCAGTTTGCAATCCACGAAAGGATATTGCCACCTATCCCATACTTTTTACTTTTCCTAGAAGCCTCTCATGAGGAACTTTGTCAAATGCCTTCTGAAAATCCAAGTATACTACATCTACCGGTTCACCTTTATCCACATGTTTATTAACTCCTTCAAAAAAGTGAAGCAGATTTGTGAGGCAAGACTTGCCCTGGGTAAAGCCATGCTGACTTTGTTCCATTAAACCATGTCTTTCTATATGTTCTGTGATTTTGATGTTTAGAATACTTTCCACTATTTTTCCTGGCACTGAAGTCAGGCTAACCGGTCTGTAGTTTCCCGGATCACTCCTGGAGCCCTTTTTAAATATTGGGATTACATTTGCTATCCTACAGTCTTCAAGTACAATGGATGATTTCTTCAGAACTCTGGGGTATACCATCCGGTCCAGGTGATTTACTACTCTTCAGTTTGTCAATCAGGCCTACCCCATCTTCTAGGTTCACTGTGATTTGATTCAATCCATCTGAACCATTACCCATGAAGACGTTCTCCATTACGGGTACCTCCCCAACATCCTCTTCAGTAAACACAGAAGCAAAACAATCATTTAATCTTTCTGCGATAGCCCTATCTTCTCTAAGTGCCCCTTTAACCCCTCGATCATCTAACGGTCCAACTGACTCCCTCACAGGCTTTCTGCTTCAGATATATTTAAAAACGTTTTTACTGTGAGTTTTTGCCTCTACAGCCAACTTCTTTTCAAATTCTCTCTTAGCCTGTCTTATCAATGTCTTACATTTAACTTGCCAATGTTTATGCTTTATCCTATTTTCTTTTGTTGGATCCTTCTTCCAATTTTTGAATGAAGATCTTTTGGCTAAAATAGCTCCTTTCACCTCCCCTTTTAACCATGCCGGTAATCGTTTTGCTTTCTTTCCACCTTTCTTAATGTGTGGAATATATCTAGACTGTGCTTCTAGAATGGTATTTTTTTAACAATGACCATATCTTTTGGACATTTTTTACTTTTGTAGCTGCTCCTTTCAGTTTTTTTCTAACAATTTTTCTCATTTTATCAAAGTTTCCCTTTTGAAAGTTTAGCACGAGAGCCTTGGATTTGCACACTGTTCCTCTTCCAGTCATTAAATCAAATTTGATCATATTATGATCACTATTGCCAAGTGGCCCCACCACCGTTACCTCTCTCACCAAGTCCTGTGCGCCACTGAGAATTAGATCTAAAATTGTTCCCTCTCTCGTTGGTTCCTGAACCAATTGCTCTATAAAGCTATCATTTATTCCATCCAGGAATGTTATCTCTCTAGCGTGTCCCGATGATACATTTACCCAGTCAATATTGGGGTAATTGAAGTCTCCCATTATTACCACATTACCAATTTGGTTAGCTTCCCTAATTTTATTTAGCATTTCACTGTCCGTCTCACCATCTTGACCAGGTGGATGGTAGTATACCTCTATCACTATAGTCTTCCCCGACACACAAGGGATTTCTACCCATAAAGATTCAATACATATATTTTATATACATGAGTTTTTTCCGGCCTTAAGTAGGCTGATAGCATGAGACAGAAAAGCCAATCCATCGGACAGAGATATTATATATGCTTATTAAATGTTGTTGATTGTTTGTTTCAATAAGTGAAGCACCTTTCTTAGATACACTGGATGAGTATAAAGACTTCTCTATTTCCCTATAAAACTGTTAGTATTAACACTGGTCCGCTCATTAAATTCAGTGTTTGCTTCCTTAGACTCTTCCTTACATGACATATTGGACAGATTTCTGCACTCTCTCTCACATATTATTTAACACTATAGTATTTCTTCATTATAGCTAATGAGATCTGCATAATTCATCCTTATTAGTTTAATCAACAGGTTGAGAAAAATGGGGCAAAGAAACAATGCTACTATTTAGATTACCATATGTAGGAAACCTGAGCATGACAATCCAGATGAAGACAAAAAGTCCTAGTCATAGAATGCCAAGAGTGAACACAGGTAAAACTTCTGTCCTGACCTACAAAAAGCTGTAAAACTATTCACCCACTTCAGAGGTAATATGTTTATTTTTTTGAAGCATAGTGTGACTAATATACCTGCATTAGCAAAAGCAAAAGGGTCTAAAAATCTACGGAATCCTTACAGAATCTAAAACTCGTAAAGATAATTCATAAAAACTTATCTGTAGATAGTGCTGTGCTGAAATTGAGTTATGGTTTGAACTACAAAGACACAAACTGGGTTGCATGTTTCTTAAATTTCAGCTGACTATATTATGAGCTCAGAGTTTGACTCTTCTTCCAAATCGGTCTCTCCCATGCCTAAGGCGGCTCCACAGCTCACCTTTTCTACTTTGAAGTCTTGCCCTTCTGAAAGGAAACAATTTTGTTTAATTATGTCACTGATGGTCCCCCTACACTATCCTTATTTGAGAGGTAAGTGCTGTTTGCATGTTTGTTGAAAACTGCATGCGTGCCAGAAACTGATCAACATATTCCATTTAAATAGTAAATGCACTACAGCACTGCATGAATTGCCCAATTGTATACTGCTGTATTGCCAACAGCAGAATTTTACATATGACAAAGGCCGCCTTATTTTCCCCAAGTTAATCAGATTTTCCCTGATAGAAGTTTGATGATATCAGCTAACAACTAAAACTGCTAGCAGAATAATCTATTAAGTGTCTAGTGGTTTATTACACTACAAACTATTTTTCTAGTTATGTTTACTGTAGACCCAAATGCCGTCCAGATCAGCCCTATCAACCCTAAAAATGATTCAAAACTGTTATATTGCCAAAAAAAAAAAAAAAAGTCATGCTTGGACGCTGCTAGACTTGAATCATGACAATAACATGACTAGGTAGGGCTGTCACCTCACCAAAGTCAATCCAAAGTGGCTGATCCAGTCCTGGGTTTGTCCCATTGCATACATGGAGCTGTACTTCTGATTTCCCTAAGAAACGTAACATTACATATCTAACAATACTTTGCAATGAATTCTGGATTAACTCTAATCTTTAATATTATCAACAGCATTAATCCAAGCTTATTAGGAGTGACACTTCAACCGTATACGCCAAAGAGAGCACTAAGATTGCAAAATAAAAGATTCCTAATGGTATCCACAACATGGAACACACACCTAACACAAATAAGAGACCAAATGCTTTCCATAGCAAGCCCTAAGTTGTGGAACTCTCTTCCAGAGTCATTACGTCTGAAACCGAAAGAGTTTCAAACATGAACTGAAAACATGGCTCTTAGAAATTCTTATGACTTAACATAAAACACCAATAACCCGATAAATTCACTGTCAGGACCAGAGACATTATTAGTATAACGAGCAACTAGTATAGTATAGAGCTAGATAAAGTATAATGTAAGAAGAATTAGAACTTGTACACAATGTTATGTTGACCTTTGAAACAAATGAATGAATATGACCTAGAATCCATTTACTGATGTATTATTGGCCCAATATATGAATGCTAACTCAGATTGTGAACTGAACAAGGATCTGATTATTGATGTGTAAACCGTTGAGATCTTCTTTTGGAACGATGATATATAAAACACCTAAACAGTTAAATAAATAACCCCTAGATTCATTAAAATGCTATAATTTTCACATGGATAATGCCTGTGATAAGAAAAAGGGGCGTGGCTATGATAATTTTAGAATTACCACACTGTGCACTATGTTAGTGCTTCGCATAGGTAGTTTATCACAACATGCATTAAAGTTTTCACAACCTGCGATCCTTGTACTTCGCTACTTGCGAAGTGCCCACACAGGCATTTCCTTACTTTTATGTGTGTGGAGAGAGATCGCTACTCGTGAAGTGCCCATAGAGGCATTTCCTGACTTTTGTGTGTGAGTGTGTGGGAAGGAGGACAGTGAGAGAGAGCATGAGTCTTTATAAGGCCTTCATAGTAGTCAACTATATCACTTTAGAAGGGCCAGCTAGTAACTCGAGGTCGTGTTTTGGACGTGGTGTAGGGTTTTGGGGCCAGTTTTACAAACAGAGTGAGACATACGAACAGCACAATTGACCTCAGTGAAGATTTGATGTCATTTGGAGTAAGGAAAATCACTCAAAGATGAGATTTCTACAATGTTCTCTTGTTCTAGTTTGATGGACTCTCTACCAGGATACTATCAAGCTAGGGCGAGAGAACACTGCAGTAATCTCATCTTAGTCTGACTTTCCTCACTCCAAATGATGTAAAATCTTCACTGAGGTCTACTATGCTGTTCGTATATCTCACTCTGCTTGTAAAACTGGCCCTAAACCCTACACCACCACCAAAACCTCACCTTGAGTTATTAGCTGGCCCTCCTCTAGCAGTATAAATAGTTGACTACTATGTGTGCCACCCCAGTCCACTCCTCTCTTCTCCGTTAATGCCATAATGCACTTTGATGAATGACCCTATAAGTATGCAATGAGGCAACATGAGGACTAGATCAGTCACTTTGGGTTGACCTGGGTGGAATGGCAAAATCATGTCCAGGAAATGGTTATATTACAGCACACTGATGGTGATTTTCTTTTCTTTAAAAATTTAGATTTTCACTTCCAATTGGGCAGTTACCCTACCAACACTTCAGTTCATAAAAGCTGCAGGAGCATTCGTAATTTGCCAATAGATGTCACATTTTTAAAAACAGACATTTGTTTTACATGCACTACTATACTCATATGGGCCGATGCAGTATCAAGCGCAAAAAAATGTGCGTCTGAGCTGGGCATCCATTTTCCTAACCCATGCACAGCCATGGGTTAGGAAAACAAACTCATAAATTGAGAGGTATTCCTAACCTCTCCGCCGTCAAGATTTTTTTTCATGCTGCTTCCTGTGGTTCCTCTTACTTAGGGGCTGATGCAATAAATTTGCGTAGAAACCGTGCGCTGAACAGTCAGCGCCCACTTTCTTAAGGCGCCAGGCAATATTTAAATTAGGGTGTCACGTTAGTAAGGAGGTGCTAGAGTTGCTTGCACGCCCCTAGCGCCTCCTTGCTAACGCGAGGCAGTACAGAAAAGCATTTTTTTCTGCTTTTCTGTACTGCCAAAAATACTAAGGGGCCGATGCAATACAGTGCGTTCAGCTGAGTGCACTGTATAACCACCAGTCAGACGTGGGTTGAATAGATGCTAATGAATCCCCTAATGCAATAAGGGGATTAGTAGCTATTCAATGCTCATCCAATGTGGAGTGAGTCCAATAGTGCTAATGTTTTGCTGTGGCTTGGAGCATGTGAAGATTTAACGCAAGCTACAAGGCTTGCATTACATTTTGCATGTTGAAATGTGCAAGCTGGGCACACAGTGAGTTTTTGCATCAGGAGTAATAGCTAATAGCCTCATCTACTCATAAGTTTATTATGCACCCCTGTTTTACTGTGAACCAGCATGATGTGATTGTTGTCATGAATGCCGGTATATAAAAAACCTAAATAAATAAATAAATAAATAAATAAAAATAAATCTACTTGGGATTTATCTGCTGTGAGTGCTATTAGCTACACCCTGGTTTGGACGTGTTATGGACCATTAATGCATCTGGAGTTATTCTAGTGTATCCAAAATACACGTCCAACCTCGCAGCAAACTGTGCACTATGCTGAGCATATTGTATTGCATTGGCCTGCTAGTGTTTGAAGACGTTAATAGCAATTACAATTATTTTTTAAACACTTTGGAATTAATTTTCAAAGCAGTTATATATAAATTGGCATGTATGCACGTAAATAGGGTAAGAAAGCAAAAGGATATCTTATTAAAAGGAGAGAACCAATTTCCTGGGGAGGTACAGAGAGATTAGTTAGCTAGAATTTTGCAGTTTGCTCCCCCATGTGGAAGAAACACATGGTGTGTTCAAAGCTTTTATAAACCCCTGCTAGCATTTCAGAGCATGGAGGTTTTAGTTCGATTACTTGAGTAAACCTTCTTAAAGGGCAGCATGTAAAATGTTGTTACAAGTTTATTAACTCCTTGGGTTAGGACTCTGAGGTCTCTGTGCACAGAGACAGTGACAGTGTACCTTGTTCCTACATTTTTGTCCATGGTTTCTTGCAGGCCTTATGGTTAAATGAAGAGGAAGCTTTCTTGCCAGCCTTACTGCCTCTTATCTGGTTTCCCCTTTTTAGTGAAATTTTCATTTTTAGGTTTCTGAGGACCCAAGAGCCCAGGGATACAGAGCTTGGAATATCTGAAGGTGGAGGAGCCTTTTTACCTAGAAAAGACCTGGGAGAAGAGGTGTCATTGTTTAAGAATGGACTCTCATCCATTCTCAGAGAGGAAGAACTGGAGAAGTATGATTTGAGATCTTGTGTTACAAATGCAAGTGAGACTCATCTGGGAAGAATGGGAATTCTGGTGCCCCACTGGTACCACAGAGAGTGAACAGAAATAGAGAAGACTACAGGAGGGGTCTGAGGGATAGAAATGTGTTTAGTACTGGAAGTAAATTGGGATAACTTCTACCATTCCAATGGGAGAAACTAGAAATGAAAGGCTAAATTACCCAAGAAGTGGCTGGGAGTAATGGGAGAATTTGTTGCCAGAAAATTATGATCGTAAATTTATAAACTTTCATTTTGTGAAGATCAATTGGACTATTTTGAAATTAGGGTGTAAAGAATCAATTCACTTTTACAACTTATCAGTTGTAAACATGCTGGAAACTTATCCAGTTTCCAGCATGTTTATTGTGCAGTTATTTGGGGAGATCATGAGTGCGGTTGACAAAGGGACTGAAGAGAGCTTTGGGAGTCAACAATGTAAAAGGGTCTTGAAGCTGAGCTTCCCCCCATGGGGGATCCTGTACTCTCAGAATGGAGTGACACTGTGATGAGGGTTGTGCTATTAGGGTCCAAAACTGAGATGTGATCCCTTGGGTCCAGTATCCGGGTTTCCCACTCAGGGGTTATAGCAGCTTGTACTCATTAATCACTATTTTATAACCAACGAAAGTATGCATGCACTTTGCGTTTTGTGTGACCCATACACAGTATGAGCAAAAAAAAGGATCCGTCTAGGGGCAGGGCCACCAGTTACTTGCATAAGTTTCTATTTTATAAGACACTTATGCATGTGCATAAGGCAACTTGCTTTCATAACCATTACACCTAATTATCTTGCATAATTGATATTAAACTTGTTTATTGTGTACTATTGATTGGGTGGGAGATAGGGTGTACTGGGAGGGCGTTTAGGCTGAAGAACCAGAAGGTTCTTGATGACCAGGAGAAGAACTGGGCAAGCTGGTAAAGGAATTTGAAAACTGGTAATTTCAATTATATGCGCATTTTAAAATACACCAACTTCCGCGCGTAAATCGGGTTTTATGCAAGCAACTCTTACTTTTTTCATGTGTAAAATATACACTTATTTATTTAAAACGTTTTTATACCAACATTCATATCACGCATATCACATCAGTTTACAAAGAACAGGTAAACATAACTTTGGAAAGGAAAGTAAAATTACATGTAACAGGGAGATAAAGGAACAATGGTGGTATAAGAGAGAAAATAAAGGGGGGTCAGGAGGATAAAGGTAAGGTGTTTATAGTTGAACTTGAGGCATAAGTATATAAACTTGGATGTTGTAGGGTTGGGGAGGGGAGAAGGGATGGGGGTGGGAACTGGGGAGGCAAGTATCAAAGGGGGTAGGGGCGGGGTTATGTAAATGCCTGTTTGAATAGCCAAGTTTTTAGTTTTTTCTTAAAAGTCTTGGTACAATGTTCTTGGCTCAGGTCAGGGGGCATAGAGTTCCATATTGATGGTCCAGCTATGGGTAGCGCCTGTTCTTGTATATATATTTTTTAATTGGAACAAAAGTGATACACTATCAATTTGTTGCATTTATTCATGCGTAGGTCTATATAGGCATATGTTATAAAATACGCATATCTGATATGCATGGGTTACAAAATACTTTTGCAGATCTCTGTGCTGCCTTATATGCGTAGTTGTTTGAAAGTTATCCTTCTTTCTATTAAAGTTTCTGAAAGAACCTTAATTAAAGGCAATACAATAATGCCATCATTCTCCCCATATGGGAGAAGCAGATGGTATGTTCAAAGCCTTTATAAAGCCCTACCACCATCTCAGAGCATTGATTTTTTTAAGTTAGATTCCCTGAGGTCAATATTCAAAAGCCATTTAGATGGATAACTCACAACTTATCTATCTAAATGGCAAATTAGTTATATTCAACCACTTATCCAGCTAAATTATAGCTAGATCGTTAATTTAGCCGAATTAAAAAAAAAGAGGCGTTTTGGGGGCAGGGTTTAGTTATCCAGCTAACTTAGCCAGAGATAACTGAATTTCGTCTATGTTAGCCAGATAACTTTAGACCTGCTTCACAGGTTATACCAATTTTGAACCTTCTTCAGTAACGTTCTAAAATGCCCTGTTGGGCCAGTTACCCCCAACCCCCTTTCAAATTTAATAAAAACTGTGCGTAGTCGGCAGGTGGTACTCCCCACCCCCGTCCCTTCCCCAAAGCAGAGTATCTTATCCCTACATTTGTCCATGTTTTGCTGGAGACCTTTTATATTTTGACTTGCTCTTAGGAGATTATATAACAATATTTAAAAGAAAGTAATGTAGATACTGTGCCAGTTCACCTAAATTGACAGAAATTAAAAAAAAAAAATCAATAGAAGATGGGCTGAATATTCAGATGAATTCCTGGGACCCGAGTTCAAATCTCTGTTCTGCCAATGGTTCTCTCTGTGACTGTGTGCAACTCACTTTTTCTTTCCAGCTGTCTTAACTTTGTGAGATATGTTTTGTTTTTTTTTAAATAATCCAAAGCAATAGTTCCCAAATCTAAGAATCCCCCAAGAAGTCTGATTTTCAGGATATCCATAATAAATAAATCATCATGAGGTTATATCTGCATACTGAGAACCAGGTTAATATTTTGGTTACCCTGAAAGCTAATCTGTTGGGTTTTCTTGAGGACTGGCTTTGGGAACCATTAGAACATAAGAACATGCCACACTGGGTCAGACCAAGGGTTCATCAAGCCCAGCATCCTGTCCCCAACAGTGTTTCCAAAAGTGGCCAATTGAGCTCATACATTTGTGATTAACTTTTCAAGAGTTATACTCCTTTAGGCTGGTGAAGAATGAGTTGCTTGTGTACACAAGCAGAATATATTTTACAACTTTTGTATCAGCTAAGCTGAAGTGCTTATACAAAGAATAAGTCTGTGAAAAGCTTGTTTTAATGGGAGGAAAATAAGCTTTGGAGCTGGGGTTCAGGTAACAGAAATGAATTATCTAATCTGATATCGAGGTCAGTGTGCTGAAGTGTCTATATTACAAACATTAAAAGCAGCTGATATCACAGGATACCGGTGATACTGTCTGGGACAGAGCAAAAGGGCAGCCTGGGGTTGTCCCGGAATTTAGAACATTTTTAAAAATCTTTTCCCAATATGTATTTTACCACTGATAAATTTTCACATTTCTTTTATGAAAAGTATCATTCAAAACCTGAATTTTTTTGGGGGTCTTTTAAAGATAGATATTTGTATATAAGGAGTGAGATATTTGTTTTTTCTATTTTTATTTTTCAAAGTTTTCATTTTTCACTGGGTTCTGTCATTTGCTGGCCTCTGGTTAATCCTTAACTTCTAACAGAACCTATACCAACTCAAACCAGGCACTTTGACACTGGCACAGATGAAGAACATGCCATGCTTGGATCCAGCTGGTTAGATGCCAAATATCTTTCCTGCAACTTAACTATGTCATCGTCATCTATGTAATTGAACTTAACTTGTCAGTAACTAAAAAAAAAACCCAACAAGGTTTCCATTCCCTTAATCTGAATTTTCATAAGCAGAAATATCTATTAAAAAATTAAAGGCAACTTTCATGTCCTTTAAATGGGCAGACTAGTGTTCAGCCAGGCTAGAAAGCTTTCCTGGTTGGATGCTAAGTACACCCAAAGAACAAAGAGTCAAAACTTGAATGCACCCAGTATCAACAACCCTCAAAGTCCTTAATATTGCTTCTGACAATCACAAAGATGCAGTAAGGAGGACCCTCATAACATCTGTGCGTGGGAGATTTAAATTTTACTTCCATGCAACTGAGGAAAATCTCCTCTCTAAATCAAGGACTCTGGTCCATCTCCTTACTTAGATGTATTAAAGATCACACCCAAGTCTTCTGCAGTACGTAAACGCCTTTTATTAAAGTGCATAGGCAGAGAAGCATGCCAGGAACGAGTCACGTCACGGATCTGATTTAACAAAGCATGCATTTTACACCTTTACAAGGATAGCATGATTCTCTTATTACCAGCATCTTCTCTCAGATTGACCACTCAGTCTTATTTTTGCATTCCAGCAAAGTTTCATGTCATGATTAGTCAACAGGTCCTGTATGCCCTAAGTTCTGATCATAATTATCTATTATTATCTACAAGTATAACACATTTTGTTACTGATAAGAAAGGATCATATGTCCTTATATCTATTTTCTACTCAGATATAATTAATTCTTCAACCTTGAGGTAGTTGTAGTTTGCATAGTTAAACAATGTTTAGACTTCAGCATCCTCCCTCCTTTCTTTGACCATAGTCGCATTATCTTTTATCTTGTCCATGGGGCCAAAAGGTCTGAGAATTCGGCCTTCAGCAAGTTTTGCAGCAGCTATTACATATCTTTATTTTCATTATAATCTATAAATGGTTAGTGGCTACTTGCGCAATCAAAAATGTTTGGTCTACTATGAGCTCTAAACTGTTTAAGCTTAAAACAAAGCTCTTTTCTAATTAACATATAGCCATCAATGGGTCGCATAAAATCATTGGTCCAGCTTTACCACTGATTTAATTTTTAAGACTTTAAAAAAAAAAAAATGTTTATGCACTTTAAAAAACCCAGTAGGAGTTACTTCCCTCAAGCGTAGTTTCAGCAGATGGAATTCCAGAGAAAGAAGACCCGACATAGTACTATGTTTTATGTAAACTCTGCACCAGGGGCTTGCACTGCACTCCATAATACTGGAAAGAAGTACGGAGTGCAGTGCAAGCCCCTGACGCAGAGTTCACTCAAAACACAGTTCTATGTCGGGTCTTCTTTCTCTGGAGGTTCCATCGGTTGAATCTACGCTGTTTCTTAAGTGCATAAAAAAAGTTTTCAAAAAGTCTTAATAATGAATTCAATGGTAAAGCTGGACCAGTGAATATATATGAACTGTCATTGGCTGCATGGAAGTAAAAATTAAATCTTCTGACACACAAGTGTTATGAGGGTCCTCCTTACTGCAGCTTTACAATTGTCAGAAGCAATATTAAAGACTTTGAGTGCTATTTTTTCAGTGAGATGGATGCTAGGGACAACCAACAATTAACCAGCATGAAAATCCTTCCATTTTAAATTTGGGAATAAAAGGAGTTTGATATGGTTCCCATCCCCCTTTCCTGTAGAAGGGGAGAGATGAGCTGACATCATTCTTCCTGCTGCTGGGCAGAAGATGAATGCACTAACATAGCAGCTAAGAAATAGGATTTTCAAGCCAGTTTTCCAACAAAATATTTTATTTTATAACTAGCTCCCAGCCAGGAAAACTTTTCCAGTTGGCTGGATCCTGAGAAGACAAGAAAAGTAAACTTTAACAAAGAATTAACATAAAGGGGCCAATGCACCAAAACGTATGTTACAAAATGTTTGGGTTTTTTTGGATGTGAAGTAAATATTTAACCTGCACACTAAAACACCATTTCACGAGTGATGCACTACATTTTAGTACATGCTCCCAAAACACTAGTCCCATAACACAAACACTCCAATTGCAAGTATACTAGCCCAAAAGGTTTAGTGTGTACACGACTGATCGTGACAGTGAAAGGGCCAGTTAGAATGGCGGATGTCATTGCACACCAACCCAAGTTGCAGGCTTTCAGTGGTCTCAACTCTCTTCCTTCCATCCCCACCACTTGGGCCCAGGTCCCTGGCAACCCTGATGCACTCATCAGGCCCAGTCCTCCTGGACTTAAGTAGCAGGCCCCTGGCAGCTCTGATCTCCTCCTCCCCAACACCCTGGGCCCAAACTGCAAGCACCCTGCTGGCCCTGATACCCCTCCCCCATGCTAAACTTCAGTGCATAGGTCCCACAGTCTAGTACTTCTGAAAATCCAAATAAACAATTATTATTAATAGCATGCCTCCTAGAACAATAGCTCACATAGGCATTGAGTGCCATTGGGTGTGGTGAATTTTGGTTGCCAACATTTATATAATTAAAATGTTATTTTGTGTTGGTGTTAGTGCACGGCAATATTACACTATTTATTTATTTATTTATTTAAAGAATTTATATACCGGGGTTCCTGTATAGTATACATATCACCCCGGTTTACAAGGAACCATAACTATCGCTAAGGAAACGATCATTTAGCGGTTTACATTGAACATTTAGTGGTTTACATTGAACATAGTTAATTTGAGAAAACATAATGAAACATAAATAAACATAAATAAACATAAATGAACATAAATAGTTAATTTGAGAGAAGTATATAAAATGGTTAACCAGTTAATAACTAAAAAGCAGGTTAATAAGTAAATAAGTAAGTAAATAACATTGAACTTGGTAGAATCTGGTAACAGGATAAAATATAGTGTTGCATATGTTTAAGTACAGTTTCGTGTTAATTTCTTCAGAAAGATGTAAGCTGGGGAAGATATGGAGGATATGAAATGCCTTTTTTCTTGCTCATTCAAGAACTGCAGGTCTTGAAATATTAAAATTGTACCTGAGTACTATATAATATTTCAAAATGTAATATGAAAAGTAATACTCACTATAACATTTTAAAAGTGAAATTTTTGAAACCTTCTGAACATGTCTCCTACAGTTGCTCTGCTTGCAATGGAATAGTGAAGTTTGGGAGAAAGTTAAATTACATTACACATTACTACTTCACTGGCTACTTGATTAGCTAAGATGGACTAATTAAATCCAATAAATCCAAGCTGGGAATTTTCAAATACTTGGTTTTTTTTAAATCATTTTCATCAATACATTCCTTCTTGATGTGAGGCTTACTAGATCTTCACCACACAGGATAATGTGGAAATTTCCAGTAATTCGAGTGTTCTGGGAATCTGCGTTTGCTACTGGTCCATTCCCCACAGGGACAGTCCAAAATCTGTAAGTGTTTGGTGAATCTTAAGGGGTGGAAGGGGGAGTTAGGAGTTGAAGGAGAGGAGCACGAGACTGGTAGCCAAATGCTGAACTAGCCTGAGAGGGAAGTGACGCTTGCCTTCCTCTCCTCCTTCGGGAGGACATTATTCGTTTTCTTAGCTGCGGTGTTTCATAGTGGCACAGGTTCCAGGAGAGAGACAGAGCTTCAGAGGGTTTACTGTCCCAGGGATAAAGAGGCTTCTCCTCAAAGCTCTTCTCACCGACCAGGCAAGTGTGTTTACCAAATTCCAAGTGGGAGAAAAAGAAGGCCTAGGTTTCTGAGGAGAAAAGGGCCTGCAAGAACCTTCAGCAGTCTAACTGCCACCTCGTTTGCTCAAACTGAACAAGACTGACTTCTTAGTGAAGACCTGGAACTGTGTGTAATGACTACTTTGAAGAACTTTTTTTTTTTCTATATTTTTGGACTTCTTTACTTGATTTTTAGATTTCAATGAACATTATTATTCTGTGTGAGGACTTATATGTGAAACTGTGTGCATCATCCCCTTGGGCCCAATTGGAAAATCCTGATTCCAGCACTGCAGCGAGTTTTGCCAGTATTCTGCAACACTGAAGATGGCCCCTAGCCCTGTGAAAAGGGTGTCACATCAGTTTAAAAAAAATGTATTTGTCCTCAACTGTATAAGGAACGTTAGAGAATCTTTAAAACTATTTTTGGACTAAACAAAACAGGCTTGGAATCATAGCTCAAGAAAAGAACATGCCCAAAAATAATAGTACCCATCTTTGCTGTTAACTAGTACAAATAATATTCAATTACTAATAGTCTATGACCTACAAGCTTCCTGCATAACAAGGGCCTCATGGATTGAATTTCAGTTTCTTACCAATTATCAAACATCCACATTTAATTGGTCTAATTTTACAGCAGAAAGTACAGATGCATTTTAATTCAGCTCCTGTTTAATGTTCACAGCTTGTTTGTTTTATAAAGCTTATCTTTGCCACAGTGTCAGTTCTGATTAGGCTGACATATATAAATGGATTACTGCTGCTTGTCTGCTGTCACTCCAAGAGAAATAACACACACATAAGAAATGCATCACAAATTCCACAGGAGGGTTTCAACTCGACTTACAATAATACCAGACATCTATGAGATTCACGGTATTACTACAAGGCTCCTAAGTAACACATTTTGTATCACTTAATGCAGCTTTTACAATCAAATTGCTTAATATACGTTAGTCTTACAGCATGAAAAACATACCTGAAAATCCCATTTGCAAATTAGCATTAGGAGACTTGTGATTTTACTACACTACTTATTACATTAACCCATTATATACCAAATTTTTTTAAGAGGCTGTCCTTTAAATTGGACATTGGGACATAATGAGTTAATCAGAAATGAACTTTTCATACCCTTATTTATTTATTTATTTATTTATTTAAAACTCTTATATGTTGCTGTCTACAAGGTTTGCTTGATGCGATTTACAAAATAACACTCATAATAAAAACATATATAGATTAAGCAAATAAAACAATACTCATACCCTCCCTATACTGACCTACACAAGTTATTGAAATTAAAAAAAGAGTGGCAAAATGCCAAATCCATATTTTTTTGCATGCCATTTTTAAGAAAAAATGAGAGATCAATTCTGAGGAAATGATGGAGGTTTATCATTTGAAACCAAACCTTATCAAAAGAGAAAATATCACATTTAATAACATAGTTAATGTTTCATCTTAGAGCAGCAGTAGGTATTTTTGTTTTTTTTGGCACAGTAGCAACCAGGTTAAAACCATTTAAATCACCAAGTATAAAAGGTAAGAGATTGAGTAACTGTGCCAAGTATGAAACCAGCAATTACAGGTAGTAAAACATATTTCAATGACAGTGGGTAAATGAACAGAAACTGCCACAAATGAAGCCTTCTTCTCTATGCTATGCCATTGATATGAAATACTCACCCCCCAGCCAATGCATAATAAACTACTACTTA
The DNA here is from genome assembly GCF_901001135.1 of Rhinatrema bivittatum. Classification (NCBI taxonomy): domain Eukaryota; kingdom Metazoa; phylum Chordata; class Amphibia; order Gymnophiona; family Rhinatrematidae; genus Rhinatrema; species Rhinatrema bivittatum. The sequence goes on from NC_042619.1 coordinate 87,439,034, forward strand.
CAATGATACAAATGGCACCAAATAGAAATTAGGACTGCCTTTTGCAGGTATCAAATGAGAGATTTTGTATAATGGAAACCTGAACAATAAGGTCATGCAAAGAACAGATGGTAGATTAAGGGCACATTTAATCATGTATAACTAAACTTTATTCTCTGAAGGTACTTTATAAAATGGCCTGTTAAAAATAAGCTTATGTGACACTACACTTCCTTTTATCTCATTGTTACCTGGAAAAACTGCACATGCATTTCTATAAAAATATATTTTATATGATTTGTTTTTCTAAATATATATAGTTTTATTCTGTTATCCTTCAAATGGTATTGACACCAAATTTAAATAGGTCTGCATGGTCAGTTGGAGATATATTATTTAGTAACTGGGACCTTGTGAGGATGATTTAGGATGCTAAAGCAAACTGAGTTGTTCCTCAAGGGGGAACTTCAAGCACCATCATTACAACATAATAGATACCTCCTTTTATTAAGCAACTAGCCATTCTTCAATCATAGGGGCATTAATCAAGATGCATTATGGCGTTAATGCATGTGATATTGCGACAACATGTGTTAATGCCATAACACATGCAATAATCGTAAATTCACGCGTAAATGCAAATTTTTTGTAGGGGCGGGATTGGGGAGGAGTTTGGGCCGGATTAATTAAAATGAGAGGCAAAATCGCACCATGCGATAGCGTGATGCATGCTATTGCATGGTTTTAACACCGGAAATAACTACACCTTTTTCCCTGGCATTAAGCTGTTTGATATGCCTGAAACGGCCGTAACGCAATTTGCGATACATTTTGCAAATTGCATTTCGGTGATTTCTGGGCTTAGGGAGAGAAGAGAAGAGGAATGGAGTGGAGAGAGAGAGAGCCTCTGGGGAGGCCTTCACACACCGCGAGGGCACGAGAACATAGTTAAAATCTCAACTTTGTGAGACTTTCTTCACTCCAAATGATGTCAAATCTTCACCGAGGTGTACTGTGCTTTTTGTACGTCTCACCCTGCATGTAAAACTGGCCCTAAACCCTAAACCACCATGAACACCTCACCTCAAGCTATTAGCTGGCCCTACTATACAGATATAAATAGTTGAGTACTATGAAGGCCTTATAAATACTCTCTCTCCCTCCACAGTAATAGCTACCTGTCTGAAGCTGCGAAATAGAAGTATCTCGGTGTGCGAAAACTTTATCGCGCCCCGTGATACTATCTATGGAATGCCTATGTTAGCACACGGTGCGGTAATTCTAAAATTACCATAAACATGCCCCCCCCTTTTTTTTTTTTTTTACCGCGGGTGTTAACCATGCGTTGTTATAGCATTTTCATGACTCTAGGGGTAAGTTTGTTAATTTTGCAAAGTTTGTTTATTTTCAAAGAATTCTGTTCAACATACTTAGGGGCGGATTTTAAAAGGGTTACGCGCATAACCGCTCGTGCGCGCGCCGAGCTTATTCTGTATAGGCCCGGCGACGCGCGCAAAGCCCCGGGACTTTGTGAAAGAGGCGGGACCGAGGCCTCCGGCACAGCGGCCATTTTTTATGTGCGTTGGCAGCCAGCAGGCATAACTTACAAAATAAAGGTAGGGGGGATTTAGGTAGGGCTGGGGGGCGGGTTAGATAGGGGAAGGAAGGGGCCGAAGGAAAGTTCCCTCCAAGGCCACTCCGATTTCAATTTTGGAATGGCCTCGGAGGGAACAGTGAAAGCCATCGGGGCTCCCCTAGGGCTCGGCGCGCGCAAGGTGCACTAGTGTGCACCCCCTTATGCGTGCCGACCCCGGATTTTATAACATGAGTGCGGCTGCACGCGCATGTTATAAAATCGGGTGTACATTTGTGCGCACTGGGTAGCGAGCACAAATGTAGGCCACGTGCGCAGGTTTTAAAATCTGCCTCATTATATTTAAGATGCTAAATACAGTAACATGGAATGGCTATTCCAATTCTAGAGATAAATGAGCTTTATTTCAGGTCGTCTTTATGAACATTGTTCATATTTTCTGTTGGCACCAGTATATACAACCATTTCCAGCTATGATCTCTGGAGCAAGACACATACAACTGTCCATGTAAAAAGCACTGTTCCCTTAAATCAATACAGACAACTTTTAAAGCTTGTCCTTGGAGTTCATTTATCAACACAGCAAAGCATAACTTTACTGAAAATTGCAGCCATTTGAATTCAAAAGGATAACCAGTGGGTATTATCAGTATTCTAGGAATGAAAAGTGCCTCTCCCGTTGAAAATCCCATTATAATGGTGCTTCTATTATATGTTGGGTTTTTTTCAGCCAATGACTTTTAAGTTCTTTGAATGTAACATATCTTATCTTATCTTGCACAGATAAGACTATATTGCACCCAAGGTTCAAATTATCCATACAATGTAATTCAGTCTGGGCTTGCAGATCATTTAAAAAGTAAATCTGCAAAAATTTATTCTTTTTCATCTGGAGGTATAATATGAGGTCTTGCCAGATGATACTCTTGACCGTGAATCTTAAATGCTGACATTAAGTTTCATTGGAAAATCTATTTAGATGTGCCAAAAGATGTCATCTGAAATGAGTTATTGAATTTTCAAGCATTTGTAGCAAGCTCTTTGAATATTGCCTAATAAAAGTCTAAGAGGTTTTGAAGGCTTTTCGATTAGTTGCAGCTTTATTTTTTCATTAGAACAATATATGCAGATTCCTTTTTGCATTTTTTCGTCTGATAGCGGTAGCATACAAAGCACATACTGCCGACTGTAACAGATTTATTCATTTGGCATGGTCTTGAAGGACTGCAATAAAAATAATTCTATCTGCACAAACTGTAACCTACGGATTAATGACGTGCTGACGATTTTCCTCATGCCATTTCACTGTTTCTTCATTATTTTCTTCCCTTCAGTGAACTGTAATGGAATATGCAGACAACCTCGTGCCTAGCTGACTGTACTATTAAACCCCATGTAACTGCACCATTTTGTTGAACTGATGAAGCAAGCATAGATCTCAAAAGCTAGTCTCAGATGTATTGATTCAGTCCAGTAGAGAAGCATCACCTATGGGTTTGTTCACCCTTATATTCATTACTTTTTTTTTTTTTTTTTTTTTTTAGCTCTTGTGCCTATATGTCTCAGATAATTTTCTGGTAGACAGTCTACTCTTTCAACAGTGGTTTCCTTAGTTCTCAAAGCGGCAATTATTAGGTGATTAGCAGCAACAAGATAATTCACTATTTCTTCATTCTTTTCTGCAGCCCTTAAAGAAGCAGCATTCTTATCAGATTAGCAGCAAGAGTTTGCTGCTTCTATTTTACTCTCAGTTGTTTTTCAAAACTTCTCTCCATTACTTTCTGGTAGTCTCAGGGCCAATATTTAATCATTTAACCAAATAACTTGTGAGATATTCAGCTAAATGCTGAATTTTGAATGTTTGGACACTCAAACTAGAACATCTGATATATAAAGAAATAGAAATAAAACAAAGCCATAGGGGTAAATGTGTTTGTGTGTGTGTGTGTGTGTGTGAGGGGTGGTGGGGGGTGGGTCCTTGGCCTGGCCTTGTTTTCATATATTGAGTGGAGGTCTGAGAATTAGGACAACAGTTCTGCATTGTACTTTTTTTCTCTGTTTACATATTAGCCAATCAATCTGCTATATTTCTTTGAATATAGACGTCTGGTAACTCAAACATAGCTGCTTCAGGAACAACCAGAGGAAAAAGGAGGCAGACTCTGGCTGTTCCTTAAGTGCAGTTTATTTACAGTAACAAAGCAAAGTGAAAGCAAAACAAACAAATTAAGCAGCTCACCTTGAAGTTCAGGTATTTCACAAATAACAAAGGGCAGTGCAAAGTAAAAGAAAAATTTAGGAGCTGATGCAATATTATTCGCGGAAAGTGGGTGCTAATTTTTCAGCGCCAGCTTTCTTAATGCATGCATGGCGCCCGCAAGGGGGTGTATTGTGCATGCAATACACAAATTAGGGGGTCGCGCTAGCAAGGAGGCTGCCTTGTACAGTAGCTGCCATGTGTGCTGGGGGTGGGGGTGAGTGAGACAGAGAGAGTGAGCCAGTATGTGTATAAGTGAGTGAGAGACAGCATGTGTGAGAGCAAGAGACTGGTCAGGGAGGTGACTGGCGTGTGTATGTGTGTGAGAAAGATCGGTCAGGGAGGTAACGTGTGTGTGTGTGTGTGTGTGTGTGTGTGTGTGTGTGTGTGTATGTGTGAGAGAGAGAGAAAGAAAGAAAGAGATCGGTCAGGGAGGTGACTGGTGTATGTGGGTATGAGAGAGAGATCAGTCAGGGAGGTGACTGGGGTGTGTGAGAGAGAGAAAGATGACTGGTGTGTGAGAGACAGAAAGTGTGTGAGTGAGACAGACTAGTCATGAGCACTAAAGGAAGAGGACAGAGCTTCAGCAGCCATTGCTGCTTCTGGTGTGTGCTATTGGCCTACAAGGGAAAGGAGTAGGAGAATTGCTGGAGAGGGTAAGTAAAGGTGGCTTTCTAAGTTTCTCTCTCTTGACTGACTGCCATTTTAATTATTGGGTATTAAGTGATGTGCTGCTGTTTGAAATATTTTATTGGTGTTTAGAGAATTTTTAATAATTTTGTAACTTTTTAATGATTGGATGTTATTCTATTTATCAGTTGTTTTGAAACATTTATTATTCTAGTTTTAGAATTATTATTTTATATTACTTGCAAAATGTATAAATAAAAATGTGGAGACCAAAACTGAAATGGATACAGCAAGACTGGAAACAGCATTGGTGCAGTGCAACAATGGAAAAACATCAACTTGACGATCACTTTATTTTGTATTTGGTGAGGGTCTGTCTGTGTTCTGCGTGTGTGACTCAGGTAAGGGTATTCCGCAAGCTTGTAGTTTCTGTGTATGGATCAATAGCAGCTTGGCTTGTTCTTTTTCCTAATACAAGGTGTATTGGTGTTTAGGACCTAGTTAAATATTTGTAGTGTTGCCTTTTCATAGGTAGGGTTGTTACTGTTTGAATGAGTTCCATAATGCAGTTGTAACTTTTTGTGCATTAGTTTATGTAATTTATTGCAGATTCTGGGAGACTGTTAGGTGCTATATTTCTCTTTACATTTCTTCAGTTTTGCACTGAATGCAGAGTGGCTTTTTTGAGTTTCCATTCCAGTTTCTATCTCCATATTTGTAATTTGCGGTCTTTCTGTACATGGTGAAGGTTGATTCTATGTGTGTGACTGAGGTGAGGTATTTTACTAGCATGTAGGCATTTGTATCAATATTATTTGTTGTGTTTTCTCAATAGAATATGCATTAGTGGTAAATTACTGTTTTTTCATAAGGAAAGCTATTGTGCCTGGTAGGAGAGAGAGAGTTTATGTTGCTGTTACTGATATCACACCAGAAATATTTTTTTGTATGGTAAATTGAACAGAGAATGTCCTAGTTCTGTTCTGCACCCATTGTTGGGGGCTTGGGGCGGTTCCTGTAGATACAGAGTATATGTTTACATTTAGCCCCATGATGATCATGTGTTCAGTGTGTCACAAATGAGAGAACTGACCTAGGGCACCAGAGGTGAAGATTAACTTGGGCCCATGGAGATTAGTTCTCAGGATAGTGGGGAGGATGAGCTCTTCTTCCCACAGGAACATTCACGTCCTGGATTCCTTTGCTGTCTGAGCTGCTGTTGATGTCCAGAGGTCAGACAAAACTTCATGGAACTCCTGCCTGGATGGGAACTCAGGCTAGCCCCCAGGTTAGAGGCCTACTCGGAACACAAATGGACTGCAGACTGCAAGTCCCACGAGGAACTGACAAAGGCACAGAAAAACAGAAGAACTGAAGGAGAGGACAATACGAACAATCTACAAATGCAGCATTTATTTAAGAAAAAGAAAAACCTCTGTCTGGCTGTGCAGTGCACTAGGCTCGCCATGCGACCAGCAGAAAGAAACCTTGAAAAAGGGAAAAAAATTAAAAATAAACACAAACTTCCAAAAGGTATACAAGGAAAAAAAAAACCAAAACTCACATGTCCCTTACTAGAAAAACAGCTTTGGCAGGTCCAGAACTTTTACTGTAGTAGCTGTGAGGAAGAGTGCAAAGACCGTGTCTTACAGGCTCTGAGGAAAAAACACAGACTGAGGCGCTCTGCCTGGGAGGTGACTATAGCTGTACATGCATAGAGCATGCTTTCACAGTCCTTGCTCTCTTCCTCACAGCTACTGCAATGAAAATTCCATTCTCGGCTCTGTTGGATGATGACACCCATATGTGATAATTGCCATTCTGCTTGTCCTCAGAAAATCTGGAATTCAATCCCTGAACAGCTGAGAGTAATGTCAGACATCGGGACTTTTAAAAAAGCCTTAAAAATATGGCTCTTTCACCAAGCCTTTGGGACAACAAATCAATGAACTTTAGAAGTTTTGAAATTTAGCCCTACCAGCATACCAATTCAAACCACTGTAGTTAGAACATGTGGCATTCAGAAAGAGAATTAAAATGCGGAAAAATGTTGACTAGGCCAATCTGAGTGGTAAATTTATTTATTTATTTATTTATTTATTTATTTAAAGTCTTTTTTATACCGAAGTATAGCAAAATATGCATTCACTCCGGTTTACAGTATAACAACTTGATACATACAACGAGTTTGATACATACAACTAACAATATGAATGAGAATCCAATTAAAAACAAATACAATGAACAATATAGATGGGTAACAAGAAAACAGGATGTAACGGGAACTTTGTAGAAATTATTTAGGTTGAACGTGTATCTAACTATGTATAAATATTGCTTGTAAGGTTAAAAATAATAAATATATATCTAACTGTGTAGAATATTTCCTAAACTGGTTATAATAAAGTGCTGATGCATTAATTCTATGACAAGACAGGGTAAAGTCAGAGAGTCATTTTGGGTGTGTGTTTGAAGTCTGCTTAACTAATGTCATCTGTGAAAGACTGACTGAAAAACCATGTTTTGAGTTCTTTTTTGAAGGATTTTATGTCTCTGAGTGAACTTAGATAGTCAGGTAGGGAATTCCATGCTTTTGGACCCGCAATGGAGAAGGCTCTGTTCCTAGTGTTGGAGTGTTTGGCCAATGTAATAGAGGGTATGGTTAGGAGCAGTTTGCTTGACGTTCTAGTCGTACGTTGCGGTTTGTGAGTTTGGAGCATGTTATCAAGGATGGTGTTATCTGTTTTGTGAATCGCGTTGTGTAGGATTGTTAGTGTTTTGAACTTTATTCTTTGTTCGACAGGTAGCCAGTGAAGGCTCTTCAGAACAGGGGTTATGTGGTCTGATTTTTTTTTGCCGGTTAGAACTCTGGCAGCGGCGTTCTGTAATAGTTGTAGTGGTTTTAGGGTAGATTTGGGGAGACCAATTAGTAATGCGTTACAGTAATCGAGGCTGGTAAAGATGAGAGATTGCAGGACGGTTCTGAAATCTTGTTGGTGGAGTAGAGGCTTGAGGTGTTTAAGTATGTGGAGTTTGTGGAAACCGTCTTTTGTTTTCATTGCAATGTTTTTTTGAAGTTTAGATCGGAGTCAAACCATATTCCGAGGTCCTTTGTATTGTTCTTCAGTTGAATGTTGGATATGCCAATTTGAAAGGAGGGTAATGAGGTCATTTGGTCAGTGTTTCTATCGAAGAGTATGCATTCTGTTTTGTCCATGTTGAGGCAGAGTTTTAGCTGGTTGAGCATGTTTCGAATGGCGATCAGGTGGTTTGCTGTTAGTCGCAGTGCATCTTTGACCGTAGTTGTAATGGGAATGAGGAGCTGAATATCGTCGGCGTACATATAGAATGATACGCCTAGGCTTGCGATGAGTTGGCAGAGGGGGAGTAAGTAAATATTAAAGAGTGTGGCTGAGAGGGCTGATCCTTGTGGAACACCTGTTTCGAGGGGGAGGGGGTCAGAAGAGTTGTTGTTAAAAGTGACTTTGAAGAACCTGTTTTCTAGGAAAGAAGTGAACCAGGCAAGGGTATTGCCAGTAAGACCTATGTTCGCCAGTCTTGATATCAGGCTTTTGTGGTCTACGGTGTCGAAAGCCGCAGAGAGGTCGAGTAGTATTAGTATGTAGCTTTGGTTATTTTCAGAGCCTCTTATTATTTTGTTTGATATATTGAGTAGAAGGGTTTCTGTGCTGCGATTTTTTCTGAACCCGTGTTGTGATGGGTGTAGGATTTTGTTGTTTTCCAGGTGTTCATTGAGTTGTGTCAGTGCTGCTTTCTCAGTCATCTTTGCTAGTAAGGGAAGGTTTGAGATGGGGCGATAGTTATTCAGATCATCTGGATTGAGGTTCTTTTTTTTCAGTATAGGTGTGATAGTTGCGATTTTTAATTTGGTTGGAAGTTCGCCTTCTTCAAGTGATTTATTTATGATAGCTGCCAAGGTGGGAGCAATGATGTGTGATATTTCTTTTAAATCACGGGTAGGTATTACGTCAAGATCGTGGCGAGCTGGGTTTATTTTCTTTAGCATTTTTTCGGTTTCGATAATTGAGATTGGGTCGAAGTTCGACCATGGTGGGATATTTGGTGTGTCCAGGTTGTCTTTGGTAACTGAGGTATGTCTAGCATTTATCTTCTTTTATGCAGTAAATATGGTAAAAGTTTGAAGGGGGAACTGGGCTTGTTGTCACTAAATAAGTTTAATGTATTTAAGGGGCTCTGCCTTGATTCTTACATCAATTTAATGACACGAGCAAGTTCAGGCTCACAAATATTCAGTGGGAAGAAGTCATGGTCAATGCTTAAGAGTGACACCTAGTGGCTGGATTCAGGGTCTATGATTGCAGGGATCCGAAAAGAGCCCTGGTGCATGTTACCCAGCTCAGGACTGTTACTGCAATGACTGGACTAAATGCAAGTTAGGAGGGGATATCACATAGGGGAAAAAATATCTGGGTCATTGCGCTAGATCAGAGCCCTGGTTCCAACAGAGTTGGAAGTACAAAGGAGCAGAAAAACAGTACTGGGTCAAAAAAACACCCCCAGCTGCTAGAATGCCAGGTGTTCATACTTGAGCTTCTTCAATCTTTTCCTCACCCCAGATGTATCAATTGTCTTATCCTGTGCATGTCGCTAACAGAAATACAAATAATGGATATTTTTATTTACTCTGTATGTTTAATTTGCACGTTTAAAACTTTGTAAAAACTACAACTGGGAGTTTTAGTTTGCTTTTTTTTTTTTTGACCCAACAGTTTTCTCCTGCTCCTTTGGGTCTCTAGCTCTATTGTAACCCGGCAACACGTGACTTCATTCACAACTACCTGGGGATGTGTCTCCTATTCTATATTCCCTCTCCTTCCAATATAGCTAGTTTGGCCATTGCAGTGATGTTCCTGAATCACGGGGTCATGTGCCAGGGCTTATTTTGTAATCCTGTAATGGTGGGCCCTGAATTCGGTCATTAGGCGCTACTCTTAAGCAATGGCCATAACTTCCTCGTCCCCCACTGCCCTCCGGGTCTGTATATGCTGCCTCCAACAGCATTTCTAGCCGACTCGGGGGTTGAACTGGGGACAATTGGCATAGCAGTGTGCAGTACTACCACTGGGCTGGCCCCTAACAACTGGTTCAAATACAACTGCTGTACTACAACAGGACTTGTGTTTTTAGCATTAACTGGGATCGTACTAAGCACAGAGCTTGTAATCTGGGAAGCAGCTACTAAAGATACAGAAGGTTACTCTTGAGGTAAAGAACATGTGGTTAGGAGCATTTCATGTTGCTGCCCTTGGCAGCTAAGGAATTTGATCTTTATTCGATAACATCACAAAGTTCATGTTGTGTATAGAAATGCTCTTCTACAACCTATAATTTACTACTACATAATACCATCTGCAAACAAACAAAACTGCATGCCTCTCCTGGCACTCTACTGTGTATGTGCAAGGTCTGACAAAGTTACCAAAACAGCCACATAGCTTAGGCAATTTTAGATCAACACTTTCTTTCATTTTTAAGCTCTATTCACCCCAACAAATACTGTATATGCTGTTATACTGAACACTTACATTGTAAACTTTTTAATTTTTCTCCAAAACATTTTTGCAATGCCAAAAATACATTATGCAAACATATCCTGTCGCATTCAACTGGGTGGCTGGTTTAGTTTATTGATTATATTGAGTAAAAGAAAGCCTTCCCTCCTTGAACTGGAGGCACTGATCCCAAGTCAGTAAGTTTGGGTGAACCTATTAGTACATACTGTTGTAGTCAATCTGTATTCCAGAGCAAGAATGCCAAAAATAGTTTGGGGCATTTGAAACATTCTATACCTGTTTGATTATCTAATTATGTAGTGCAGTGAGAACTAGCAGCCAGACTGGTCCAGAAGAGAACTGGATTCTTTACAAACTGCAATACCTAAAAGAGGACAAGTAAAAACGACTAAAACCCGCTGCATTCTTTACTGTGCCTCAGTGTCTCTATTTCCCTCCAATCCAGAGCACATCACATTTTTACATATCTGACAAGCGTGACTGATGGATAACAAACAAAAGTAGGAAGATCAATGAGAGGTATCACAATCTAGAAAAAAAAAAATCAACTAGTTATAAATGTAAAAAGATCAGAGTAATAAATCCGAATATAAAAAGATACGAGCAATCAGAAAGCATGAGGGTGGCCTTTCATTATATGTCACAGATTGGTGCAATTCTATGGAAAGCAAACGCTTAATAAGAAAAAGTTTCACTGTGTTAAAAACAGGTTTAGAGTAATTTAAAATACATTTATTGAATATCAAAAGTAGTTGCAGTAAGTGTTCAAAGTCAAAACCAGGGGTCCCCAAACTATGGCCTTTCCAGCCCACCATCCTTTGTCTTTCTGAGGCAGGTCCTGGCTTTGGAGGAAGGGCTTTTGGCATCAGCGACCACAAAGGCCGGTGGGTTTTCCCAGATCTCACCGGCAGAAGTGGAAGACAGCGGGTGGAGCCAGCAATAAGAAAACTTGGCGGTGGTTTCCCTGGCCCCACCAGTGACAGCAAATGATGATGAGTGGCGACGGCGACAACAGAAAAGCGGGGAGGAGTTTCCCAGACTCCGCCGGCAAAAGAGAGGCCCAACTGATCCGCACTGCTGATGGGAGGGACCAGGCCCATCAGCTGAAAGATTGCGAAAGCACAGGGTGAGTGAAAGGGAGAAGAAGGGCTGAGAGAGGGAAAGGAGAGGTGTGAGCCAGCTCCCCCTTCTTACATTTCAGGGAGCAGATGAAGGGGTCAGAGCTCCCAGAGATGTGGCAGAGTAGCCAGCCTGAGAAATCTGGAAATGTTACCGACACTCTTACTACCCGACACTCTCCTGGCAACGCTGACCCTGTCTCCCTCTCCCCTCTTCCAGCATTTCGAATCATCAAAAGGGCCAGACATGCCCCTTCTGCTTGTCAAGCTCTGAGAGGGTCGCCCCCTCCCCCGCCCCACTCAGTGAACTCAGACCCCAAGGGGTAGGGGGAGGGCGAAGATCCCACTTTGGCCCTCTTGGTGACTGAAAATTTCCCTTGTGGTCCCTTCCCCTTGAACAGTTTTGGGAGCCTTTTATCAAAACAATAAAACAGAATGCAGTTATAAGGTCACATTTTAATTAAACATTCTTCAGCATGCTAAATTTCCATTAGTAGCTTCTTTTTTCCTTAAAAGAAACTGGAAGGGCCAAACAGTCTAACTGATTTTTTATTCCAATCTTCTATGGCAAAGAAAAATAATTCTTTGAACTTACAAACTGGCTCAAACAAAGGAATTCAAAAAAGGAATTTCATAATGACCCTGTAATTTCACTTTGAGTACCGTGTGCAGAGCTGATCGCTCCCATCTCAAAAAAGATATAGCAGAACCAGAAAATATGCAAAGCACAGCAACAAAAATGATAACAAGGGATGGACCCCCTATGATGAAAAGCTAAGCAAGTTAGGGCTTAGAGAAGAGATAACAGAGATGATATGATAAAGGTTTATAAAATCATGAGCAGTGTGAAACACTGGATTATTTATCCTTTCAAATAATACTAGGATTAGGATTAGGGGATGTGCCGTGAAAGTAACTGGTAGCAGAATTAAAACAAACTTAAATTATTTTTTCAGTCCGTGCACAATTAAGCTGTGGAATTTGTTACCAGAGGACATAGTCAAAGTTAGTAGTACAGCTGGATTTTTAAATAAGTTTCTGGAGGATATGTAAATTAGTACCCTTTATCTGAAGATTCATTTACCGGACACTTACATTATTCGGAAAAAAAAAATAAATCGCAGTCCACAGTCCCCTATCAATTACCTGAAAAAGCTCTGATTATTTGGAATTTGTGACCATACAGATGTCATAAACCAGCACCTCAGCCTCATTCTTGCCTTGTTGATAAGTTGTTCGGATTCAACACAACCATGGCAGATCAGCAACATTGCTCCTTTCTTGATCCCAGTTTTGCTCTATCCCCGTATGGCAGAAAGGCAACCCAAAGATAAAATTTCCTCCAAGTGTGATGGTGCAAGTTGAAAAGGTGTTTACAAGCGTTTTATGCAGGTGCGGTTCTGGCAGCCCAGCAGCATTACTTCTCTTCTGTTCTCAGTTTTTTTCTGGCAGTGGTGTCAATGGTAAACCTTAAGCACCAAATCTGGAAAATTCAGTCTAGTAGCAATTTCAGGGAAGACACTGAAGTATGAGTGTTATCAGAAAAAGATGCAAATGTGACCTTCTACCAAGTTCTCAGATAAGGTTTCAGCACCTCCGTGTTATTTTGCTTGCTCATAAGCCAGCTGCACATCCTTTACTCCTTGACACATTGACTGAAAACACGTCACCTCTGCTTTCTACCACGCCACCTCAAGGACTGGCTGACCTGATATGCTGTAATGAAGCTGGTATGGTTTGGAGACTGAGACCAACTTGTTTTTGTTATGGGAGCGCTGAGGGAGCGGTCCCACTCGAGGGGATTGTGTGCCCTTGAGCCTCGGCACAGTCCCAGATGAATCCAAGAAGCACCGAGGGTAGGCGAGGCATGTCCCAGCATGGGTGGAAGCTGACAGTTCAACCCTCTGCTGGACCTGCATGCTTCTGGAACCAACAATCATGACGTTGGTAATGAACAGTCCTCCGACTGTTCCCGGCCCTTTCGGACCTGCCGCTGGAATGGCAAGAAGCAGCAGGCTGGACTCTGGACGAGGGCCGGGAACAGTCGGAGGATTGTTGATTACCAACATCATGATTGTTGGTTCCAGAAGCATGCAGGTCTGGCAGAGGGTTGAACTGTCAGCTTCTACCCATGCTGGGACGTGCCTCGCCTACCCTCGGTGCTTCTTGGATTCGTCCGGGACTGTGCCGAGGCTCAAGGGCACACAATACCCTCGAGTGGGACCGCTCCCTCACCACTCCCATAACAGTATGCAAGGCCATGTGCTCGGTGAGCATGCTCCCGCGATGGGACTTGCCTTGTTCCTGGACTTATTTGGACCCCCAAATTTTTTTTTTCTCGACCTGCTGGAGGCGCCAGCTCCCTTGTTTCTACGACTTGCTGGAGGCGCCAGCTCCCTTGTTTCTACGACCTGCTGGAGGCGCCAGCTTCCTTGTTTCTACGACCTGCTGGAGGCGCCAGCTCCCTTGTTTTTACGACCTGCTGGAGGCGCCAGCTCCCTTGTTTTTACGACCTGCTGGAGGCGCCAGCTCCCTTGTTTTTAATGACCCACAGGAGGCGCCTGCACCCAGACTTTCAATTTCTTGTTGTTTCCAGGATAGGGTTTCACGACCTGGAGGAGGCGCCTGCGCCCCTCCGGATGTTTGCTGCCATAGACTGATCCCAGCCTGGATTCCCACCCGTGTTTTCTTCTCTTGTTCTGGTCTTCTGTTTCCTTCCTTTCGCTCGTTTGTGCTGTTGGCCCTTTCGCTCGTTTGTGCTGTTGTTGGCTCTTTCGCTCGTTTGTTCTGTGGTTCTTGCTTGCCTGGGCTGTTTTCATGCTCCCTGTTCTCGTGTTCCTATTCTCGTGCTCCCTCTTCTGTTTTGTTTTTTTTTTTTTATGTCGGTCGCATGTTCTCTGGGCTTGTGTTCTCTTGGTCTCATGTTCTCTGGTTCGGTGTTTCTTGGTCCTTAGGTTTCCCTGTACCTTGGCCTGTTGTCTTGTCTTTTTTGACATTGCTTGTTCCTTGCTTGTCCTGTTATGCTGTATTTCTGTCTCCTGCACAAGTACTTGTCTCGCTTCACTTCCTCGCCAAGAAGTTCCAGTTTTGTCCTTGGATCCTTGACTACCCTCTGTCGGTATGTGGAATACCTTCTTCCTCTCTAGCTGTTAATAAGAGGCTTGAGGAGGGGGTCTTTAAGGAGGGGGTACTGTTATGATTCCTCCCGTAGCTGGAGCCACGGGAGGCCTCTCACCTTTCTCTGGAGGCCGCTCCAAAGCCAGGGCCTCGCCTGAACTGGCTTTCCGGATTTTGCTCCATGGCCTGGGAGGCCTTCGATGTCATTCGGGGCCTGCCTGAGGCCTGCTCCAGTCTCAGCTTGGACTTTCTGGTTTGAGCCCCGCCCTTCTCTCTAAGGGGTCAGCCCGCAGCTTCTCTCTATACTTAAAGGGCCAGCCATGTGTGGCCCATCGGAACTCCTCCCAGGGAATTGCCTGCTTTCTGGCCTATAAAAGGGCTTCACTTTCAGTTCTGCCTTGCATCAGAGTTTCCTGCTCCTGGAAGTCTTGCCTTCCAGCGCTCCGTCAGGTCCATGTTTCTCATTGGAGCTCCATGACCTGTGTTACCTGTTCCCATTGTTCATGTTCCAGTTCCGTTCCTGATGTCCATGATCCTGTCCCGTTGCCCACTACCCGTGGTTCCTCGTCGCCATCCTTCTTCATGTTCGCAGCTCAAGCCTCCGGAGGGACCCTCCTGCCTGAAGCCAAGTCACGTCTTGGTCCTGTATCCTTGCCTGAAGCCAAGTTCCGTCTTGGTCCTGTGTTTTGAACTCTGTCTCGCCCTTGGATATTTGAGCTTGCTCCGTCCATGCCTAAGACGCTGTTTGAACCTGCTCCGTTCTAGCGTGGTCCACGACCAGCCACTGGCGGCTGTGTAGGGCGTGCCCCGGTGCAGGCCTCTTCAGAATCTTCGCCATGTTCCAGCTTCATCTATTCCACATCACGTCTGGAGCCTTCTTCGCATTCTAGCGTGGTCCGTGACCAGCCCATTAGGTCCGCCCGTTTATGGTGGGCTGGGTAGGGCGCACTGCGTGGTAGGGCTCAATCCAGTACTTTACTTGCTTCTGAATCCTTGCCTGAATTCCTTGAATACCTTGAACCTTGCCTCGTTTGAATCCTTGTCTTCAATGCCTTGTTCTTGTGTCTACGTTTCCAGTGCCTTGTCCTGAGCCTTCGTCTGCCCTCGTCCAGAGTCCAGCCTGCTGCTTCTTGCCATTCCAGCAGCAGGTCCGAAAGGGCCGGGAACAGTCGAAGGACTGTTCATTACCAACATCATGATTGTTGGTTCCAGAAGCATGCAGGTCCAGTAAAGGGTTGGACTGTCAGCTTCCACCCATGTGGGACGTGCCTCGCCTACCCTCGGTGCTTCTTGGATTTGTCTGAGACTATGCCAAAGCTCAAGGGCACACAATACCCTCGAGTGGGACCGCTCCCTCAGCGCTCCCATAACAGTTTTTTTGGGAAAACACACTCTCTTCTGGATTGCTTCTCCAACATGGTGAAAAAAATCAACACTACAAATTTATAAAGTAAAGAAATTGTCATACAAAGGTGTGAACACTCATGTTTGTGCAGCACGACTGCACCTGCTTTTTATCAGAAAATTCCAATTTCAGTTAGTGAATCTTGAAAACTGTACCAGTGTCACTTTTTTAGGACAAAAACTGTTCATAAGCAGGAAATCATTTCACTTAAAAAAAAAATCAAGGGGGCTGATGACGTCAGCGACTCGAGTGGCTGCCTAACCCGGAGCTCCTGGCTATGCCGGTTTGCATCCCCCGAATATCTTAACCATCCTCCTCATTTTTGCAACGAAAACTGTACCAGAATCGTCACTGCAGGCTCTAGATGTCAATTCGGGCTTCAAAACCCGATTTTCATAAGTATTCACACAAGAAATTGGACCGGGAAGATTCGGCTGCAAAAAACAAAATGGCGGCCGCGACGGGAGATATGCTGCCAGAGGACCCGGCTGAGACGGCGGCGCTCCCAGATTCGGAGGTACCCTCCCGGGGTGAGTTTAAAGCCTGGTTCGGTGCCTTGAGCCGGGATCTTACCTCGTTTAAGTCCGAAATTAGAGAAATAGTGGGAGACATGAAGGAAGAGCTGAGTGACATGGGGAGGAGAATTTTCGAATATGAAACACTCACAGAAGCTCAAACTGATAAACTGAGCTCCCTACAACATGCCCATAAGGAAATGGCTACTGAAATCATGCAGCTCTCCTCAAAATTGGAAGACTTAGAAAATAGGAACAGGAGAGCTAATCTTCGTTTTCGGGGCATTCCTGAGTCTCCAGAGTTTGCTGACTGTATGCAAGTCATTACCACGCTGTGCACAGAGTTACTGCAACAAGAGACTGGAAAGGAGACTGATAGCGCTGGAGAGACCCTAAAGGTAAAGCTGGAACGGGCCCACAGAGTGCAGGGACAGCGGGCCCTTAATAAATCTAAGGATGTGATAGCCTGCTTCCATGACTTCCCTGTGAAGGAGCAGGTTTTAGCCTTGGCGAGACAGAGGGGGAAGCTGCAGCTGAAGGGGCATGAAGTGCAAGTGTATGCTGACATTTCTCCTATTACAATTAAAAAACGCCAGGATATGAAACCCATTACTAATATATTGATCAGAGAAAACATCAGATACCGCTGGCTTTTTCCGTTTGGCATCAGTTTTACCCTGCAAGGGAAATCATACAAGGCGCAATCGGTGCATGAAGCAGCTGGAATCCTCAAGGACCTTGGATATAGCATAGCGGATCTGCAGTCATCGTCATCTCCACGTGCCGACCGCAGAGAAGAACCACGTTGGCAGCGGATGGGAAAGGGGGGAAAGAGATTGAGGAGAACCCCTGACCCAGAAATCGTGCAAGGCGCTCCTACTTGATCTGGATTTTCATGTTTTGCAGATTCGATTTCTGTTTTTCCTTCTATGCTGCTTAAGCAGAGCTGGAGGGTTGGTTAAAGGTTGTTTTCTTGTTCTATATGGATGCTACCGCGTGGGATAGCGACTGGAAAGCTGTCTTCATTTACCCGTGTTTGGTGGCGGAACCCAAGAGATGATTGTGGTTCCTATGGGGGTGGGAGCGGGGTCTCTGGGGGATCTCATCTTTCCGAGTGTTTTGACATGGTTTATGTTGGAAGGGACATCAAGGGTTATCTTTCGATTTAAGTGGAGTCTCCGTGTATGCTCTCTGTTCAGGGGACTTTCCCTTATATGTACCTATATAGATGGCTACGTTTAAGGTTATGTCCTTTAATGTTAAAGGGCTCAACATGCCTCGTAAGCGTAAATTACTCTATAAAGATCTACGGAGAGCTGGTATAGCCATTGCTTTTATACAGGAGACCCACTTAAAGAGGCGCTATGAACATCTAATGCATTCTGATTTCTATCCTCATCAGTTTTGGGCGCCCAGCTCTAAATTGGCCAAATATACAGGAGTGGGGATTCTATTCCAAAAGGACTTTGCATTTGAGCTGCTTCAATGTATTGCTGATCCTATGGGTAGATACCTTATGCTTATCCTTACTATTGCAGGGGAAAAGTATACACTACTTAACCTCTATGCTCCTAATGTACAACAATTTAAATTCTTTGATTCCTTAGCGGAGCTGGTCCAAACGAAAAAAGATGGTCAACTTATAGTGCTGGGTGATTGTAATTTACCTCTAGATTCTTCCCAAGATACGTCTGGCGGTAGGAGCTGCACTTCAAAAAAAGATCGTACTAGTCTGCTTAAGTTCCTCTCGCAATTTCAGTTGGTGGATGCGTGGCGATTCCTGCATCCCACTGTGAAGGACTATACCTTTTTTTCGAATCCCCATAATCTCTATACGAGGATAGATTATATTTTTGTTGATAAGGGGGTATTACATAAGGTACATAAAGGAGTTATCGACCCAATTACCTGGTCTGATCACTCGCCGGTATGGGCTGAACCGATCAAGGCCAACGTTTTTGGAGATTAAATGATAGCCTTCTTGACAGCGAACCTTTTGTGGCTCAATGCCGACAGGTTCTCGCAGACTACACCACCCATAATAAAACACCCGGCCAATCTCCCATACTCTTCTGGGACTGCTTGAAAGCGGTGATTAGAGGGACATTTATTGCTCGCGCTACCTTTGTTAAAAAACTCGATATGCGAGAGCGTACATCCTTAACTACCAAATTATTGGAGTCAGAGCGGCAACATAAACAAACCCCTACAGCAGCTCTTAGGATGGCTGTGGATGATTATAGATCCCAAATTGGGGCGTTGGACGCGGCTAAAATTGCCCATGAGTTGGAACAAGCCAACCAAGTATTCTTTGAGGGGGGCAATAAAGCCGGGAAATTGCTCGCGAATAAGCTGAGAGCTAAACGCTTACAAAATATTTATCACAAAAATTACGGATGACCAGGGCGTTATGCTCACCTCTAATGATGCTATTCGTGAGCGTTTCCTTCAATTCTACTCTGGGTTATATTCTCATAACAAAGATATAGACACAGGGGATATCCAGGCCTTTTTACAGGACGTCCCCTTACCCACTTTACCAGAGCCAGCTAGAATGGTGCTTGATCAAGAAATCTCGGAAGCTGAAGTGCTATATGCCATTAAGCAGCTTAAAGCTAATAAATCACCGGGGTTGGACGGTTTTACGGCCAGATTTTATCAGTGTTTTGTCAATGATTTAACTGCTCCGCTCACTGATATGTTTAATGCACTCCGATCCGATGGCACCCTAAATCCCAACTCTAATGTGGCCGGTATCACGGTTATCGCCAAGCCGGGGAGGGATCCCACCAAATGTGGCTCCTATGGGCCTATATCATTGCTGAATATAGACCTTAAGCTCCTAGCTAAAAGTATGGCAAATACGCTTAATGGCTATATAGCACAGATCATCCACCCGGATCAGGCCGGCTTTAACCCGGGTTGTATGGCATCCGATAATGTCAGAAAGTTATTGAATTCCCTCTAGTGGGTGAGACGTCACAATATTCCTTTTCTTTTTATGGCCATGGACGCAGAAAAAGCTTTTGATTTGGTACACTGGCCCTTTTTATTTCAGGTATTACGCATTATGGGTTTTGGGGATTTTTTTATTAATTGGATCCAAAAATTATACGATAAGCCGAGGGCTTGCATTAAAGTTAATGGGGGTTATTCCCCGTTCTTTACTGTTGAGCGGGGCACAAGGCAGGGATGCCCGCTCTCACCACTGCTCTTTGCCTTGTTTATTGAACCATTGGCCCAAAAGATTCGGGACTCCGGGGATGTTGTGGGTGTCAACGTGGGTACTTACTCCTCTAAGTTGGCCATGTTTGCCGATGATGTCATCCTGACCCTGACAGACCCTGTGAGATCTTTGCCAGCTGTGGTAGATATCATCAAATCTTACAGCCAAGTGTCCGGGTATTCAATTAATTGGGATAAAACTGAAATTTTAAATGTTACTTTAAAGGAGGCACATGTAAGAGACCTGAAAGCTCGTTTTGCTTTCCGGTGGGCGAAGGAAAAAATTAAATACCTTGGTATATATATAGGGGCACATAAGGATATTTTCAGTCTTAATTATCCACCTCTTCTCACAAAATTATATCGGGAGATGGAAGAATGGAACCGATACCACATTTCATGGTTGGGTCGTATAGCCACTTTCAAAATGAACCTTCTGCCCAGGATAAGCTATTTATTCCAAACCATCCCCTGTATGATTCCTGCAGCGACGCTGCTGAAGTGGCAACGCAGGATCATGAAGTTCCTGTGGCAGGGGAAGCAACCGAGAGTGGCTCAAAAGGTTCTGTATCAACCCAAGGTAAAGGGTGGCCTCGCAGTACCCAACCTCTTACGATATTACGTGGCTGCTCAACTTCGAGCTGTAGTAGATTGGCACAGAATAACCACTCACAAACCCTGGACTACTTTGGAGCAGGAATTGATGGGGCCCTTTCTGTTGACTAACTTACTATGGCAACCTAGTCGCCTTTGGCCTAAACTGGAGGGTTTACCTACTCCGATACAGTGTACTCTACAACTATGGCATAAATGGAAGTCTTACGTAGTGGGGGATAAGACAGGATCTATCCTCTTTTCTCCCTTTTACTCCAGGACTTTTCTAGCGGGTAAGGCACACCAGGTATTCAAGGGTTGGCTAGATAAAGGTGTATACAATTTTGGTCACCTTTGGGAGAATCTCTCGTGGGTGGAGTTTTCAACATTGCAGTCCAGACATTACTTGCCACAGGGTGAATTATATCGTTATCTGCAGTTAAATAGCTATGCCCGAGCCTCCAATATTTCACAGGATTTGATGAAACCGATCTCTCTATTTGAGAATTTCTGTAGGTCCGCTGATAAAGTGCCAAGCTTAATGTCCAAAATTTATAGACTGCTTATTCAGGGCATGCATACAAAGCCATCCTTTATTACCGCCTGGGAGGCAGATCTTGGATCTCCGCAGGGCGAGGATTTTTGGGATAATATCTTTGCCACTGGCGGCAAAGGTGTAATTTCGGCCTCGTTTTTGGAAAATAGTTACAAGCTTCTTTATAGATGGCATTATACCCCCTCTAAGCTGCATAAAATTTACCCTACCACTTCAGATAGATGCTGGAGAGATTGTGGGGAAAGAGGTTCTTTTTACCATATGTGGTGGGAATGTGCGGCTGTCTCCAAGTTGTGGAAGAGCCTAGACACTTGGCTCTCGGATATTTTCCATAAGTCTATAGCCTTGACTCCCTCAGTGGCTCTCCTTAATTCAGAGTACGCTCAGGGAGACACAGCGCTACATCGATTCATTAAATTGGTGGTCATTTCAGCTCGATGTGGGATAGCATTTCACTGGAAGGATAAGGGGGTTCCTACTTTGATGCAGGTCCAATCCCGGGTGGCTAAATTATGTACTCTTAGCAAGATTACAGCACATAGGCAGAAGCAGTTAGGGGTATTCCAGCGTACTTGGACTCCATACTTAACATGGAAGCAACAACAGCTGCGGTCATGACCCATTTCTTTTGACATCTTTTGACATTTTTCCCTTCATTGTGAGATCCCATGTGCTGACGGGGGGAGGGGTGGGAGTGGGGGGGGGGGGGGGGGTAAAAAACGGGAAACGCAGAGACTGATTGATTGAAAGTTTCCATTGTATTTATTTTATTGTCCATATTCTTATTGTACTTTCAATGCAGACTGTTGATGGTTTTGTATCCTTTGTATTACATTTCTCGAATAAAACTTAAATTTCCAAAAAAAAAAAATCAATAACGTCCTCCTATTATTTAATGCCACTAGAAAAAGTCTGGCTTAGAACAACTCCACAAGAGGTCTCCATATTTCTAATTTTTGAAAATATCACATCTGGTATTGGTGATATGTGGTAGCTGACATCTGTTTGGGGGATTAATGAACTATATATAGTAGATTTTTTTATGACATTTTACTACAAATTCTGGTGCGCCATGGAATTTGTTTCAAGGCAAACAAATCCCCTCCAGTTGCAACTCCATTAGGAAAAACAATAGTTTCACTGACAAAGTATTCCACTTAATGACTTAGGATGGTTTTTTTTTTACTTCTCAAACAAATCTTACAATGACTGTGTTAAGTAAAACAAATTAAACAGCAAGTCCAGGGATGATAGGACTGTCTTATGGAGGAACAGCAGAGGTTCAACCAATGAACAACTTTAAAATGTTTCACTGTTTATAAAACTAGACTCTAAATCAAATGATTTCTCTACCTGAAACAGCTAATATTAAAGAAAAATTAATATCCATGTGAGAACCAGGCTACACTAACTTTTTCAACAAAACAAAACAAAAAAAAAATACCAAGAAATCACTAGAACATCGACCTACCTCAAACATAAAATATATATTAAGAGAAGGTCATTAAAATAGCCTGTAATTTTATTCCATGTCCTCTCATCTTTGAATTATTAATATCTTTTAAAGGAACAGACAACCAGAGACCAGGGAGCACAGCAATGAGTTTGAGACGTGGGAGAGGTAGAGAGAAAACCAGACTCTACAGGTCATTCCTGTGAATCCTTTTAAAAAAAATTAATCAAACCTTTTCCGATAGAAAGGATTTGAAACTCTCAAGGGAGTAGACTCAGGAACAATGTCCAGAAATATTTCTTCTCAGAAAGGGTAAAGGTAAAGATGTATCTTTGAGTTATGAGAATATGCCAGATAGAGAAGCCTTGGCTACTTTTTTTTCAAGAGAAAGTAGATAAGCTGAAAGATGAGTTGGATGTAGGGAAGGAAGATAAAGTAGGTAGTGGGGAGTTGGGAGAAAGTGGTTTAGGAAAGGTGAGTCCCGCTAATTTTGTGGAATTTGATCAGCTTTCACTACTTGAATTGAGATGGTACTTGGGTCAAATGAAGCCATCTTTGTTTGACCCTTGTACCTCTTATTTAATTAAGGGTGTCTCAGATGGAGAGAATTGGATGGTTCATTGAATACTGTCAATACCTCCATTAGGAGGGGAGTATACCTATGATATTGAAGAAGGTAGTATTGACCCCAGTTTTGAAAAATAATTTGCTAGATCCAACGATGTGTAGTAATTTTTGTCCAGAATCAAACGTACCATTTATTGCTAAAATATTGGAAAAAATGGTGAGAAAACAAGTTTCTGAGTTTGTGGAGGAGTCAGAAATTTTAGATATAGCACAGACTGATTTCAGGAAGCGCTATAGTAAAGAAACGGTGTTGGCTTCTCTATTGAATGAGGTCCTCCCTAGATTGTATAAGGGAGAATAAGACTTGTTGCTATTGCTAGATCTTTCTAGTGCATTCGATTTGATAGAACATTCTAGATTGATCATCCACTGTTCTGAAGTTGGGCTTGGGGAAACCATCCTTAAAAGGGTGACTTTTTTTTTTTTAATAAGATCGCATGCAGACAATAGTACAACTGGGCAAGTTTCTACTTGTAGAGAAGTCATGCAAGGTGTTCCACAGAGTTCCACACTCTCGCCACTTTTAAAATTTGTTTTTGGTTCCCATTGGAAAGATCTTTTCGTTTCATCCCTTTCATTTATGCAGCTGTTATCCAAGTATTGACCCCTTTGGAAGAAAAAGAATTAGCAGTGATGTTAAAACTGAAAGAATGTTCATTATCTGTGGCAAGATGGTTAGAGAATGGATTGCTACAGTAAAACAGAATTGTTGAGATTGGGGGCAGAAGTTGAAATGTATTATCCACAGCTACATCATGTGAAGTTGTCCCCAGTTGAGGAGGTAAAATTTCTGTGAATAAAGTTGGATCCAGCTTTAACATTACAAAAGCATTCTGCATTACTAGCAAAGAAGGCATTTCATAGAATAAAATGTATTAATCAACTTTGGCCATTCCTGGACTCGGGGGTGTTGAAAAAGGAAGCTTGTGCACTTGTGCTGAGACTTTTGGACTATTGCAAAGATATTTATTTAGGATTGCCGGGCAGGTTAACCAGAAAATTTCAGGTGATCCAAAAATATCCGGTGGTACTGGGTTGTGCATGGCATGTTCCAGCAGCACCACTGTTAATATTACATTGGTTGCCAACTGCACATAGAAACATAGAAATGATGGCAAAGAAGGACCAAATGATCCACCCAGTCTACCCCCCTGCTTATCAGTTTCCCAGACTGTAAAAGTCAGGACCCTCGGATGCTGTTTGAATCCAATTTCCCCTAACTGTTGCCATGGAAGCAGAGAGCAATGTTGGAGTTGCATCAAAAGTATCAGGCTTAGTGATTAAGGGTAGTAACAGCCACATCAGCAAGTTACCCCTATGTTTATTTGTTCCTCAAACCATAAAAGTTAGGGCCCTCATTTGTTGCTGTCTAAATTCAATTCCCCTTTTCTCACTGCCACTGAAGCAGAGAGCAATGATGGAATTGCATTAACAGTATCAAGGCTTATTTACTGCTCCATGGTTTGGGCCCACCTCAATTTAGAAGTCGGATTCAAGAAAGCATGAATTGAGATCCAATTTAAAATCACAGCTACAGTTACCATCAGTGAAGGCTTTTAAGAAAGTTGGGTTGCAGGATAGAGTTTTTTCCACAGCAATTCCAAAATTATGGAATGATCTCCCTGGTATGTTAAGAGAGGAACGAGATTTTTTGAAATTTCATAAAGGGCTGAAAACTTGGTTGATGAGCAGCAAGAATTGAGTAGAAAAGATGGGATCAGAGCAAAGTGGTTAAGAAGGCGTGCAGCAGGTTCATATCCAGAAATATGTTTAGATTTGTTAGAATGATAATTTAGATTTTAAGATTATTATGATGTTTTAGTTATTTAAACTTATGTTTTTATTGATATGTATGGAATGTTGTTGATTGTACATTGCTTTGAGCAATTTTTTTAATCTGGAAGAATAATTCAGAAATGCCTTTTAAATAAATAAAGGGTGATGGATACATAGAATACCCTCCCAGAAGAGGTAGCGAAGACAAGAATAGCAATGGAATTCAAAAGGGCATGGGATAAACACAGAGGATTTCTAATGTCTACAGGATGGAAATGAAGAAAACCTACTGCTAACTTTAGATTTATTTATTTAGCCATTTTATATACTGTCATTCCAAATAAAGATCACAACGGTTTACAGCATGATGTACCTAATATACATCGACAATTACAATGATTTTAATAAGATCAAACAACATACACATTAAAGATTGACATGTACTTGGGATAAGGTATTTAGATCATTGAATAGTTTCTTAATGACATTGTCCTTGAGGGTGCATGCTCTGTGTTCATGTGATTTTAAGTTAGGTTATAGCCATTTTGAAATAACCATGTTTTTAGGTCACGTTTGAATTTCTTTGTTTCTGGGGTCAGTCTTAGATACTTGGGTAGAGTTTTCCATAGCATTGGGCCTGCTATTGAGAACATGCGGTCTCTTATTTTTGTTAGGTGAGTATTCTGTAATGATGGCACAGCTATTAGTCCTTTGTTTTGAGATCTTAATGATTTCTGTGATCTGTATGATTGTAGAGCTACAGCAACCAAACCAGAGTTGTTAGAATGGATGGTGGAATGTATTAATGTTAGGACTTTATAGTTGATGTGGGCTTTTACAGGTAGCCAATGAAGAGCCACCAGTGAATGTGATTGAATTTCCTTGAACCAGTTAAGAATCTAGCTGCGGCATTTTGTAATAGTTGTAGTTTTTTTTAGAAAACAATTTGTAACATTTCTGAATGGGAGTAACCCGAATGGAGTTACTATCCTTAATGGAAGGCATAGGGGGTAACCTGTACAGAGCGGCAGTTACCACCAAAGCAACTTGCTGGGCAGACTGGATGAACCATTTGGGTCTTTATCATCATTTACTATGTTACTATCAAACGGTATCAAAAGCAGCAGATAGCTAAAGGAGGAGGAGGATGCCACAAAGAAATCACTGGAGACTTTGACAAGAGCAGTTTCTGTGGAATGTAGAGGGCGAAAGCCAGACTGGAGCGGATCCAGAACAGCTTGAAATGAAAGAAAGCCAAGATAAAGGAGGTGAATGGCACATTCATGCAGTTTGAAGGCAGAAAGGAGGAGGGAGCTGGAATGACAGCTAGCAGGACAGGTTGGGTCCAATGAGGGTTTTTTGAGGAGAAATGTGATCTCAGCATATTTGAAAGATAATGGGACAGATGCAATGGAAAGTGATCGATTGAGGATGAGACAAATGGAATAGATTTATTTATTTTATTTTATTTATTTAGCACTTTTACATACCGATTTTCCAGTAACAGAATTACTAATCAAGTCGGTTTACATTCTAAACAATAACCATGACAAGAGGATGTCTTACAATAAACAGGTAAATTGAACTTGGATAAAAATAAAAGGGGTTAACAACATAAAGTAACAGATATGGGGCCTAATGTAGGCTGGAGTTACGAACGGGTGTTCGTATAGATAACTGTAGAGGAATTAGAACGAAGGAACAAGTGAGGAATGGGGGTCAGAGAAGCAAGTAATAAGCATTATACACTTCCAGTCCTCAAGTCATTCTGGCAAATGGGTCAGATTTTCAAAATATCCCTCATGAATATGCATGAAATAGATCTGCATACAATTAAGGCAATATGCATGAAATCTATCTCATGCATATTCATTAAAGATATCCTGGAAACCAGACCTGTTTGTGGTCCTCGAGTAGTGAGTTTGAAGGAGGAGAAAAAAATAGGCAGTTTCCCCCTCAATGATTTCAGAAAAGGAAGAAAGCATGGCTGAAGCCATGGCAGGGACAGCCCTACAGCAAAAAAAACCCCCAAAGTTGCTATGTATATTGAGATAGTTTGATATTATGTCGTGGATGCAGCATAACAGAATTCCAAAAACAGTATTACACATATAATAAATCAATACAAGAATTATACATTTTTAAAAACCAGTGTCAGTACATCCAAACCTAACAAAGCAACCAAATTTTTCATGACTCAATGGCAGACCGCTCTGGATGGGTCTGCTATAGACTTAATTCAGAAATACTTGCGGAGGGTGAGGACAGGACAAGACAAGGTACCCCAGAGTTGCTAAAGAAAGTAATTTGCCCTGTCACAACATTGGTCAGTCTTGAACCAGCATATCTTTATGCAAATTTGGTCATGACCTTCTGCATGAGGCCATCCATAGCAGAGGAATATGAGGCAGGTACTACTAGCTCATCTACTCTAAATGCTCTGCTGCTCTGGAGTAGGCCAGTGAAAAAGCACACTGGAACAACACCACCTCAAAATGGTCACAACATACCAAATAAAGCAAGTGAAGAAACAAGTCAGTCATTTGTAATGGGATTCATGGAATCCAAAACATTGCTTTTCACCTAAGCATTAATTTCTTTATTGTGAAAGATTTGATTAGGTCTTCAACACCCAGGGTGAGAGAGAGAAAAAAAAAAAGGAGAGACCAGCTAAATGGACAGTGAGCCTTATTGCAGATACTCTCTTCCATCTGCACTTTACCATAGAATGCATTATATAAGGGGGAAGTGAAAGCAGGGAGAGGGGTGTTATTGGCCAGCACACTGTGTGGGATATACTCGTGCAGAGGGACTGGAAGTTGGCAAGGATCTTGATGTAATTGCACCAGGTACCATCAGAAATGTAAGTTACATACTTCTCTGGATCAAATCGCCATATGACATCCAGGATGGGCATTTCTCTTAAATTTGTCTCTGGGTTAAAAACTTGAAAACAGACTACTTGAAAAGGGATAGTGTGTCAGTAATTTCATTCTACAAGCCCAGCATATGTGAACCACAACACTAGCACCCTTAATCTCACAACACCCTAGTTTCATGCTGGCATATACTTAATGGCCTCTACCAGCCATAAAATCAGTGGGGAAAAGCAAGTTTATATTCGCGAGTCACTTCTCCCAGATGTATATTGCTACTACAATAGGAAAGAGCTGAGTGATACCCTAGTGAATCACTAGTGATTTCATGCCTTAAGCACTTTTTTACGCTCAGAAAGTAATGCATGCCCAGAGCAGGCGTGAATTTCTGAGCAGCCCCAAAAAGTGCTTTTCTGTACATCCTCCCACTTAATATTGTGGCGATATTAAATCGGAGGAACCAAAAGGTTTAAAAAAAAAAAGTGTGCCGGTGACCAGGTTAGGAAAACACTCAATTAACGAGTGTCCATTTTCCTAATCCGTGGCTGTGCCCAGGTTAGGTAAACGGATGCTCATAAAATTTAGTGTCCATTTTCCTAACCCGCTGACAGTCACTTCTCTCCTGTACACCCTCCGACTTAATATCATGGCGGAGGTCCCAAAGTAAAAAAAAATTTTAAATCGGCCCGTGGCTTGAAAACCGGATGCTCAATTTTCCGGCGTCTGGTTTTCGAACCCGTGGCTGTCAGCGGGTTTGAGAACCGACGCCGGCAAAATTGAGCGTCGGCTGTCAAACTCGCTAACAGCCACCGCTCCTGTCAAAAAAGAGGCGCTAGGGACGCGCTAGTGTCTTTTTACCGTGGGCCCTCATTTAAATACTGAATCGTGTTGCACAGGAGAGTGGCCTGTGCGCTCGCCTGCTCTCCCGCGACTTTTACTGAATCGGCCTGTATGTGCAGCAGCAATCAGTTCAAAAAGGCCTTAAAGACTTTCCCATTTAAACAGCCATATGGTCGAAATTGAGTGCCTTGACTCTCTTCTTCAGGGTTGCGTCAGATTTTGTATATTACCGCAGGTTACTTTTGTAATTACGCCTTGATTTGTTTTGTATTTTTATTATGAATGTGACACAGGCCTCCTTGAAAATAGCTTTTTGACAGTGCGACATTTTAATAAACAAACTAAACCGAAACTGCTACCTTGGGACAGGCATGACAGGGAAACGGTGTAATGTTCTTGCATGACAAGTGAAAGGCCCCGATAAGGGTAGGGAAAGCCAGAATGAAATCCTTCACAAGCAACTCGGCGTCATCCCTCTTAAGGTAATAAGCCAACCAAGTTTTCATAGCTCTGCAATTAACTGTGGACAGGGCCCATGCCATTAGCAATCCAAAATGAGAGGGTCTAAGATCTCTGGTCCATCTAGTATATTGGCAGCAATGTGCCCCCCCCCTCCCACCATAAGAAAAACATGTGTGGCAAAACTTACAGAGGTGTCCAGGCAAACCTGCACACCTGCCTTAGCTTGGGGTTCCCAGACTGATGGAAGGCAGCAGAAAAAGGCCTGTCCTAGCACCTGCCGTGTGCAAAGACTTCTGCACACAGAGTCATCTCTTCAAGTCATAGGTCCAAGAATCTTAAGCCTCCTTTAAGTGCATCTATCCTTGGCCATCTTCTTTCAAAACTGAATGCTGTTGATTTAGCAGGTCCAGCCCCCATGTCACGTATTAGCCCACATGAATGTGTCTACATTTTGAAGCAGAATTGGGCTTTGCTCAGGCTCCTGTTCCACAATCATGTTGGCAAACACATGGAAAGCTGACATGGAATTTTGAATGTTCTTAAGGACCCTGGATTTTTTTCTCTTTGGCACTTGTCTATCTGAAGACATCACACTTTCCCCTATTGATACGTGATGAATGAATTTATTTTTCCAAATCTTTTTGATCTTACGGGAGATTCAGGGCCCCAAACGTGCTCAAGCCACAGAGGAAGTCATCTCAAAGCTGATCAGCATGGTGATAAGAATGTCCTACTGTGCCCCATTCTGAAGGCTACCTTGAGAAATCTGCTGGCCTCTTGTTCCTTTGCGGAGAAATGAGTTTTTGTTTTAGAGGATCAAACTTTGCCCACCATGTATCCTGATCACTTGATGTATTTTTTAAGTGCTTTTATGGCTATGTTTACCATCTTAGCAAGATCTACTTTAGAATCACCATATGAGGACAACTCCATGCTAGACTGCACCCTGCTAGAAGAGGAAGAACTTGGTACTGAACTATACTCACATGAGCACTGTTGAAGGTGGTGAGAAGTGACTCTTGTTGTCCATGCTTGGTGATGGGCTCACATTAGGGGAGTAGTGTTTTCTTTGTAGAATCAGCTGCTATCTTTCATCCTCTGTGGAAACAACTAGTGTCTCACTCTTTGATCAGGATCTATTCTCAGGTGTACTAGTATTAAGGTGTTTGTCACAGTCAATCCATCCCCTACTGCTTTGCCCATCTTCTCACGATATCAAATGTGTCATTTGAGGTCATTGTCTAGAATATGGATGCTTTTCTTCCATGATCCCAATCTGGTAGGATTTGTTTAACATTGGGCACGGCTTTAAGTGTGTAACACCTCTTTCCCTGAGTGTTCAGGGATTCCAGTCTCTTATACCTGGGACAGCTCAACCTGAATTAGCTGCTTTCCCCTAGGCATCTTCAGCAACCGCAAGCAGAGATGGTGTGGGCACTAAGACTGCACAATCTTATTTGCTAAATCCTGGATTTTTGTTTGGTTTGTTTGTGCTGCCCTAATGGGCTGGGTGTGAGGGAAACTTCACTAGTAGAGCAGGCTACTCTCCCTCTCTTTTTAAACTGGCAAATCCCTCTTCTCTCCCTCTCCAGGGATTTGATTAAGTTACCAGAGGTGCTGGACTGCCTGAAACACAGCAGGCAGAAGAGAAAGGTCATCATTCCATTCTTGGGGGTAGAGAGATCAGTGGCAGCAGGACAAGAAGACCTCCAAGGACAGCAGGAGAGTAGAACAGAGGCATAAGGTGGGACATAAAGCAGTTAGGATGAAAGCTCCTCTCTGGTCTCCGTTCATTAGGAGGAAGATGGTGGGGGCATCGGTAACCAGACTAAATAAGCTCTTAGGTCAATGTTCTGCCCCCTCCCCCCATCCCTGCCGCTGGTGGCAGGAAGGATTCTCGCCGCCACAGGTCACTCATTTGGTTGCCCTATGCTGCTTGTCCCTCCCTTCAACCCCCATCCATATTAGGGGATAGGTGAAGAACTGGGCTAGCCATATGAAGCTGCAATCTTCTGTGTGCTGCAGCCAAATTGTAGTCCAGTGATGCACATGAGCCCAGCTCCTTACACATTTCTAAACGAGACCTTTCAAAATGATCTGATGGCTGTGCATAAAACAGACAGCATCACCACAAAGCAAAAGGTACTGAAGATCTAAATAAAGACAACTAATATGCTTCTGACATTTTGTTCATAATTCCAGATGCCTGTGACGGGAAGCATGACGTTTCACTGCACACCTATTTTGAGCACTGAAGAATGAGGTTAGTATGTGGAAAATCATGAATTCTCATTTTTCCCAACAAAATACACCATAAGCACAGTCATTTCCATTGTCTCTCCCCACTGCTGTATGCACTCTAGCAAAGCAGCTGGATGTAGACCACATTGTTCAATGGAATATGCAGCACAGAATGCCAACACTGAGATTCCACCCACTTCATGGTTACTGATCTTACAAGGCTACTGCAGAAAAATGCACTCTTTTCAATGAAATAAGTAATCTGATCTGAACCATTCTTAGACTTAAGTATACTTATAACAGTTTTTACAGACAGCATCAATAAAAAAACAAAACAAAACAGAATCAAACTGCTTCTAGGCTGATGATGATTTTTTTTCTATTTATAATATGGCAAACAACTAGACTGAATTAAAGCAACTCCACCCATATGCTCCCCTGAAATGTTAGTCACACACAAACTCCTTGTTTCAATCAGAAGGCCCAAGACGATAAGAGGTTAAAAGTTCCTACTGCTATCTAGTCACAACAGTTGGTGTTTGCCCAAGGTACATACCAAGAGATTAGCATAAAGTTTAAAAAAGCCAGGAGACCAGAGGATAAAAAAAATCCATTTTTTTTTTTGTACTTTACCTTGAACCATGAGTATGGGTTCTTTTCCACCACCATGTGCCAGCATCTCCCTGCGATAGCGTTCACCCATTGCCCTGGAGGAACAGAAGGTTATTATTACAGCCACCTGCATTCTCAACCTGCTCAGCTTTCGGTCATGGCTGCCCCTGTGGTCTCACGTTTCTTTACAGCATTGACATGGATACAGATTTAATGAAAGCTGCCATCTCCAAACAATGGCTGCTTTCATCAAATATCAATTCCAAAAATGTAGCTCAGATTTTAAATTACATTACACTGAAGGAAGTTAAGATGTATTTGATGTCAAAATATATTCTGTCTTATCTACATTTTGCTAAACAAAGAACTGCTACCTTTTCCCCGTTAGACAACGAAAGTTAATACATTCTTTTAAAACTGCTCAATGTGCTAGTTTGTCAAAGGCATGAAACAGATTACTCATTTCACATTTCTCTCTCTCTTCAAAATAATGAACATTAACTTTAATTTTTTTTAAAGAGACCTGTGGAAACAAACAACCAGCTAGAGAAAAGAATCAACCAATCAGTTCCCATTTATAAAATCCATTTTATATTCAGCTAAATATCTTACTTATAAATCAGGCCGACCACATACATAGGACTATCTCTCCTAGACTATCTGCATGATCCAAACAATGTGGAAGTTATAAGAACAGGAGCTATAATGGAGTGCAGCTGAGCCTCCTGCTCTCTATAAAGCACCACTCATTCCAAGATTTAGAAAAGGCATGTTTTTCAATAGTACTCAGGAGATTCATTGCCAGTAATGTTTTTTGTTTTTTTTTCAATAATAAAACATGCATTCAATGGTTTTGTCCTGGTCCAGCTTTTCAGCAAGTGGTACAATACATATTTTCCTGCCATTAAGTATTAAAAACTGAACTTTGCTGAATGCATAGTTCTTTGAGTTGCAAATCATTTCACAAATGAAGCATGACTGTACCTGGGAATGGTACCAAAACAAACCTAAAAGGAAATCTGGAAAAGTTGTCTTTAACCCCTTTGGCTTTCAGAAATCAGGATGCATTTTTTTAAATCTATAAAATGTAATAATACATGTATGAAAGAGAGCATTTTTTCTGACCGAGTTTTCATAACATTTCAGGAATAAAGTATAAAAGATTTAAAAGTCCACTAGTGAAAGTTTTAGGGAGAGTCAAACATCGTTTTTACGTAAACATTCCCTTTGTAGGAATGAAAACAATTAATCCAAATTCCAATGTGACAGATTTTATGCCTGATTTTGGACTCACATGGCTAGGATTGATTTGACATTTATGGTATTTATAACTCACATGCCTCTAAACACCCAAAGCAAAATTCAACAATAAAATACAAAAAAGCATTAAAAAAGAAAGACAAACTTAAAAAACACATAGCAATATAAAAAATAATACATTAATAAATTAATTCTGGAGTATAACAAAGACGGTCAATATAAAAGGCTAGCAAAGCATTCACAAACAAAAAGTAGAATCAATTAAAGTTTAGGAATCCACTGTCTTACCCATTCCTACAAAAGCTGAAAACACACATCTGTATTAAATCACAGACTGAACAAATAGTGGTTCTGCTACTTCTAGTTTGGGCTTATATACTGCTTTTCTAGTCCACAAAAGGACAACCCCAAACCCAAAATATTTTACTGTAACAATAGTGTACTCTGTTGCTGCTCCTGTCCATCCCGAGAACAAAATTTTGGGGGGCTGGGGGGGAGGGGTGGGAGTACATAGTGGGGTAGATTTTATAAATCTACGCCCGTGCGTACTTTTGCTTGCGCACCAGGCACAAACAAAAGTACGCGGGATTTTATAAGATACGCACGTAGCCGCGCATATCTTATAAAATCCGGGGTCGGCGCGCGCAAGGGGGTGCACATTTGTGCACCATGCGCGTGCCGAGCCCTGCGCGCGCTGCCCATTCCACCCCCCCCCCCCCGCACCTTCCCCTCCCTAACCCACCCCCTTGGCCCTATCTAAACCCCCCCTACCTGTGTTTTAAAAGTTACGCATGCCAGAGGCAGGCATAGCTGGCGTGCGATTCCCCAGCCCGGGACCCGTTTCGGAGGCTTCTGGCACGCCCCCGAAACGGCACCACACCCCCCCGACATGCCCCGAATGTCGCGTCGGCCCCGACACGCCCCCCCTAGCGAAGCCCGGGATTTACGCGCGTCCTGGGGCTTGTGCGCGCCGCCGAGCCTATGCAAAATAGGCTCGGTGCGCGCAGTGGGGTTTTAAAAGGGTTACGCGCATAACTTATGCGCGTAACCCTTTAAAATCTACCCCCAGTATGTATTTCTTCTTTAGCAAGTGCTTCCTCCGACTCCACCCCACCCAACCCTCTCTCTCTCCCCTCACCACACACATTCTTCTTTTTCTCTTCTTGTCCCCGCATCCTCTCTCTTCTTCTCCTAGCCCTCCCATTCTCCCCAACCCCTCCCCACCTCTCTCTCACTCCTCCTCTGCTCCCCAAACCTTCTCACTCATCTAATCACCCTCCACTCTGTTGCGGCAGCCCCTTTTTCTGTCCTTCGAGGCCCCAGCTGAGGCTAAAAACATAGCCTTCTCCTGATGGGGCCCAGGATGGCCTCCTTCCTTCTCCCAAGCCCCAAACAGGCCCAGCAAGGCTGCCACCTTGCCTGCAGAAAATATCCACTTGCCCACATGCGTAGGCAAGTGAAATTTTCAAATCCTGTTTCATCAGCCTCTTTTATAATAAAGTCAACACCTTTCTAAAAACTAACATAAAATCTAACGTCTAGCATATCATATTTTAATGACTGTTTACAGAAGAATATTGGATTTACTAATATAAAATGTAGTTGATATAACAAAACAGATTATTTTATTTCTCACACTAAGAGGTATTTTTGATGCAATCTATAATTGCTTATGTGATCACTTGAGCTTTTAACTTTAGTGGGAACACTAACTGAATCAAAAACTTTGTTTAAATTAGTAAAACGCACACAAGAGCAAGAAAAAGTGTCGTACTGCGTTCTGTATTTTTTTCTGCCATTACCTGTCAAATGGATTCTTCACGAAACACTGTTTCCATACCATAGAGGCTACAGCTCTGGACATGAGGTAGGAGTAATACTTGGCACCATATCCTACAAGATGGCTAAATCTCAACTGCCATGCCTACAATATAGAGAACAGGAAAAAAGATATACAAATACTTGTTATAGACACCTTAGAGAACTCTCAGCTTTGGAAAAGCAAACTATAATGGTCAGACACAAAAACTGGGTTAACAGAATGTAGCAAATGTTGATGCCAGGTTTTGGCTTAAGTTCCCTTGCAAATTTTTTTGCTGCGTATCAGGGAGCACAATATCTAAGTTTTTAATTTCAACTTTTGAATTATCCTTAGGGCTGATGCAATAATTTTCACGGAAAGCAGGCGCTGACTTTTCAGCGCCTGCTTTCTTAATGCACGCATGGCGCCCACAAGGGGACGCCATGCAATATGTAAATTAGGGGGTTGCGTTAGGAAGGAGGTGCTAGGGTCGCTGGCGTGACCTTAGCGCCTCCTTGCTAACGCGACCCGCTGCGGCTGCCGGTTATGAAGATCGACGCCGGTAAACTGACGCCGAGTTTACCAGCGTCGGTCTTCATAACTTGGCGGTCTGCCGAGTTATTTTATTTTTTTACTTTAAAAAAAGTAGTACAGAAAAGCATTTGCATGTGATGAGCGCTATTACATTCACTCCGCGTCCGACGCGGGTTAAATAGGCACTAATCCCCCTATTGCATTAGGGAGTGTATTAGCGCCTATTTAACCCGCGTCCGTGTGCAGGTTATACAGTGCACTCGGCTGAGCACACTGTATTGCATCGGCCCCCTTGAAAGATAAATTCACCCAACAATAGTCTGGATATTATTCTAGGGCCTTTGCTAATGCGGGGGCGGGAGGTGGTGATAAAATGGGATCATCTTGTTCACACTTTAATTGTAGATAGCAGGTGGTTTTTCAATCTGCTGCTGTCTCTGACATGCCGAGCATCATTTTTGAATTTCCACCTCGAAATGATAAATATAAACCATGCAATACAAACAATTTCAATAGATAACTGCTCAAAAGATATTCTGAAAAAAAAAAATGGAATTAGGTGAAAGGTGGGAAATTTCATACAAGGCTACCCCTAAACTCACCCAAGCTTTGGTGCCTGCATTTTAATCATTAAAACCACCACTACCACCCATTAGTCTAAAATTTTAATGAAAACACTTTTTTTTAAATAATTTTTTGTTTTTAGAAGATTCTTTAAAAGCACTCTAGTTTTTAGGAAAAACCTCCGCCAAGTAGAAAGACCCATTGTGGCAGCGTTTCAAAGATTATTTCTTTTTCAGAGGTCAACACAAGTCAAAACAAACAGGTGTAACTTCCATGGCTTTCTCAGTGAAGCACTTTGTAAAAAAACAGAGTGCTTTTAAAGAATCTTCTAAAAAAAAGTTTTGTTTACATTAAAATTTTGCACTAATGGGTGACAGTGTGATATTAATGATTAAAATGCTGGCACCAAACCCGGGTGGGTTTTGGAGTAGCCCTTGTATGAAATTTCTACCTGTCACCTTACATAATTTCTTTTTTTTTTTTTCATTTTTATTTATTTTCAAAATATCTTTTGAGCAGCTATTATTCAACTGATTGTTTTATTGCATGAATATCATTTTTGACCATCCTGAGTATTCTATTTTTAATGACAGTTGCGATTCGAGAAAATCTAAATATTGTCAGATATTCGCCCTTTTGGGTGAAGAGAAGGATGAAAGCAAAATCAAGCCCTTATTATTGTTGTTTTTTTGTTTTTTTTTATAACTTTCAAGTAAAAAAAAAACAACCCAAAAAAAAACAAAAACACACATGCTGTGACACATTTTATGACCAATACCATCTTCAGTGCTGGTTTACACACCTGGCTAAGTACATCTAAACCTGGCTATAAAAGACTTGTTTTGGTAAAGGAGATCACATTATTTAAACCAGCGGTCCATAACTTATGGATCTCTTTTCAAGTAATGAAAAAGGGAATGAGAGGAAAACTGCCAGGAATTCAAATCAAGGCCAAACCCATTGGGGCGGATTTTCAAAGGGTTACGCGCATAACCCCCGAAAACCCGCTCCTGCGCGCGCTGAGCCTATTTTGCATAGGCTTGGCGACACGTGCATATGTCCCGGGGCTTGAAAAAAGGGGCGGGGTGTGGGCGCTCCAGGGTGGGGCGGAGCTTGGTCAGAAGCCTCCGAAGGCCTGCTAGGCCGGGGAATTGCTTGCCGGCACTTGGCCAGCGTGCGCAACCCACGCCTGCCCAGAGGCAGAGGCAACTTAAATAATAAAGGTACGGGGGGGATTTAGGTAGGGCTGGGGGAGGGGTTAGATAGGGGAAGGGAGGGGCTCCCCTAGGGCTTGGCGCATGCAAGGTGCACAAGTGTGCACTCCCTTGCGCGTGCTGACCCCGGATTTTATAACATGCACGCGGCTGCTACATCTTCTGTGAACCTCTTGGACCATGTTCAGAACAGTGAAACCTTACCTCACAAGAAACAAGATCTGATTGGTTCATGCACCGTGTTTGATGGCATTTGAGATATCACAGCCAGCATATGAGGGGGAGTCTAAATAAGGTGAATGTAACCTGTTTTTAATGCTATACTTGAATTTATCCCCCTTTATTGTTTCATTGAATTCAGCGAATGAAGGACATCCTTTCATTCTCTTGCTATTGTGTCTGCCCCTAGCGGTTCAGAGGAATTCCAACATACCCAATCTTGAATGTCTTTCAGTCTTGTCATATGAACTAAGATTTCACCACCACACAGGATACAAAGTGTACTTATTTGTCAACACAGTACTAGCAAAAATAATATTGCGATATATATTTATATATACACATACATTTTCGAACATTCATTTGATAGATATATTTATACTTTGGGCCAGATTTTAGTAGCTTTGCGCGGACATAGATTTGTGCGCACAAATCTATGCCCGATTTTATAAAATGCGTGCGCAGCCACGCGCATGTTATAAAATCTGGGGTCAGCGCACGCAAGGGGGTGCACACTTGTGCACCTTGCGCGCACCAAGCCCCAGGAGAGCCCCGATGGCTTTCCCCGTTCCCTCTGAGGCCGCTCCGAAATCGGAGCGGCCTCGGAGGGAACTTTCTTTCTGCCCCCCCCCCACCTTCCCCTCCCTAACCCACCCCCCAGCCCTACCTAAATCACACCCCCTACCTTTATTTTATAAGTTGCACCTGCCTCCGGACAGGCGTAAGATGCGCGCCCTGGCCGAGTGCTGGCGCGATCCCCCGACACGGCGGCCTCGGTCCCGCCCACTCCCCGCCACTTTTTTCAAGCCCGGAACATACGCGCGTCCGGGGGCTTGCGCGTATCGCCGGGCCTATGCAAAATAAGCTTGGCGCGCGCAGGAGTGGGTTTAAGAGGGTTACACGCATATATTACGCGCGTAACCCTTTTAATATCCACCCCTTTATATTTAGCTCATACCTTTTCATTGACAGTCAAAGCAAGTTACATTCAGGTACAACAGTTATTTCCCTGTCACTAAAGGGCTCGCAATCTAAGAGGTTGATTTGAAAACGAGTGTGCGTGCCCGTACATGTGCGTATCGGTGCACGGGCGAGTTTACCATTTTTAACCATTTGCGCACTTACGTGCATATGTTTTCAAATGCGCCAACAGCACATAAGCCTGCTCCTAATTTTAAGAGTGTTACTTCAGCACAGTTCGTGTGCGGGTATTTTCAATAGGTCCATGTCGGCTTTTACACGAGTATATCAGCAAACTTTAAAACATGCCCATGCAAGGCACAGTTCCAGTTTTCCCGTGAATAGCAAGGTCTTTCAGACCCCTCTGGTTCTTCATCCTGATTGCTGCCCAGTTGGCCCGGACCCCTTACATTCTCCTAAGCGCCCTAAAACCTGAGATCTACAGACTTGCT
The DNA here is from genome assembly GCF_901001135.1 of Rhinatrema bivittatum. Taxonomy (NCBI): domain Eukaryota; kingdom Metazoa; phylum Chordata; class Amphibia; order Gymnophiona; family Rhinatrematidae; genus Rhinatrema; species Rhinatrema bivittatum. The sequence goes on from NC_042619.1 coordinate 87,477,470, forward strand.
CCTCATCAAGAGCAGCAGTAAAGTTATGTGGATATGCAGTGTACATGCACTGCGGAATTCATTTTTAAAATTCCGAGTTTCGCGTGCAAGTCTTGGCTCCGCCCCAGAATGCCCATGCCCTGCCCTTTTTCCGGCCCTATATTCCTCACACGCCCATGGGTACACACATGCATATTTTGCTGTTTTTTAAAATCTGCGTTGCTCGCGCATGTGTCGGCATTTTTGTGTGAGCAACGCTTTTAAAAATCGACCCTATTTGCTAAGCATTATTCCCAAAACACATAATGGGAGAAAACCTTTAGCAAATAGGTCCCTAAGTTTGCACCTGAGGCAATGGAGGGTGAAGTGACTTGCCCATGGTCACAAAGAGCTTCAGCAGGATTTGAACCCTAATTTTCCTGGTTCTCAGCCTGCTGTTCTAATCGCTGGGCTACTCCTTTACTTGCATAAAGTCATACAGAGAGTCAGCGGAAAAAGTAAAACAAACACGATTTTTAACATCTAATCTGTTTTGATTTTGAATGCACGCTTGAAAAGATACTAGTGTTCAATATTTCTGATAGCTCTTCCTCTATAATCATTCCCACTACTATAAATGTAAATAACAAGTGGTGCTACTGTCCTGAGCCTCAATCAGAACAGCATTTTGGTACCACAGGCTGGCTTTAGGGGCGTGCGACTGGGATTTGGATTTTAGATTTAATTCCTTGCCTTTGCAGATTTGAGATGAAGGCAAGTTACAAAGTCAGGTACAGTTGGTAGGTCCCTGCCCCAGAGGGCTTACAATTTATTTGTACTTTAGACAATGGAGGGTGAAGTGACTTCAAAAGGTCAAAGGAACATCACTGGCAAAAGGATTTGAACCCTGGCTTCCCTGGTTCTCAGCCTGCTGCTTAACAATCCCTGGGGCTGGGATACAGTGGTGACTTAGAAGGGCTACTGCTGACCACATTGTTTTGGGGAATCGGGTTACGAGGAGGAACACCACTTCCCAATCCCTGGTGATGGCATGGGGTGCGCTCCCAGCACTAAAGCTGGCCTTGCACAAGAAACAAATATACCATGAATAACACTGGGCAACAATGAAAGTGTTACTGACCTAAAAAGGTCCTACTCTGTAGTATCTTGATGTGCTGAACACGAATATGACCATGAAAAGTTTTTATTGGCTCTCGTTTTGAAGATATTTAATATAGTTCACTTTCTATGTTTAGTCATGTAAATCTATCCAGGACTGTAAATAAGCCTAGAATGATGTAATATTGCATCATACTGCATAATTCCATCATGCACACATCATCCGGAGTTTATTACATCATTTTCTGATGCAATGCAGTTCTACTGCCATGCTGCTGCTGAGGAAGCTGACATCAGCAGTGTACTATATGAAGCTCAGTCAGAAAGGGTGAGCATTTGAAATATTCATGCTGGCTGACTACTGCTGGACACTCCGCAGAGATGCTCCCCGAACAGGTGTACAAGAGACAAGCAAAGAAATCTAAGACGTAGTCTATGACTTCATTTTTCAAACGGTATTAACCGTAGATCTCCTACTATTGGCATACAATTCAAGATGTAATTATATTATTGCATATTACAAAAAAACTAGAGCCAATTTTGCAATTTCACAGTCACATTCATGTTTAGCACATGGAAATGTATTAGAATTGACTAATTTCATTTCCGTAACATGACTTTTGTGAAAATTTGTTGCCCACTGTAACTGAAGAACTGATTCAGGGAACGAGATCTGTGCATAAAGGGAGATATGACAACAAAAGGTCCACTGTGAAAACATAACAAATATATTAGGACACAAAACAGTAAATCTAGGAATAAGATAGAGAAAGAAACTAACACAAGACGAGAAACAGACTAATACATTTTGAAGATCTTACTTAGTACTACTACTTTAACTGGTGCACCTTTTAAACACTGTATAACATAGAGGTTACATGCTTCTTTTGACCAGTTTTGATTGTTGTCCTTGAGAATTAACAGAAAAATAAAATAAATGTATTGTTATTTAACTTGGTGATGTCCCCTTTTCACAAACACTGCACACTGACACTTGTCTTACTGCAGTGGCTGGCTCCCATGAGGAGGAAAAATCGACAAAGTCAGCATGGGTGGTTTAGGTTTATGGACAGCACCCAAAGACAATACAGAACAATGCAGTGATTCAGGAGCACAGTTGTACTGGAAAGAAACAATGCTGACCAAATCCCATATCCAGACTGCCAAACTCATTGCTAATATTCCGGTCTCAGTTTCTCAGACCTGAACATGTCTGCGGTTTCAGAGGAAAATGTTATTGTGCACTTAAAATGCATTAAGTTGCACAATATATTTTAAAAAATATCTAATTTAAAAAATTTCTAGATCGCTTATCAACCTTGCTAAGCAGTTTACAGTAAAAATATTCATAAATAAGTAAAAAATATCTAAAACAGCCAAAAAACCTAGACATAAAGGGGTCGATTTTAAAATGTCTGCACACGCGTCCATGTGCGTGCGGTTTCTGGCGCGTGCACATGGACGCGCCGATTTTATAACATGTGCACGTCACCCGCACATATTATAAAATACGAAATCTAGCATGCGCTGTCACACACGTTATAAAATACAAAATCCGCACGAGCATGTGCGGGCAGGTGCCCCACTCGTGAGCGCAGAGGGGGAATTTTTCAATTATATGCGTGGTGACGCGATTGGATCTTTTCCCAGTTCCCTCCCGGTCCACTCCAATTAAGAAGCGGATTGGGAGGGAACTTCCCTACCCCCCCTACCTAACCTTCCACCCCGACCCCCACATTTTTTTGTTCCTTGGAAGTAAACTCCGTGCGCTGGCCGGCGTCTAATAGCGGTGTCTCGGTCCTCCCGAACCACCCCTTTTTGTTGGCCCGTCACTTCTGCGCGTATTGGTAGCTACGTGGGTGGCTAGGCCCTTTCGAAAATACGCACGACAGAATATTTGCAATCGGGCAGTAGACAGAGCACAAAGATGCAACTAACTGTACTTTCTTCTGAAATGGGGTTATGACAGATCTTTTTAAGGAGATTTACTTTATTTATTGACTATTTCTATTCCACATATCATAAAATCTAGGTGGTTTCCAGATTGGTAATGAACCCTCTTGTAAAGACATATTTATAACTTTTACTAGCCTTTCTAAGATGTCATCAGGAAAAGATTTCACAGTCTTTGAAGGGCATGGATTATACACTGTCATGAAAGAAAAAGCTGGACAATTTAATATCTGATGTTTAACTGCATGTACCCTTAATATGTTTCTCATGAAAAAAAATGCTTTGAAGCAAATGATGGGCATTCAGATTTCTACATATTGAACAGCAAACTAACAGGGTCATTTATCAAATAGCGTTTTCGCATGCGTTAAGCATCTTTAACGCATGCGACAGCACCATAACGTATGGTGCGATGCAAATCAGAAAAAGAGGAGGAGTTAAGGGCAGGAGTGGGCTGGGTTCACCATTTTGTGAAGCCCTATCGCCGATTTTAGGTACACCTTTTTCAGTAGCGTTAAGTCGTGCAATAGCTTGCATTAAGGCTTTATTGCATGTTGCGATGTGTTCTCAAATGCTGGTTGTAGTAGTTATAAAGCTCCTGGGGGGGGGGGGGGGGGGAGGGAGGGAGGGAGAGAGAGAGAGAGAGACTAGCCATAATGCCCTCACACTAGATAGCTTTTTATATCTTTCTTGCACACTTTGTTAAATGTAAAACGGTTTGATGTGATCCATGTCATGAAAGCCGGTATAGTAAAAACAATAAATAAATAAATAAATATATATCTCTATGGGAGGCCCACCTAGTAACTCGAGATGAGGTTTAGGTATTAGTGTAGGGGTTAGGGGCCACTTTGACATTCAAAGTGAGACGTATGAACAGAACAGTGCTCTCTTGTGAAGATGTGATGACTTCGGAGTGAGGAAACTCACTCAAGGATGAGATTTGTGCAATGTTCTCTCCACCTAGCTTGATCAAGCTAGGTGAAGAAGTCATCACATCTTCACAAGAGAGCACTGTTCTGTTCGTACGTCTCACTTTGAATGTCAAAGTGGCCCCTAACCCCTACACTAATACCTAAACCTCATCTCGAGTTACTAGGTGGGCCTCCCACAGAGATATAAATACCTATTTAGTGTGAGGGCATTATGGCTAGGCTCGCTCGCTCTCTCTCTCTATCCCCCACCTCAGTGGCCCTGATAGTAAACATGGTCCCCCCAGTGGTTGTATGTAGGAAATACCACAATTCTGGCACTTATCTCAAAGTGTGAAAAAGTTATCACAATTTGCGGTAACTTAGCGCTTCGTATAGGTATTAACGCAAATTGCGATAAACTGCCTATTACCATAAACACGCCCCTTTTTCTATCGCATGCGATATTTAGTGCATTTTGATAAATCCAGGCCTAATTTAGTAGGGACAGCACGTTGCTAGTTATCCCTAGGTAAAGCATACTGCTCACAACTTAGAGTCCAATTTTCAGAATGATTTACCCAGATAAACCAGCCTGCCCGAAAACTGCCCTTCCCTGACCAGCTATAAGTACACTTGGGCTTCCATACAGCACATACTTTTAGCCCATGTTAAAGAGGATTTCCTGTAGGCATGTTTAGGTTGGGAGGAGTAAAACATTGCACTTATGTTCTATTTTCAAATGTACATGTGCTCTTTTGCCTCCTCTTGGCCGCCCCGCAGGTGCAAAGTATGCGACTGACAATTTTCCACAGGGAAACAATGAAGATGGTTTACCTTTGAAAATTGATGGCAAAGTACATGACTAAAAGTGCCAGCCTAGAATTCAAAACATATGGGCTATTCTGAATTGCCCCCATAATGAATCTTGAAGATGTACTAGGGCAAACTAACTAAAGAGTAGCAAATCACCTGGTCCAGGTGGTACATATCCCAGAGTACTGAAAGAACTGAGAAATTAAATTGCGAAACTGCTTTTGGAAATTTGTAAACTAATCATTAACATCGTCTATGGTATAGGGCAGGGGTGGGCAAGTCCGGTCCTCGAGGGCTGCAAACCAGTCGGGTTTTCAGGATACCCCTAATGAATATGCCTGAAATAGATTTGCATACAACTGAGGCAGTGTGTATGCAGGTCTCTCTCATGCATATTCATTAAGGATATCCTGAAAACCCGACTGGTTTGCAGCCCTCGAGGACCGGAATTGCCCACCCCTGGTATAGGGTATGGCTAGACACCAAATTATTTCATCAATATATCAAAACGGTCATAAGAAATGACTTTTATAAGCTTTGAGTTCTCTGCTGTTTAAAAATATTTTGTAGAAAATGGCTTCAAACTGGTGGTTCAGGTGTCTACACTACACATGATAGATTATTATAACGCTGTATATATAGGGCTTCCAGCCTCTAATTTAACACCTCTACAGTTACTACTGAATTCTCAGCACATTTAATTAGTGGAAAGAAACACATTGACCACATCACTCCATCCCTCCTACAATGGTCCAGCCTCAGTGGCTACCTGTCCAATTTTGAATTCAGTATAAGGTTTTACTGATAATCCAGTACTAGGTCGCTTCCATGGGTAAATTTGTTAAGAATTTTCCAACCCACATGAGCTCTTTTATCTCAGACAGGCCTCCTCAAAGAGCCTTCAGTAAAAGCAGCAAGACTATTTGTGATAAGGGACTGTGTATTCTCTGTTGCTGTGCCACTGTTACAGAATACAATTCATAAGAACATAAGATCAGAAGAAATTGCCATGCTGGGTCAGACCAGGGGTCCATCAAGCCCAGCATCCTGTTTCCAACAAAGGCCAAACCAGGCCACAAGAACCTGGCAATTACCCAAACACCAAGAAGATCCCATGCTACTGATACAATTATTAGCAGTGGCTATTCCCTAAGTAAACTTATTTATTTATTTTAGTTTTTTCTATACCGGCATTCGTGAGAGAATCACATCATGCCGGTTTACAATAAACAGTGGGATGATAAACGGAACAGTGAACGAAATAAATAATAGGTGCTAAACATAAAATAGTTACAGTTACAATAAAACAGGGAAGCGTACAAATAGGGGCAAGAAGAGAAATGATAGGAACTTTAACTTAGTATATTAACCTGAAGTATGACGGGGTACATTACAAGGTATTATGTGATTTACAGTGACTTGATTAATAGCAGTTAATAGACGTCTCCGCCAAGAACTTATCCAAACCTTTTTTGAACCCAGATACACTAACTGAACTAACTCTGGCAGCAAATTCCAGAGCTTAATTGTATGTTGAGTGAAAAAGAATTTTCTCCAATTAGTTTTAAATGTGCTACTTGCTAACTTCATGGAGTGCTCCCTAGTCCTTCTAGTATCCGAAAGAGTAAATAACCGATTCACATCTACTCGGTCAAGACCTCTCATGATCTTAATGACCTCTATCATATTTCCCCCCCCCCCCGAGCTGTCTCAGGTCCGATAAGAACTTTTAAGCAGGGAGTCTTGGTGATTGCCACTTTTTAGGTTTGGATTGGAGCAACATGGAAGGAATTTTTTCATAATGTTGGTACTTAGGAGGGTAATAACAATCAGTACGCACTACTCTGTTACAAAGAATAGTTATCAAATATGAAACAGAGGACTCGGCACAAATTCAATGCCCATAAATTTTAAAATAATTTTTATTCCCAACAAATTTTTATGTTTGTAATAGAACCCTCATGTGCTACATCCTACAATTATTAAAAACCCATCTAACGACACATACCCATATAATCACCATTCATACCATTCATACATATAAAATCACCCCAATACCTATAGAACATACATAAACATTATAAATATATACCTATACCATCCAATGTTAATATGCCCAACCCAACACAATTATCCCAAAATTGATATACATACAACATACAAAAATTTATATATTGGCTAAACGCCTACATACAAAATATCTTAAATTTACAATCATGTATTGTATATATGCTGGACATATGTATTTGTTGTTATACACACAAAATATATATTGTCTTTGTTGTACACCTTGGTTGTTGTACACCCAACAGGCTACCTGTTTCACCCAAATGAATAGGGCTTCCTCAGGGGACAAGATGTATTATTTTAAAAATACTACCACACCATCATCTTCTCATTCCCAATTCTCCTCAGTGTGTGTATTCATCGCATTGATGGCAACGATTTGTAAAATATATCAATTGCACATGATCCCGGTCTCTATATCCTAAAAAAATATATAAACAAATCCAACTATAAATAATTAAATTCTTTATCGACGGGTGAAAACACCCTGTGCACCTCCACCATTTATATAGTACCAACCACATCGGCGATTGAATGTTGCTCATGATCAACAAACTCTTAATAAATTCAGCGTAATTCAACAGTCCAAAGACAATCCTTCAAATTACTTCCAATAGACAAACAGTCTCAACTGCGTCAACTTCGATAACTTTTTCTTCAAACTTCATGGATCATTCACCTACATGATATCAATAAGATATATCTATAAGCACTAACTGCCATTGAAAAATTTAAAAAAACACAAACAATACGCTATACAGAAATCCCTGCAGCATAATATAATACATGTAAATACACATCCGTCATTAAAAATACAATCTCAACACGTACGCAGCTAAATAAACTGTCTTACCATGATTTGAGAATGCTGCAATGTCAAAGCATCATGGATATTTATTATCACTTCCTCCGGTATCGATGTTAACCTGTAATGCTAGACCGCACGCCGACTCCTACGTGAAATACCTGCCATGCACGCTTAGCCTTACACATTTAAACTATCCCAAAGCCAATGGGACGATCAGCGTAACGACATTACGCTGCACTGACGTGCTTAGGAGGGACCATCTTTGGCTCAGAAAAAGTTTATTTTTTTCAATTAGAAAGTAAAGCCGATTGAAGAATTAAGGTATCAAAGAATTAAAGTATCAAAGGTATCAAAGAGCATACAAAAAAGTTCAAGACACTGTTAAAGTCATTTTTGCTAGGACTGGCTTTCATTTGACTCTTTCATTCTGTCATCGATGCTAGAGGCAGCTAAAATGCAAATTTGAAGTTGGCCATCATCACTACTGATACTAATCGGCATAGTTTTGTACAAGTGTGTCCTAAATCTGTTTTAATATTTGTGTTACTGTATTAATTATGTATGTTTTTATATATATCGCTTAGGGCCTGTCATGATCCGCTATGCTGGTGGGAGGAGCAATCAGATAGGGGTGTCAATCTGATGTATTCCATAGGCGGACTTAGCAATCTGTTGTTATAGACTGCCGGAGATAGTAGTAAGTGGATTCTTGGGCCAGTGGCAGATGACCACGCCCCCAGGAGAAGGTCCCGAGAGGGACCACCAGCTAGGCTTAGAGTATGGAGACAGACACACACTAGTTCTTTTATTAAACAGGTTATTAGAAACCACCAGAGGTGGCAGGAGTGAGCTGAAGTGCCCGGTAGAGCTGAGTCCCTCAGATACTGCAACAGCGATCCCTGGATGGCTGAGCTGTTGAGAAACTGTAGACAGTGAGTAGGCAGGGTATGCAGAGTTCATGAACAGAACTAGATGACAACACTCATAATTGGTCTCAGGGAGCTCAGGAGCTGGAAAGGATAGGCCCTTGAGGAGCGAGTACCTAGTTCCAGGGAAAGCTCTGAGAGAGCGATGGTAACTCAAAATGATGTAGATAATGATGACTTCCAGGCAGAAGAGAATCAGCAGATATTCAGGAACGAGGGCCCTCGAGGAGCGAGTACTGTTTCCTGTCTGTAACCTGAAAGGCAAAGAGAGAGAGCGAGGCCCCCCGAGGAGAGGGTACATCTGGTAAGTCTGAGGAGGCAGAGTAACTTAGGCAGGGAACCCAATCTGAACCTTAGCCCTTGCTAACTCCACTAGTAGCGATATCAGAGACCTTTAAATATCGGAAGCGGATGACGTCATCTCAGGGGGACGCCCCAGAGGTTCACGCCCTTGCTGTTATTTCACTCGGAGCGCGCGCACCCTAGGCTTCGGGCAACATGGCGGATCTGCAGCGTCGAGCCAGCCCGGGGACGCCAGAGAGAGACGGCAGGGAGACGCCGCGGCAGCCAGCCGTCCTTCAACCCTGGAGGGAGTCGCCACAGATGTAAAGAGGGCGGAGTGAAGATGTCGGGCAGCGACGGTCGCAACAGGGCCTTAGTACAAGTGATTAATACATTTTAATACAAATACTTGATGACTGGAGGGTTGCCAATGTAATGCCAATTTTTAAAAAGGGATCAAGGGGTGCTCCAGGAAATTACAGACAGTGAGACTGACGTTTGTGCCAGAAAAAAGGGTAGAAAGTATCATAAAGAACAAAATTGCAGAACATATAGCTAAGAATAGTTTAATGGGACAAAGACAACATGGATTTAGCCAAGGGAAGTCTTGCCTGACCCATTTGCTACATTTTTTGAAGGCGTAAATAGACGTGGATAAAGGTGAGCCAGCTGATATAGTGAATCTGGATTTCCAGAAAGCATTTGACAAAGACCCTCATGACAAATTAAAATGTTATAGGATAGGGGGAAGTGTCCTGTTGTGGATTGCCAACTGGTTAAAAGACAGAAAACAGAGAGTAGGGCTAAATGGTAAATTTCCCCAATGGAGAAAGGTGAATAGTAGAGTGCTCCAGGGATCTGTTCTGGGACCACTGTTTTTTTTTTTAATATATTTATAAATGACCTGGAAATGGAATCAAATGTAGTGATCAAATTTGCCAATGACACAAAATTATTAAAAGATCTTAAATCACAAGAGAATTGTGAGAAATTGCAAGAGGATCTTGCAAAATTAGGCATGCAAATGGCAAATGAAATTTAATGTGGATAAGTGCAAAGTGATGCACTTATGGAAGATTAATTCAAATTATAGTTACACAACGCAAGGTTCAATATTAGGAGTCACCATTCAGGAAAAGGATCTAGGCATCATCATTGATAATAACATTGAAATCTTCTGCTCAGTGTGCAGCAACAGCCAAGAAAGCAAATAGAGTGCTAGGGATTATTAGGAAAGGAATGCAGAATAAAACAGAGAATATCATAATGCCTCTGTATTGCTCCATGGTGCAATCTCATCTCGAGAATTGTGTGCAGTTCTGGTCATCACATCTCAAAAAAGATATAGCAGAATTAGAAAAGGCACAGAGAAGGGCAACCAAAATGACAAAGGGGTTGGAACAATTCCCCTATGAGGAAAGGCTAAAAAGGTTAGGACGCTTCAGCTTGGAGATGAGATGGTTCAGTAGAGATATGATATAGGTTTATAAAATAATGAGTGGAATGGAACAAATAAACGTTAATCAGTTGTTTACTCTTTCAAAAAGTACAAAGATTAGGGGACACACAATGAAGTTGCTAGGTAATACATTTAAAACTAATAAGAGAAAATATGTTTTTACTCAATCCATAATTAAGCTCTGGATTTCGTTGCCAGAGGATGCGGTGAAAAATGTTAGTGTAACTGCATTTAAAAATGATTTGGACATGTTCCTGGAGGAAAAGTCCATTAACCATTATTAAGGTAGAGTGCAGAAATCCACTGTTATTCCTGGGATAAGCAGCATGGAATCTATCTACCCTTTGGGATCCTGCCAGGTACTTGTGAACTTGATTGGCCATTGTTGAAAACAGGATACTGGGCTTAGTCTGATACATAATGGCAAGTCTTATATTCTTAAGTAATGCCTTTATGCATTCTAATCTTTAGTATGCTTTTTCTGACCATATACATTGTGGATAATTATTAAATTGTCTTAATCAGTAACTCTATTCTTATGCCATATCAAGATGTCTTTTATAGAACTTTCAAATCCTGGTTATTTCAGTTCATTTTCTAGTGAATAAGTCTATGAGCATTACTAAAAACCATCACAGCTGGCACTAATGGACTTCTTTTCTGGCAGTTTCGGCAGAGATACTAAAATTTTGAATTGGCCTGAACACTGAACTAATCTCTCATTTCTTCAGGTGGTTTTTATAGAAAGATTTTGATATACATTGTCAGTGCAGTGTGAGAAATGAGTACACTGACAACTATTTGAGCTATATCTGATGATTTAATAAAAAGATTACTTTGATTTTCAGTACTCCCCATCTAGAAACTTCCATAAGCACTAATAAATAAATAACATAAATGACATTACTATTACATGTTTTACAATTTTAGGAAAACTTTGACCTTTCCAACTGTAAATGTAGTCTGTTTCTAACCAAACTGAAAATTATTAAGACTAAACCACATCTGACAATGTTTATGGAGCTGCTGACATTTGAAAGAAAGCAGAAAATGTTTACCACACTCATTTACTTTTGCCAACACTTTTATAAGAAATGTGTAATTTCACACCTCACAGCACCATTATTCTATACTCTAAAATGTCTTGCTGCTCTATAGTTAAAGCCCTCTCAAATTTTCCATTATAAATCCTGCTTTTGAAGGTTTACAACTCTGCTAAAACTGTCTGGCACTGGAAAGGTGGTGGATAGTGCTTGATGCTCATATCAAGTGCTAATTTTAGTTTAGTTTCCCATAGGGAAACTGGCCTTATATCACCATGACTGTTCATCTGTCTTTCCCCTAATAACTTTTAAACCATTCATTCAATGTCTTTCAGATTTATGCCACAGATTACAGGGTCCCCAATGAATCTTAGCTCGTACTTTCCATGTATCCTTCACTCTCCCGACTCTTAGAATCCTTGTTTATTTATATTTCCTATAGAGAAATGAGCCAGTTCAGTTCAGCTGAAATCTCAGGGAGATCATAGCACACTGTGATGGCAGTGAACATTTTCTAAGCTGTCCTGCCATTGGTCGACAGTACATTTAAAGTTGCCTTGCAATTGGTGAGTGCCTATAGTCACCAGCTGACTACTTTCCCATAGGGAAAAACAGTCTTGTATGTTTAATGTTGAACTTATTACAAAGACGTTCATGTAACAAATGTCATAATGTACAAAATACTTTTCCAAAGAAGGAAACTAGGTATCATGAAATCTTCAGATATCTTTAGTTTGAGTAAAACTTTTTATATATTTTGTCAAATATTTTAGTATTTGAATAATACAAAACATATTTAAAAATTTATGAATTGCTTATCAACATTACTAAGTGATTTACAATAAACAAGAAAATACAGTTTTACATTTTGGAAAGAAACAACTGGCAGACAGTATTTAATGTGGTTAACTGAAGGGTAAGGCATTTGGGGCAAAAGAAGAGAGGTGCAATATATTTTAAAGAGAGAAATATAAGTAGGAAAAAGATGCAGACATATTAGTTAATAAACCAGAAGTCAGTTCACAATGCCAAGCCGCAATCACCAAAGTGGAGCACATGTTTGTGTGCATGGATATTATGCTAGGAGTACGGGGTTAGTTTGGGGTCCCCAAACACAAAAAGCATTTCTAAATGTTAGAAAAGGATAAAGAAGGGCCACCAAGGTAAAAGTAAACAGGGGTTTACTTCTGCTGAGAGCATGTCTAAACTGGGGTCACACTGATGATGTTCAAGAGGCAAACTAATCACACTGTACAAATATATCAAAGTAACCCACAGGGATCATGCAGGAGATCTTTTTGTTAAAGCAGCTACAAACAAAGGGGCATTTGCTCAAGTTTAAAAGGTAATGAATTTCACCACCTTCAAAGGAATCAGTCTTTTATTCAAAGAGTAGTAAAATTCTGGAATATCTTTTCCAAGCCATTGTAATCTTTACCAGTCTGGCTTTTGCCATCTACAATCCACAGACACTGCTCTTGCCAAAGTCTCCAGTTACCTCTTCATGGTCAAGGCCATTTACTTGATATTCATCCTCCTTGACCTATCTGCTAATTTGATACTGTTGATCACTATTTATTCTTTGATCCTCTGTACTCAAGTTTGGATTTTGGGACTCTGTTCTATCCTGCTTTTCTTACCTCTTCCATCATATATTTACTGTACCAACTGGTGGTACTTTCTCCACCGCTATTCTGCTATCAATTGGTAGGGTTTCAAGGCTTTGTCTGGTGTCCTCTTCTCTTTACACTTCTTGCCTTGGTGCTCTGATCTCCTACGGCTTTCAGTACTCCTTTTATGCTGCTATCCACCTCTCTACACCATAAATATCACCAAAACTCCAGTTCCAAATCTCAGCCTTTTTTTTTTTTGTCTTACACTGCCCCCTGGATATCCTGCCAACATCTTAAATTGAATAATGCTAAGATGGAACTTCTTACCTTTTCCCTTCAAACCTACTTCTCCTCTTTCCTATGTAACCCCATCCCCGGGTGTGGATTGCTACCCAATAAGGTATAAAAGAATTTGTATTGACTCTTAGAAGGCTAGCTAGAACACCGTCTCTTACCTTCCTGGGCCTGGACTCTTGGGAGGGAAGATTGCTTCCAAGGCCCCAAGTGACCTTTATAGCTTAGTTCTCGTCCCTGGGAGAGAGGTATATCTGTATGTCCTAATGAGTGCTGAAGGTGCCAAATAAAACCACTGGAATTTCCTGACTTAGTATCCAAAAATAAAGTCTTTATTGCTGAAATCACTGAGATAATGGCACAATTAACTAAATGTAGCACCACAGAATTCTCAGATTTAGTCCTTTTTAAAATCTCTCTTCTCTGTCTGTGCAGGAATATCTTAAATCAGGCAAGGGAACTTCTATCCTCCAAGAAGTAGACAGAGTTCACAGGTGGGCCAGGAATCCCTTGGATGGAAACCCCTTCCCAACTGGTAAAAGTGCACTAATCTGTCTCTGCACAGGGGCGAAGACTCCTTTGTGTGGTGTCCTCAGTGCTTTCAATTAGTTTGTTATTCACAGTTCGGAGTTATCATACTCTTGTTGCTTGGATCCCTTATGGGAGGAATCTGATAGGAACAATAGCTCCAATGTCCTCTGGAAGGGTAGGAAGAAGGGCAGCTAAACACTTCCTTCCCAGACCTTTACAAAATAATATCTTTTTCCCCACAAAGGAAGTTAAAACCAGAATGCCCTGGCACCAGGTCACAACTTCCTCCCATCCTGAGGATAAAGAGGGGCAGGTCTTCCCTAACCGGTACAGCCCCCAAAACAAGCTTCCCTATTCCAAGTCCAGGTGGTACATTGGGTCTCACCAGACTTTTTACAAAGTAGTCTTTTTTTTAAGCCCAAAATATTCCCGGGATGTAAAGCTTACTCACCAAGGAGTGGAAAGGAAAGGTAGATCCCAGATCCAACTCTTAGGCAATCAGCAAGGTTTGCTGAAATTTTCAGAGCACGCCCAAAATCCAAATGAAGGTGAACAAACCTCTACACCTCCACTAACTCTAAAAATCAACTCTCCCTGCCCCCCCCCCCCCCAGATTTCTAGCCAGAACACTGCCATAAATCCTTTCCAGGGAGATGGCCATTCCAGACACCTCAAAGGGAGGGGCTGTATTTGAAGCCTGTAAAGATCTAGTTGACACAGGAGAACCCAGGATTTACTGGTAGCATGCCCGTAGCATCCGCTACACCTATTTTTTCTGTCTCTGTGGATGGTGCTCTTCTCCCCCCAGGTCCCTCAGTCTGTAACCTTGGGGTCACTTCTGATGCCTCTCTTTCTTGCCTTCTCAAAACACTGCTATAGTGTGTGATTTCTCTCTTTATATCATCACTAAAATCCTTCCTTCTTATCTGAGCATGCCACCAAGATACACATCTACTCTCTTATCACCTCCTGTTTAAATTACTGCAATTTGCTCTTTGTGGGCCTCCCATTGAACCAGCTTTCTTCACTGCAATCTCTTCAAAATTTGGCTTCATGATAACTATGTAACCCCTCTTCTCAAGTCTCTCATTGGCTCCCCATCAGCTTCCACATACAGCTCAACTTTCTCTTACTCGCCAACAAATGCAGTCATGTTGCAGCTCCTCATTACCATCTTCCATTCTCTCTCCCTACATCCTTCCTCATGAACTGTTCATCAGGCACGTTGGCTCTTATTGGTGCCCTTCAATGGCAACCACCAACTCCAGACTCCACTCTTTCCACTTTGCTGCACCATATGCATGGACTATAACTTCTTGAGCTGGAGCATCAGGTTCTCCTCTGTCAAATGCAATATAACAACTCACTTTTTGAGGTTGCTTTTAAATCCTAATTACTTCTCTACAATAAATATACTTCCCATAGATTCTTGTTATAGGAAGTGTATTTGTTGTAGAGAAGTGTATATTTGTCTTGACCATAAGCTCCATGAAACGGACTGCTAAGACTAGTAATAAATAGTAATAGTAGTGGCAATAGACATCATTATGGCTATAACACTAAATCAATTCAAAACTGAACTAGACTTGTTTTTAGAGGATAAGGAATTGGTGGGAATAATGATATAGGTTGATTCTTTGTAAGATTTCACTACTTATCCAGCAATTTTTGTTTTCTTCCTCTTAGGTTATCTATCTTTCTGGGAAGATGAGTATACAGGATCCCATAAAATATCCAACCCCCACCCATATCTTACACCCACCTTAGACTTATACATTTCAAGGTTTCAATGTTTATGGTATACTTTAACACAAACAGCAATTCAGGAAGGTCGAGTGAATATTTTAAATGCTAGTTGAAGTTTTAAAAGAGGCTGCAGAGGAGACCAAACAGTGGCAAATTGGCTGATGAGAATATAATGGGGTTGAGCCACCTTTGTAACACAGAATACATTATCAGCCTCATTATGCCTTTTTGTACTAGCAAAACCAACTATGTTTTACAATTGCTGAAGGTTTATAAATTGAATGGGGCACTCTAACATCTGTTATTTAGGTTAGAAAAGTGGGTACTGTTTGATTTTCTACAATGCATAATGCATCATACAATCTATTTACTTTTGAAACCTCACACTGATAAAGTGAAAGTCTACATAAAGATAATCATTTTTTAGGCAGTCTTATAGCAGGGGCTCTTCAGCTCCTTCCCTTCATAGCCACAAATAAGTCTATTCATCAGACACCCATGATGAATATTCATAAAGGTATATTGCATAAACACATGCATTTGCTCTAAAGGCTAAGCATATTCAAATACACTTAGTTACCCTGAAAATCAGATCATTTGTGATCCTTCTGTCTTATAGGACAAAAAAGAAGTTTAAGATGCATCATGCTGCTGACGGGTTTATCGTTGGACTATAACATTTTAGGTTAATTGATAAGATTACTGACATGATGATATTCTAGTAGCATGATTTACCATATCCAAGATGACATTATTACGTACATTTTTATTTAAGGTTGATTTTCTCTGGACAATGTTACTTCTCGGGCTCAATTCATGGACTACTCGTGCGTATGTTTTTTTAAGACATACAATTGGTAGCTCCAGTTCAGTCCAGTGGACAAAACTCATAACAATTGACAGTTTAAGCCATTTTTTATCTCAGTTCACAGTATTAGAAAACAGGCCAAGGACTGAACTGACCCAATAAAATGAACCATCCTCGTCCCCAAAGCACACTTGTTAGCAATTTTTTAATCAGCTTGGATGTTAAGTTTCCAGTACTGCATAAACACGAGACACGTTACCAGATAATATAATTTGCTTTTATGTAAATAATAACTGTAGATCAGTGGAATACAAGTCCATTAAATAAATAAAAAAATGTTAAACATTTTTTTATATTTTTAAAAGGAAGGCAATTCACAGTTAATATGGCTACTATGACCTAAATTCATCCTGTTAGTAGTCTGCAGAATATGTTTGCAATAAGACTTACCTCACGGCAACTATCATGTACAGTACCGATTACAACAGGCTACAAATATACTTTCCCTTTCCTTTTGGTCTTATTCTGAAACCTGTTCATAGGCTGGCACCACTGGAATAGAAATGTTTAACATATCTCTCTGATAAGATATCGGATAAGCTAATTGAAAAACAGTGCAAACCACCTGCGAACTGGTAAAAGAAGTTCTACAGATTAGGAAGGAAATAATAAAACACCCATTTAAAAACCACACAGGTCTCAGTACTTTGGCTTCCAGGCACAAAACCTAATGAGTTCTCCATTTCTAACACAAACTCTGGCGTGTTTCATTTATTTACCCCCCTCCGTTTTCCTTTAACCCTTACTTTTCCCTATAGCAACCCTGCTAGTCTATACATAGTTGCCTTTCTGAACGTATAATTTGTAATGTCATATATAGTGTCTCCTGTATGTACCAGCTAAAGATAATGTATATTATTGTATATAATACTTTTTGGAGTGTATAATTTATATAAGGTTATCCACAGTAGATAAGGTTACACACTGTCCCTTATTGAGTGTATAATTTGAAATGCTACTTATGTTCCTCTGTTTTCCATTAAATACTGTTCCTTTTCTCCTCTTCCTGTTTTTCCCTCTCTTCTCTCACCCCTTCTCTCTTCCTATCTGCTCCCTCTCCCCCCACCCTGATTTTTTGTAATTTCCTCCTTCAGTTATATTGTAAACAGACATGATGTACCCACGAATGTCGATATATAAAAGCTAATAAATAAATAAATAAAATAAAATAAAATTTCCCTTCAAAAGGCCTGCAGCCTAAATATGCACAGTGAGAAATCACGCCATCTTATGTTTCTGGTAAGATGTAGACTAATTAATTAGTAGACGACTGTAAAAATACCATCAATTCTTGGAATATATAACCACCCGGAAAAATTTCATGAAGCCATTCCAAGTGCTCATTAAATAGAAATGTTTTCTATAGGATAGCCCAGTAGGTATGATAATATGCCATCTGCAGGTCATGTTACTACCTGCCCTTTTTTCCCCCAAAATATAGCTGACAAAAACAAAGATGCATGACTGATCTCACTAAAATTATTAGCGAAGGATGTCTGTTTTCAGTCAGCATGCCATTAATCATAATTATCTTGTCTGAAAAACCTGAAGAACAGTATATGCAAAAGCTGTTTACCTTTTCCCTAATAAAGAGTAAAAACTGCTCTATGACTCGGTGTCTTATAACACGTACATCTGTTACAAATTCACTTGAAAAAAAAAAAAGCTCTTAAAAAGTACTACATTAAGGGCCTTACATACTAAAGATTAGTCTGCATGCTGAAGCTGCTTAGCATGCACCCAGAATAGGGAGGTATGAACTAAGGCAGGGGTGAGCACTAGGGCAGACTGCAGGAAAATTTCAGCCCAGGGGATTTTTTCAAAGCCGGCCCATTGTGGGTACTGACTCACTCATTTGCTGCGCAGCATGTGCTTCAATAGCTCCCAAAAGCATACCAAGCCAATTGCTGAGAGGTACCATCATATCACCTGCAGCCTACAGAATTAATACAAAACAATCTCCCAACATAAATTTCATTTTTTCCTAAACACTAAGTGCAGCACGTCCTAGACTAGGGGTAAACAAATTAAGCTGCAGTCCCAACTTCTATCCATGCAATCAATCAGACTCTCCCCTCCCCCCTCCAAGTTTGATTACATCACTCAAATATCCTGGATTCTTGATCTAGTGTTAAAGTCTTTTGCCAACCAATAATGTTCTTGAACCATTTGCCAAGTAATGAGACAACCAGACTGCCAGCCAGGGACTCAGACACAGACAAAGACCCAGACAAAGACATTTGCTGTTGTGCTGCTGCTCATGTGCTCATTCAGTGACTACTACCTTCCCCAGGACCGCTGTGTCATTATGAAAAAGTTGATGCTTGCTTCCATCCCTTCCTCAGCCTGCAGCAGTCCCTCCCTTTCCCATTCTCAACCCTTCCTGGCACCCTCACGCTCCAGGAGACTCACTGCTTCCACAGCCAGCTGCCCACCTCATAGCTCAGCCAAGCCATATCAGACTGAAACCTCACCAACACTGCACAGGTACCTCCTTCTGGTTCACCTCCTCCCTTTTCTATTACAGTCGCTTGCCTCTACTTCTCAGGGCCTCCCCTACTCCAGGCAATTCTCATTTACTGTGTGCTATACAGAGTCTGCTGCTTTTATGATTACCTAGGCAAGTGTTTCCCAACTTTTTCATACCTAAAGCAAACCTACACTAACAAAAATGTTATGTGACACACCAGCCTCCATGGAGCAGACAGGGCAGACATGGAGAGGACTTATTTGGCCAAAAGGGCTAGGAAAGCACTAAAAGCCTCACCAATCTCTCTTCCAAAACAGAAGAGAAAGCACAAAGACAGCCTCTCACAGGGTATCAGTTCCCAAGGAAGAAGGGAGAAATTGGTATGGTGTGAGCAACCGGCTCAGTTAGTTATCTTGGCTGCTGCATGTGGCTGACAGAGCTCCTTTGCTGCTGCTCCCAGAACTCAAAATTAATCACATCCGGTGCTCAGTGTACACTGTCTGTGTTTTCCTGTCTCGGTGTGGTATGTCTGTCTCTGTTGAATGTTTAGTCTGCCTCTCTCTGTTGGGTGTCTGTCTCTGTGTCTCCCTGGGTATGGGGTAACTGTAATTGTCTGTTTGTGGGGTCTCTGTCTGGGTATCTGTTTTATAAGAACATAAGATATGCCTTACTGAATCAGATCAAGGGTCAATCAAGCCTAGTATCCTGTTTCCAACAGTGGCCAATCCAAGTCACAATTACCTGGCAAGTACCCAAGCATTAAATAAATCACGAGCTACTATTGCTTATTAATTAATAGCAGTTTATGGATTTTTCCTCTAGGAAGTTATCCAAATCTTTTTTAAACCCAGTTACACTAAATGGTATAACCACAACATCTGGCAATGAATTCCAGAGCTTAATTATGCGCTGAGGGGTAGATTTTAAAAGGAGCACGTGTGGCCTACATGTGCGCGTGCTATCCGGCGCGCGCACATGGACACCTGATTTTATAATTGTGCGCGCAGGCGTGTGCAAGTTATAAAATCAGGGGTCGACGCACGCAAAGGGGTGCACAATTGTGTACCTTGTGCGCACCAAGTCGCACTGCCTTTCCCTGTTCCCTCCACCCTAACCTGACCTTCCCACCCCTTCCCCTAACCTTCCCCCCCCCAGCCCTACACTCTAACCCCCCCAAAATGTTTATCTTTCCTTTCGTGCCTGCCTCTGGGCAGGCGCAAGTTGGGCGCACCAGCAGCCTGCTGGCACGTGATCCTCCGACAGAGCAACAATGGTCGCTCTGTCGGAGGCCTCTGGCCCTACCCCTGGACCGCCCCTCCCCCGGACTGCCCCTTTAGTAAAGCCCCGGGACTTACACGTGCTCCAGGGCTTTACGCACGTTGCCGGGCCTTTTTAAAATAGGCCTGGCGCATGTAAGCCCATTTACGCGCATAACCCTTTGAAAATCTGCCCTGAGGGAAAAAGAATTTTCTTCAATTTGTTTTAAATGAGCTACTTGCTAACTTCATGGAATGCCCCCTGGTCCTTCTATTATCTGAGAGAGTACATAACCAATTTAAATTAACTTGTTCAAGTCCTTTCATGACTTTGTAGACCTCTATCATATCCCCCTCAGTCTCTTCTCCAAACTGAACAGCCCTAACTTTTTAAGCCTTTCCTCAGAGGGCAGCCGTTCCATGCCCCTTATTTTGGTTGCCCTTCTCTGCACTTTCTCCAGTGCAACTATATCTTTTTTGAGATGCGGCGACCAGAACTGCACACAGTATTCAAGGGGCGGTCTAACCATGGCGCAATATAGAGGATTATAACATCCACCTTTTATTTGCCATTCCCTTCCTAATAATTCCTAACATTCTGTTTGCTTTTTTGATCGCCACAGCACACTGAGCCGACGATTTCAATCTATTATCCACTATGACGCCTGGACTCTTTCCTGGGTGGTAACTAACTACAGCAAAGGTTATTTTTCCCTATATGCAACACCTTGCACTTGTCCACCTTAAATTTCATCTGCCATTTGGATGCCCAATCTTCCAGTCTCGCAAGCTCCTCCTGCAATTTATCACAACCCGCTTGTGATTTAACTACTCTGAATAATTTTGCTTCACCCCCAAATTTGATCACCTCACTCATCGTACCCCTTTCCAAATCATATATAAATATATTAAAAAGTACTGGTCCAAGTTGGTCTGGGTGGGGGTGTCTGTATCTGTTTATAAGGTATGTTTCTGTGTCTGTCTGGCAATAGGGTGTCTGTGTCCATATGCGTGTGTGTGTGTGTGTGAGCTTACTCCTTTCAGAAACTTGAAGAGAAACAAAATAGGGGCTTTGAGCTACTGGTTGAGATTGTGACTGCCTGGTGAATACACTTCACATATGTGTATGTATATGTGTACACAAACACACAGGCTTGCAAAAGTATTCAACCCCCTAAAAAGCGCGTTTTCCCTTACCCCTTATTCAGTAAGGGGGTGGAAAACGCGCGTCCAACCCACCGAACCTAATAGCACCCTCAACATGCAAATGCATGTTGATGGCCCTATTAGGTATTCGTGCGCGATCCAGAAAGTAAAATGTGCAGCCAAGCCGCAAATTTTACTTTCAGAAATTAGCGCCTACCCAAAGGTAGGCGCTAATTTCTTCCAGCACCGGGAAAGTGCACAGAAAAGCAGTAAAAACTGCTTTTCTGTGCACCCTCTGACTTAATATCATGGCGATATTAAGTCGGAGGTCCGAAAGAGTAAAAAAAGTTAAAAAAAAAAAAAATTAGAAATCGGCCAGCAGCTGTCGGGTCGAAAACCGGACGCTCAATTTTGCCGGTGTCCGATTTCCGAGCCCATGGCTGTCAGCGGGCTCGAGAACAGACGCCGGCAAAATTGAGCGTCGGCTGTCAAACCCGCTGACAGCCGCCGCTCCTGTCAAAAAGGAGGCGCTAGGGACACGCTAGTGTCCCTAGCGCCTCCTTTTGCACGTTTCTACCACTGGGCCTCATTTAAATACTGTATGTCACATAAGAAATGCCATACTGGGTCAGACCAAGGGTCCATCAAGCCCAGCATCCTGTTTCCAACAGTGGCCAATCCAGGCCATAAGAACCTGGCAAGTACCCAAAAACTAAGTCTATTCCATGTTACCGTTGCTAATGGCAGTGGCTATTCTCTAAGTGAACTTAATAGCAGGTAATGGACTTCTCCTCCAAGAACTTATCCAATCCTTTTTTAAACACAGCTATACTAACTGCACTAACCACATCCTCTGGCAACAAATTCCAGAGTTTAATTGTGCGTTGAGTAAAAATAAACTCTCTCAGATTAGTTTTAAATGTACCCCATGCTAACTTCATGGAGTGCCCTCTAGTCTTTCTACTATCCGAAAGAGTAAATAACCGATTCACATCTACCCGTTCTAGACCTCTCATGATTTTAAACACCTCTATCATATCCCCCCTCAGCCGTCTCTTCTCCAAGCTGAAAAGTCCTAACTTCTTTAGTCTTTCCTCATAGGGGAACTGTTCTATTCCCCTTATCATTTTGGTCGCCCTTCTCTGTACCTTCTCCACAATTCATTATTTCTCTGCATTTTTTTTTTTTGTAAAATAAAATTTAAAACTGAAAATGCTACTTGCCTAAGTATTCAACTCTTTCAGACTAGTACTTAGTAGAACCACCTTTTGCAGCAATAATAGCTTTAAGTCAGCTTTGCAGACTGTTTGGGAGTGAATTTTGCCCATTCTTCCTGGGAGATTTGCTCCAGGTTGTTCATGTTGGATGATGCTTATGGACTGCAATTTTCTAATAGAGCCACAAATTCTCGATTGGATTGAGATCTGGACTTTGATTAGTCCATTGTAGAACATTCACCTGTTGCTCATCCACTCCTGTGTTGTTTTGACCTTGGGCTTGGGATCATTGTCTTGCTGAAAGGTGAACTTTCTCTCAAGTTTTAGAGTTTTGTTTTTTTTGTTTTTGGGGGGGGGTTTGTTTGTTTTTAGCAGAGAAGCAGTATCTCCCTGTATGTTACACCATCCATTCGTCCTTCAATTTTAACAAGATGCCCCAGTCCCCACTGAGGAAAAGCATCCCCACAACATGATGCTATCACCCCATATTTTACTGTTGGGATGGTGTTTGCTGAAGAATGGGCAGTGCTAGGGTTGCATCACACAGAGTGTTTTGGATTTTGGCCAAAAAGCTCCCTTTATGCCTCATCTGACCACAAAACATTTTAGCTGGGTCATTCTGCTGCTTTCTGGAAAATTCTAGATGTGCTTTGATGTGGTTTTGCTTCAGTAATGGCTTCTTTCCTGCCACCCTCCCATGCAGAGTTCCTGATGTGGTTGACTGGTGCACCTCCACTCCAGTCTGAGATACTAAACTCTGTAGCTCCTTCAAAGTGATTGTTGGCTTCTCTGTGGCTTCCCTCACAAGTCTCCTTCTTGCTCTGTCGCTGAGTTTTGAGGGATGACTAGGGGTTGGCTAGGCAGTGTCTGGGTGGTTTGATGCAGCTTCCAATTCCTCACAATTGATCCAACAGTTCTCACTGGGATATCCAAGCACTTGGATATTATTTTGTAGCCTTTTCCTATCTTTAATTTCCTTAGAATGTTCTTTGGTCTTTATTTTCACAGCTTTCCTTCAGATTCACAGTCTGACCAATGTTACTGGAATTAGGGGGTCTTTTATCCAGAAAAGTTGAACTTTTTTTTTTAATGATTCACAGGTAGAGACCAATTGTAAGCCAATATATTTCATCTGTATAAACTTGGGGCTTCACAGCCCAGGGGTTGAATACTTATGCAAGCAACATTTTTCAGTTTTATTTTATTTTATTTTTACAAAAAATGCAGAGAAATAATGAATTGTGACTTTGAAAATTTACTTCAAGAGCATACTGGTCTGCAATAAACATACTGTCTGGAACATTCTATGTCATTTGTAATCCACACAAACCTGCTGACGTTTTAGGGAGACGAATACTTTTGTAAGTCACTGTATATATAGTGACCCATCTTGGTGTGCTCCAACCAATTGCAAGAATGGAAGAGGGGCCCGTGGCTATCAAAGTTTGCTTGCCCCTGAACTAAGGACCTGGTGTGCGTACTAGTCTGGGAGTCAGAGGACATCAGTGGATACGCACTAAAATTGGCAAGTACCCACATGAAAAGGAGGGAATGCCTTATGCAAATTATGTTTTAGTGGGCACATATTAAATCACATGGTATGCTCTCCTCCACACACTATTTACTGTGCGTCCACAGAATCCTAAACTTTAACATCCACCTCAGAATGGGTGTTCAATGCTAGCATACCCACAGGGCCACCAGTTAAGACTGATGGGAGGCCATGCCTTCAGGGCCTCTCCTTAACACATAACCCTCCCACCCCCACCTGACCACGCACAGCAAAGCAGCACAAAAAGTCACCCAATATTTAAAAAAAAAAAAAAAAATGAGCAGCAGCAGGATGGGAGGGAACCATAATCTCTCCTGCCCCAACCTTAACCATGACCCTTGTCAGAAAAGGTGGTAATCAGCTGGAAGGAGGAAAGCGCTTGGGGGAGCAACCACCACCCAATCTCTAACTTACCGTGCTGTAATGGGAGGAAGAGCTCAGTGTCCCAGGAAAGGGAGGGGGGGGGGGGGGGGGGGAGGGCACAAGGGCTTGCTCAACTCAGTAAGGGACCCTCCGGGGCAAGAGTAAGAATAGCAGAAACTGCAAAACTAAAAATCCCAAGGGACTCCGGAGGGGGAGGCGCCTGAGAGAAGAGCAGGCAGGGATCTTTCAAGCAGAGGCCAAGAAGCAGAGCAAAAGGAAGGGAAAAGACGACACCTGAGGAGCAGAGCCTGGGCCTTGGAGGCAACATAAAATAATGCCCATGGGTGGCTGTCGGGACGATATGAGATTGTCACCTATCAGTAGGAAGCAGCAGGTTTACTTCAAACATATTGCCTGCTTGGAGGAACAGGCTGTGCTGAACTGTATCTGAAATTCAAGCTTGGCTGAACTGGATTTTTACAATGAAGTGTGGGTGTAAACTTCCCAAGGATCCAGCCTGGGTAGGCCTGGGCTGTGGAGTCAGATGGAAGCAACCACTAGGAAAGATTAATGAAAAAGCATTGCTAATGCAGCTTTCTGACCTTCTTTCAACCACAAATGCCCTTGACCAATTCCAGACCAGCTTCAGGCCTCATTTCCGCATCGAGACAGTACTAGAAAGCCTGCTCGACGGAGCTACACCTGTGCATAGATCACAGTCAGTCAGCCCTGCTGATAACCCTAGATCTTTCCTTGGCTTTTGATACTGTGGATTACAATGTCCTATCTCTCTTCTATAGCTTTGGGTATGGATAGCCTATTGTTGAACTGGTTTAAATCCTTCCTCCACAACTACGTTCAGACTATCATGGTAGGAACTGTGTCATCACATCCCCACTCTTTCCCCTGTAGAATACCACAGGACTCTTTTTTTTTTTAAATCTGCAAGGCCCCTCTCCCCCCAGAAAGCTCATTAGATCATATCAGATCACGTAGTACACATAGGCCAATGATATTTAGCTCCTGATTCCTCTTGGCTTGGACCCCTGCCAGAGCAATAGTAAACTTAAATGAACGTCTGGCAAAGATTTCCAGCTCACTACATCACAAGAAACCAAACCTCAACCCACAGAAGACAGAATTACTGTGGATAGGAAAAAAAAAAAGACCCAATCCTTTTGTGGCCTCAGGTGACTTCAGAAGGGGGTAACCATTCCCTTTAGCCATTAGATTCATATTGAATGTTAAGCTTACCTTTGAGTTTTAGGTCAAGGCTATATTTAAAAAAAAAAAACAAAAACAAGCCCCACACTCTTTCAACTACGCTATCCCTGCCTCTTCTTAGATGACTCCAGCTTTCCCACAGTCATTTAGGCCTATGGAATCTCCTCCCATCTTGACTAGAAACATAGAACATGACAGCAGATAAAGATTATATGGACCTTCCAGTCTGCCCATTCACATTTCCTGCTCAGATATGCTGGGAAAGAACTATAAAACTGAAGAGGAGATGTGGATGGCAGACTGGGGGGGGGTCCACTAGACTAGCAGGGAATATGTACTCTGTAAGGGGAGTGCTGGGGGACGCATTTGGATCCACCACGGGGGTCTTTGGTTGGGAGGGGAAAAACATTTGTGCAAAAGGGAGAGGTTTGGGGGTGGGGTGGGGGCAAGACATTGCCGTATTCTTTTTTTAAGACTGAGCTGCCTCTAGAGGTGGCAGGCGGTGAGTGGGGGTCTAACCAGACCCCTATGGGGGGGGGGAGACTTTTTTTTTATTTAGTTTTTATTAACAAAATTGCAATATATAAACATGTTCTCCAAAAAATCTTACAGCTGATCACAACCATACGCCAACATCCTGACTGAGAATAACAATAAAAAAAAACAAAACAAAAGGAGAAAGGGAAGAAAGAACATATTCTACAGAATCAGATATAATAATCCAATAACCGTATGCTGCAAAATCCAGCTGTCAATTATTTACCCTCCCCATTCTCCTGCTATTTCCACAGCCCCCATAACAGTATCCTAAATTCTAAGCCCCCACCCCCTCTACCTCCCCTCCCTCATCCAGTATTATCTACATCCATTACATCTGGACAGCCATCAAGCTCCTTAATCACATAAATCAGGGAGATCTGAACTGACAATCTAAGATTCCTTCCAACAGATACCGTAGATGGACCCCAAATGTTTTCAAACTTTGGACTGCAGTCATGCAGTTAACTTGTACATATTGAATACAACGTGCAGGCCTTACCTGCAGATTTATTTTCTGTAGAACATCCACTTTACGCCACCGTGCTGCGAGTTCACAGCGCGCTCCCACAATAATATGACGTATCAGACGTCTAAGCTGTTCACTTAGGGGTACATTTTAAAACACAGCGCAGGCGCGAACAAAAGTACGCCGGATTTTATAAGATACGCGCGTAGCCGCGTGTATCTTTTAAAATCCGGGGTCGGCGCGTGCAAGGGGGTGCACATTTGTACAACTTGCACACGCTGCACGTTCCCTCCGAGGCCGCTCTGAAATCGGAGCGGCCTCGGAGGGAACTTTCCTTCCGCCTCCCCCCACCTTCCCCTCCCTAACCCACCCCCCCCCCGGCCCTATCTAAACCCCCCCACCTCTATCGCACAAGTTACGCCTGCTAGAGGCAGGTGTAACTTTGCGCACGCCGGGCCGGCGGCCACACCCCTGGAATGCCCCGGGCAGAAACCACGCCCGCGGCACCGCCCCTGGATGACGCGCCGACCGCATCACGCCCCCCGACACGCCCCCGGATGACGCACCGACCACGTCACGCCCACCCCAAGAAAGCCCCGGGACTTACGCATGTCCTGGGGCTTTGCGCGCGCCGGAAGCCTATGCAATATAGGCTCGGCACACGCAGGGCCGTTTTAGAAGGGTTACGCGCGTACCTTATGCGCGTAACCCTTTTAAAATCCGGCCCTTATAGCGTCAATTCCCATGGTAACCCAAAATAATTTAGAATTCTTCTGAACCCTACTTCCAGGAATCTCTTCAATTAAATCAATAACCATGTCCCAAAAGCCTATCACTTTTGTACAGTTCCCCCAAATATGGTAAAAATGACCCCTCCTCCTCACAATTATGCCAGCAGCAATCAGATACTCCAAGGAACATCTTAGCTAGCCTAACTGGAGTAAGATACCACCTATAAAGTATCTTATATCCATTTTCTAATCCTAAGGCTGACAACGAGCTTTTCCCGGTTAGTAGGTAACACAGATCCCAATCAGTATCTTCGGTACTATCAGAAAAGTCCCATTCCCATGCTACAATATGCTTCGGTTTATGTTCCAGGACCCCAGTCAATAACTCGTGTATTTCAGATATCATTCTATCCATCCCATCAGCTCTGGAGCAATATACCTCCAACACTGATCTACTCCTTTGAAGAACCTGTTATCCCTTTGGATCTAACAAGAGATGTCAGCTGCAAGTAGTGGAATCTATCTTTCTCCTCCAATGGGTATATCTCCCTTATTGCCTCAAATGAGTAGCTGACCCTTCCATCCCATACCTGCTTAATTCTTTCAATACCCAAAGTCTCCCAATATGCAACTTCAACAACCAACCTTGGGGGGAGGAGGATTTTGATACTTTGGGGAGGGTCGTCATTTTACAGACCACGTAGCCCTTTTAGAAGATGGTGACTCCATGCAAAGAGGGTGCATTTTTTACCCCTTTCCCCGTGATATTTTTTCTTGCAGAGTTTCTCCACAATAAAAAATATCGCAAGGAAACTGATGCAATATTTTGCTGGGAGGGGCCAGATATCATGGGAACCTCAACCTCCCCTTCCCCCCTCCCCCCCCCCACGGATATTTTGTCCCCTCCCACGATAAAGTATCATGGCATAATAAATGATCCCCTTAGCTTGTAAGTCCACTCAGGAAAGGTTTATTACAGAAACATGTAGAAAACGACTACTAGTATTCAATTTATGCTTAAGTGGTTCAACTTCGTACAGGCATGAGAGAGCAGTGATTAAGATTCAAACCACAACATGTTCTTTTACAAACAAGAATACTCCACTCATCGTTTTGCAACGTCACATAAGGTTCCATGTTTTTGAAACAGTTTAAACAGGTAAAAAAGAACTCTGAAAGTGTATGAGGAAATGCTTTGAAGCTCGTCCTTTTTAAGAGTATCTCCAGAACCCCAGAAAGGGATGAAAAGCTAAATTCTTCTGGAACTGCAAGCCAAGGTAGAAAACGGGACCTCCTAAAGCCACCAGTCATGTAGAAATAACAACAACCAAAAAAAAATTGGAGAAATTTGCCAGTATGTACAGACTTCTTCAAGAGTTCAAAGGGATACATCTACAATGTTTATTAGTCCAATGGACAAACCATATCTCAGCTAGCCACTTGTAGCAGAAAGAAAAACTGCAGTGCTTTTTGAATCTTTGCAAGCAGGCCTAAAGTGGGGCGGTTTTTGCATTTGGCAAACTAAGTGCTCACCTAGGGTGCCAAACTACGGTGGTGGTGGTGGTGGTGGTTGTGGTGGTGGAATGGGGACGCAAAAACTTCCAGCTGCCTCTAACCCACTTTTAAGTCAGGATACCACCACAACACAAAAGGGAATGGATGCTGGGTAGATGTGGAGGGATTTAGTGGGAAAAGGAGCAAGCCAGGTGAGTGTGAGAGAATTCTGGTTGAACAGGGGGTGGGAATACCGGGCACTGAAAAAAAAAAAGGGAACAAAGAAATTAAGAGCAATGCTGCTGTGCTGAGCATAGAAACGTGACGGCAGCAAGAGACCATACGGCCCATCTAGACTCCCCATTGCCACCAACTAATTCAGCTTTACAATCCCTACCACTCCCCTCAGGGATCCCCCTGTGTTTCTTGAATTCAGATACTGTTCTAGTCTCCACCATCTCCACAGGGAGGCCGTTCCAGGCATCCACTACCCCCGCTCTCTGTAAAGAAAAGTTTCCTTAGATGACTCCCGTGCCTACCCCCTTTCACCCTCGGGGAGTTAAGGGAAAATGCCAAGGGGGAGGGGGAAGAGAGAGGAGAGATGGTGGACAGGGGGCTAGAGAAAAGGGATGCTGGGCACTGTGGAAGGGGATGCAGGACTTGGCAGAGGGTGAGAAGGGAGAGAGAGGTGGCTGCTGAGTGGGGCGAGAGAGGGGAATGCTATGCCAGAGCTTCTGCCCACTGGAAGGAGTATAAGGAAGAAGGGTGCAAGGCTGAAGTTTTGCCTTGGGTGCCCAGTACCCTTGAACTGGCCCTAGCTAGGGTTCAAGGTGGACAGATAGATTTCAAGTAACCTCAACATGCTGAGAAGATCTTTTTGCCCTTTCGTTTTCGTAAGGCTTAAGTTCTGCTGGAATTCTCATTGGCTGCCTTTTCTTTTGTTCTCGGATAGTTTTGTTTGCCTGCCACACACAGATCCTAGGAGACCAATTCTGCAGCTGTTTCCCTAACATTTTTCCCAGCATCTTAATGTTCTTTCTGGACCATTTTAAACTGCATCACAGACATGGATCCTGCTTTAATGCTAACAAGAGATGAGAGGAATATTCCTGCTGTGATGTTAAACAACAATATGTGTGATCCTAAAATCACTTATTGCATATTCTAATGTTATACTTGCATATTTATTTGCTTGACTTTTAGAAATTACACAGGATGCTCTCTTGGGAACAAGAAAGGTCTGTGAATTAACTTGCTAAGAGAGCCTTTTTTTGAAAACCAGGTGATCTGATTGGTCTCAACCTACTATATTTCCCCAGTAGATAATTGGTTATATCATAAACCCACTGATGGTTTAGCACAACTGTTATTCTCCTATTAAGAGTGCTAGGAGAATGAAATAGCAGAGATTAGGGAAACCATTACATGTGAAGTAAAATATTAAAATATCAGTCTAGACCAGTGGTTCTCAACCGGTGTGTCGCGACACACCAATGTGTCGCCAAGCACACGTGTCGCCACACTTTCAGGTCCCCCACTAGCCCAGCTGCTCCCCCTGCCTCAGCATAATGGAACTCTTCCTCCGCCCGGGCTCAGCATGCTGATAGCCCGGGCAGAACGCCGCAGGAGAGCTGAAGTCCGTGGCACCAGCATGGTCTCTTCTTCCCGCCCCCGTTGCCCGGAAGAGGAAGTGGAGAGCAGCGGCCGCGCATGCGGGAAGAAGAGACCATCTTAGGGAAAGTGTGTGCAGCGCCGGCCTGAAGAAGAGCAGTGCGGTCCGGAGCAAAACAAGGAGCAACATCAGACCCCACAGCTGATGGGACTCCTTTCTCAAGGCTGCAAGGGCTGGAAAAGGAGGCGACTGTTGTCACTGGAGTTCAGTGGGGAGAGAGAGAGAGCGAGTGAGTGAGCATATGTGTTTGAGATTGTGTATGTGTGAGACAGCATGTATGCAAGTGTGTGATTGAGAGCTTCTTTGTGTTACTGAGTGTATGTATAAGTGTGATTGAGAACTTGTATTTGTAAGTGAGAGAGAGCATATGTATGTATAATTAAGAGCCTGTGGGGTAGATCTTAAAAAAGTACGCGCGGGTGTACTTTTGTTCGCGCAACCGGCGCAAACAAAAGTACGCCGGATTTTATAAGATATGCGCGTTGACGCAAGTATCTTATAAAATCCGGGGTCGGCGTGCGCAAGGCTGCGCAAAATCGGTAGCCTGTGCGCGCCGCGCCACCTGCCTCCGTTCCCTCCGAGGCCGCTCCGAAATCAAAGCGGCCTCGGAGGGAACTTTCCTTCCGCGTCCCCCCACCTTCCCCTCCCTTCCCCTATCTAACCCACCCCCCAGCCCTACCTAAATCCCCCCCTACCTTTGTTGTACAAGTTACACCTGCTTGAGGCAGGCGTAACTTGCGCGCGCCGCCTCGCCATCCCCCGGCACAGGCCGCAATGCCGGGGGACTCGGGATCGCCCTCCCGGCCCGTCCCCGAAGCGTCACCACGGCCCCGGACCGCCCCCTGACCCCGGACACATCCCCGGACTGCCGACATGCCCCCGGACACGCACCCTCCCGCCCCTTTTACGAAGCCCTGGACTTACGCACGCGCCAGCGGCCTATGCAAAATAGGCGCGCGGGCGCGCGAGTGCCCTGCTCGCGTAAATCCGGCAGGATATAAGCGTGCAGGGCTTTTAAAATCTACCCCTGTGTGAATAAGAGAGTGCATGTGTGTTACTGTGTGATTGCGCGCCTATGTGAGTGAGAGAGAGCATGTTGTAATTATGTGATTGAGAGCCTTTGTGACAGAGAGAGGAGAAAGCTGCAAGCAACCCTCCCCTCCTTCTCCTAATTCACAACAATCTTAGGGCATCTGGAAATCAAACTTTTCCAGGAATGGAGAGCAGAGCTTTTTTTATCCTTATTTTTAACTATTGGGTCTTTGTGTCTGCTGTTTTAAAATATTTTATTGGTGTCTAGAACATTTTTAGATGAGTTTTTAATTATTGGATATTCCATTCATCAGCTGCTTTGAAATCTGTTCTTTTTATTAGTATGGTTTTTCTGCTATTGATTTTATATTTCTTGCTTTATGTTATGAGGACTGGTGATTTCTTTTTTTCCTTTGTTACACTGCATACAGTCTCTCTGGCTTGTTGCGGTTTCCAGTTCAGTTTTTGTCTGCAGGTTTCTATTAATGCTTTCCGTTCTCTTTATTCTTTGTTAGGTGAGGGTCTGCACATGTGATTGAGGTGAGGTTTTCTGCTGCATGTAGTTTCTGGGTAGTGCTCTATAGCAGCCTGGCTTGTTCCATTTTCCTAATAAAAGTATTGTAGTTTTAAGGCCTGTGTAATATTTTCAGTGTTGCCTTTTCTTAGGTAAGTGGTTACTGTTTGAGTGCTGAAAGGTGGTGCTGCTCTGGTATGGGAGGTTTACTATTTATATAATTTTTGTTCAGTGAGAGTACTCTTATCCTTCCCTTGTGTCATTCTTAACAATAAAAGTAATGGGGCAGATTTTCAAAGGGTTACGCGCGTAACTCCCGAAAAGCTGTCCCTGCCTGCCCCTGCACGCGCCGAGCCTATCTTGCATAGGCTCGGCAGCGCGCGCAAGCCCCGGGACGCGCGTATGTCCCGGGGCTTGCAAAAAGGGGCAGGGCATGGGCGGTCCAGGGTGGGGCAGGGCGTGACCTGAGCCACCAGGCACAGCGGCTATTTGCTGCTGTGCCCGGGATTGCGGGCCGGCCGTTGGCAGGCATAACTTCTTCAACAAAGGTAAGGGGGGGGGGGTTCTAGGTAGGGCTGGGGGCGGGTTAGGTAGGGGAAGGTGCGGGGGGGGGGGGGAGGGGTGGAAGGAAAGTTCCCTCTGAGGCCGCTCCGATTTCGGAGCGGCCTCGGAGGGAACGGAAGCAGGCTGCGTGGCTCGGCGCACGCAAATTGCACAATTGTGCACCCCTTTGCGCATGCCGACCCTGGATTTTATAACATGCGCGCGCATGTTATAAAATCGGGCGTAGATTTGTTCGTGCCGGGTTGCGCGAACAAATCTGCGCCCGCGCGCAGGTTTTAAAATCTGCCCCAATATGGGGCCTTTTTTTTTTTTCGTCGTGGATTGTAATGAACAGTGTGTCACGCATGTGAGAACCATCTGTCAGGTATGTCCCAACTGAAAAAAGGTTGAGAACCACTGGTCTAGACATATGTAATATGGTACAAAATGGCAGATGAAGACCAATTGGCCCTTTTAGTCTGCCCAGTGATTCAGGTATACACTGGAAGGGATATACCCCAGCTGCCAGCTGTGAAAGCCTAACTGCTTTGAGGATAGTGTTTCTCATCCCAGTCAGAATTTGTCTTCCTTGTTCGTTCTCTACAATCCTCGTTATATGAGCACGCAGGTTCCCATACTTAATCCCATACAAGACACATCTTTACCTCTTCCCTACCATGTCTTATCCCAAGCTTTGTAATAATCTAAACTACCACCAAAACAAATGAGGCTGCTACTCAAACATCTGGTCGTCTAGGTCCCCATGACCCTTCTGAATGATACCCAGTCACTGCCAACCTTCCAGCAGCAATATCATTAGTTGGTGGGGACTTGTAACTTACTGGCTCCAACCTGATTACCCCCGAGGTATATTGAGGAGCTGTGCAGCTAAGGCTATATCAAGTTGATTTTGCCCAGAAGCATTAGTAACTTTTTAAAATGAAAACCAATATTCATTCACTCAAAAAATAATGGTGAATGTTCTAATAGTCTCAAAATGGTACAATATGAATCAATGTAAAAAAAATAATGAACAGAATAAAAAGGACTTAAAGGGATAAAAATGACTAACAGGCAAAACCTTAATCTTATAGTGCTTTTCGTTTAATAAAAAATATACTGACATATGGTGCAGACACAGACAGCGTTTTCCTTACTCAATGACTTGGCTTCGTTGAGCCTTCCAAAAACTAAGGTTCAGAGATTTCAATGAAGATTTCAGGGGAATTAAAAGCTATACAAGATAAACCAACTAAGTGAGACAATTCTATTTTATAAAATCAGTCAAACAAGAGATTAAAGCTTCAATTTACAACACTTCAGTGTTTTTACAATAGAGTCATAAATAAACAGACCATAACAGGGAATGTAAATATTTTTACACTTATTTATACTAGGGATGAGGAAAGGAATTTGACATCCAATTAACCACTTTAGTGAACCCCCAACATATTCCATATGGTCTTTGAATTGCTGATTCAAATAAATATAAGTTTTTATAGAACATAGGGTGGCATTTAAAATGCTAAATAGAAATATTTTGCATCTATACAGCAAAGGTTTTATTTTATAAAACTGCCATTTCAGAACTCACGCAGAATTGAAAAAGGTTGTGGTCTGTATTTGCTCCCCATCTTTGTCAGATAGCTACTGTTAATTCAAATTGAAAGACAGTCGGAATAAATAGGTCAAATATCAAACAGACCCAGAAATTCCAACAGGAATGGACGATTGTCTTCACTGGATTTCACAATGTTAAGTGAACTTTTACCCTTTATTTTCTAAGCAAAACAGATTCTTTTGCAGAGAACAATACTTTTACTTTACTCCATTAATCAGATTTCTGTCACACAGGATTAGATACTTCACTGAAGGAATATAACAAGTCAAGCCTAAAAACAGATTATAGGGAGAATAATTTTAAGTCATTTACATGGGTAAAATCGGGCTTTATCTGTCAAATTTTTTTTTTTTTTTTTAGAAAATTGCCTACTCAGTGTGGGTTTTTACTTGTGTGACAGGAAGTGTTACTGGGAGTGGGGGGAGTTGAGGAGTTTGAATTTGCTAAAGCATACACAATTTTTCTCAGATAAATGACCCACATAAATTAGGTGTAAATGCATGCAGGCACTCTTCCTGGGATAATTTTTTTTTAAGTGGAAGCATGCTTGTACTTTCACTTTGAAAATTAGCACAAACCCATAAGTAAAAAAGTACCCACAGACTTTGCACTTCTGCGGCCAGTCTTAAAATTATCCCCTTAAGGACTTACATACTGAAGATCTTTTTTGTTTAATCCAATGTTTTTCAATCATCCTTCAAGGTTTCACACAATTTCATAC
The DNA here is from genome assembly GCF_901001135.1 of Rhinatrema bivittatum. Classification (NCBI taxonomy): domain Eukaryota; kingdom Metazoa; phylum Chordata; class Amphibia; order Gymnophiona; family Rhinatrematidae; genus Rhinatrema; species Rhinatrema bivittatum. The sequence goes on from NC_042619.1 coordinate 87,512,426, forward strand.
ATACAATGGGAGGGAAAGAGAGAAAGGGAGAGAGTTGGAGTTCCACAGAATTTCACAATATATTATAACAGGATTCCTTAACCAAAAAGTTTGAAAACCACTGTTCTAAGAACAGACGGAAGAAGTTTTTATAGAACAACTGTATTACCAATTAAAAGTTTCTCTTCCTGTTCTGGTTTGGAGAGAAGTGATAGGCAAGTTAATTTAACCACTACTGAACAACAGAATAATGGAGGACCTTGAAGCCAATGAAAATAAACGATTAATTTCTTTGATGAAGTAACCAAAGTAGTGCAGATTAGTACAGTACAGCTGAAGTAGCTTATCTAGATTACAATAAAGCCTTATTAGGAAAGTCAGCCAATATGGAAATTAGAAGAATTTATTTATTTGTTTGTTTTGTTTGTTTTATTTACAGTGAAAAGCAAAGTCAAACAAAGAATGCAGCTCACCTTAAGTTCAGATAGCACACAGATATCAAACATAGCAGGTCTTTGCATAGACTGGGTTCCTGCCTGCTCCCCAGAGCCTCTCTAACCCTTCTGGGCCCCGATTCCTTATAGTATGGTGAGGGAATCTTCCCTTCACTCAGAATCCCATGCAGGGCTGATCCTTAAGGAAGACCGGGCTAGATTATTCAGGTGAGTGCTTGCCTGGACAGGAAATCCACACTGGCAGTTTCCTTTCCTTCCCTATGTCATATTTTATAGTTGAAGGGATGTAGGACCAAGAACCATATCATCATTGCATTGGACTCCTTATTTCTATTTATCCATAGAAGCGGTTGGTGGACAGTTATGAGCATGAATTGTTGTCCCAGCAGGTAGAAGCGCAAGGCCTCTAAGGCTTGCTTGACTGCCAAAACCTCCTTCTTGACTGCTGAAGTAACGCCTCTCCAGTGGCATCAGCTTCTGGCTAATGTATGACACAGGGTGTTCTTGGCCATACTTCTCTTGGATTAATATTGCTCCCAAGCCTACTTTAGAGGCATTGGTCCTACACTGTAAAGGGTTCAGTGAAGTCCAATTTGGAGCATATCGCCTCTTTCAGAGCCCGGAAGGCCTTCTCTGCTTCGATGACTACTGGACCCTCTTGTTTGCTTTCTTCAACAACCTTGTGGAAAACTCCACCTTCCAGATCAAAAAAGCATTTCTCTGCCTCAGAAATTCATGGAAGATGAATATCAGCTAAATAAGAATTGAGCTGGGCTTAGAAATACAAGAGTTCACGCTATATAGTTCTCCGTAAAAATGTCGAAACTGATTTCTGATCGCTGCTGAAGACATTAATAAAGTACCATCTACATCCCTAATCCCAGTTATCTGGTTTTGAGAGATATGTTTTTTCAGCTGTCTAGCCAGTAGTCTACTGGCCTTGTTTCCCCATTCGAAAAACTCCTGTTTAACCAAGTTGAGCTGTAGGGTCATATTATCCAGCTCTAAGGTCTGTATTGCAGAACGAGCTCTCTGTAATTTTGTATAAACAGAATTAGACATTTTTCTTTTATGCAATGAAGCTAAGTTAGAAATTTCAGCTTGTAATTGCCTCTTTGCTCGCTTCTCTTTCTTTTTGAATGCATCTCTAGCAATCAGTCACCCGTGGATAACTGCCTTCAAACATTCCCATATCAAGGGAATTAGTGTCTCCCACATTGTTACTATTTAGATACTCTGAAATATAACCAGACAATGTTTTACAAAACCCTCATTTGCCAGCAACGTATCATTAAGTTTCCAAAACCTTTCCCCTGTATCAGTGCCCCATACTGTAAAACTAACCAAATAGGGGCGTGATCCGACCAGGTAATGGTGCCCATCTCCAGCTGAACAATCAGCTCTAGAATCACCTTGCCCACCAGAAAGAAATCTATCCTAGAATAGGTTTTATGAGGACTAGAATAAAAGGTATAGTTTCGTTCTGTGGGGAAACGCTGCTTCCACATGTCAAGGATATCCCATCACTTCATTACACGTTTAAGGCTTGCTCTGTGAGGATTAATTCCATAACCACCACCCCCAGAGGTATCCAGAGATGGTGAAAGAGTCAAATTAAAATCCCCTGCAACCACCAAATGACCCTCCCCTTCCTTGTTTATTAGTTGGCTAATATTATTAAAAAAAAACAAAAAACCCTGCTCAGTATTAGGGGCATAGACGATTATAATTGTATATAATACCCCCCTAATTCACATGTTACTAATATATATCTTCCAAGGGGGTCTGCCACTGACATTTTTATATAGCATTCAAAATTTTTAGGAAATAAAATCCCTACCCCCGAGTATTTTGCAAGTTTGGAGGCTGGAGTAAAAAGACCCGTAGAGAATATAGACCATTTTAGCAAATGCTCAAAATGTCGTTTTAAGTGTTTTTCTTGTAATAACACAATGGAAGCCCCAGAATCTTGAATTTCAGACCTGAGAAATTGCCGCTTACGAGGGGTATTCAATCCCTTAACATTAGTGGATAAGATCTTAATAGATGACATAATGAGTTATAGGCCAAAAGATAGCTGTAATCTTTCTACTGTCACTGTCCCTCCTCTAGTAATATGAATGCTTTATCTAACCTCCAACCTCCAAAAAATCACAACAACCTACATGAATCCCACAGCCATAATTCTTTAGCACAGTATATCATGATATCATAATAAAAATAGCAAATAATACAAAAAATAAAGAAAAAAACCCATCCCCCCCGATACCTCCCTTCCCTGAACCAACTGCTATTCCTCCTTAGCAGTACTGCATATGCAGAGGGAGATGATAACATATGCAGAAAAAAAACCAGACTCTCCTTGAGCTTAGAAAAATAAAACTACTATCAGGTGACTCTCGCCACAGTCATTTAGCCAAATCTAAATCTAAAGCTGAGGCCCCTTAAACAGACCACCACATTGCAGGCCCCAAGAGGAACACACAATAAAAGGAAAAAAAGGTAAAGAATTCTGGCTACAGCCTGATTGGTACTGTTCATCCTTTTTCAGAGTCTTCGAACATAGAGAATCCCCCGAATGTCTATAGAGTTACTGTCCTCCTTTCCCCACTCTTTGCCATCGTGGCGGTAAAGATGCCATCTTGAACACAATGCCTACAGCTTGCAAAATGGCCTCCGCCTCACTGACAGATTGAACTTTCGATGTCGATCCCTGTATCGTTATGGCTACCCCAAATGGGAACAGCTAGCGATAGTGGATTCCCTCTTTACGCAATACTGAGGTTATTTCCTTAAATTCCAGCCGCTTTTTAATGGTAAGTGGAGAGAGGTCCGAAAACACAGATACAGTGTTTGTCTCCCAAATCCAGGATTACTGTTTGAGTGCTGCGGTTAGCAATTTTTCTTTGACTTGGAAGTGGTGAAAGCATGCTATAATGTCTCGGGATTTGTTTCTGATCTTGAGACCCAGAGACCATTCCAGTTCCATAGTTTCCATATGAAATTAACTCTGTAGCTTTATCTTGGCCCCCTCAAAAAAGCACAAAGTTGCTTCACTACCGCGTGGAAGTCGCTGTAAGCTTCAGTTTCCAGTATACCCTGGAATTGTAAGTAATTTCTATGATTGTGATTTTCCAAATCTTCTAATTTCGTTTGCAGGTCCAAATTGGAAAGCTGTAGTATATCACATTGCTTTTGTATTTTGTCCAATTTATCGGCATGGGCTTCCAAACCTGACATCACACTCGTCAACCCAACTGACATCTCCTCATGCATCTCTGTCATCACATCCACGAGCTCCTGCTTATTATCACGCATATCTTTTCGGAGCTCGCAGGACCATTGATGAAATTCCTCTCGCATTGGTAAGTCGGGCATTGCAGTGTTCAGTTCTCCCTACAGCAGGGCAGTCTCCTCAACATTACTGGGCGGAGCTTCAGCCATTCTACTAGGCCCATTTGTATCTGAAGATGATTTCACAAAGGAAAACTGCTTGAAATCAGGCCCTTTTTCTACGAAGCCATTTGTAACGTTTAATTGCTCGATCTGATGTAGAAAAATTACCTCAGTTAAGAAGGATGTGTGGTGATTCTGCACAAAAAGCTTGAGAGTCCGGAGAGCTCAGGATTAAACTTCCATCCTGTTCTGTGATGTCAGCAGCCCCCCTGCTTTCTATTTTAAAGCAGAAGTGTGCCGGTAGGAACAGAGTTGTGGGTACTGGCAGCACGGTGCATGCTCTCAGTCCTCACGACCTCTAGTGAGTGATCACTCCATTTCCTTGCTGTCGATAAACCTGGAATCCTGGAAGCACAGAGTAATGCAGAAATCGAAGTAAAATTTTTTGTAGTGCAGCAGCTGAGAATCGTGGTATTAATCATTAGACTCAGGGCATGGGCTCCATGTGCCAGGACCCAACAATGCGCCTGCCTCAAGTGCCAGCCCTGCTAAACAAGGAAATGAGCTATATTCAAATAGGCGCAATAATGAAACAAGATTCATATTTTCAACTGCTCTACTTGCATCCAAGTTGATAATCAATGAAACATTACAAGTGACTCAACAGTTTACAGATAGAGAAAAGTTCTTCCAGTGAAATAGGGAAAATGAAACATATTTAAACACCAATTCTGTATGACAATGTGAAGAAAATACATACTTTAAATATTTAACAGATTAAACTCTGTTAAAATCACAAATGTCATATTACAACTAAAACTATTACTGTAAGCAACCCTCCCTTTACAGGCAGCAGCCTTCTGAAATATTGCATAGTTAACGAGCCAGGACAAATGTTCAATATCATTTGCTAGTTCAACAGAAGAAATCCATTAGAAGTTTTCTAAATTATACCCCTTCTTATTAATCCAAAACATGTTCTTACCCATCCCTGATAATTAAGACTTTTTTGGCATGCTAGGTTGAACAGTGCTTTTTCTCCTACAATTCAATAATTCAACATAAGATTTTTTTGTAACCTATTCCAGAAGGCAGAAATAAGAAGATTATGTAAAGGTAATATTTCACATAAGACCATAAGATTTATTTTCTCAAGTTATTAACATTATACATTTTTGATCTGGCATGGCCTAAGGGGGTCAGCATACTAGCCAAGTTAGTTCCAAAGATGATTTAAACTCTAACATCACCTTTTTTTTGTATTAATTTAGTTTTCAAGTTGAGTGATGTGTGATTTTTTTTTTATAAATTATAGTTTTATTGTAACAACAACAATTTAGCAAAACAATAGAGAGATACAACACAAAAAGTATACACATTGAGCAATACATTTTGAATCAAGGATTATATTAACCCTGTAAACCCTCCCTAACCCTCCTACCTCTACACAAGATGGCCAGGCAACTAAACAGATGCTTTTTGACAGCTTTGTATAGTCATCAATAATCAAACATATAAACATGGGCATGCAAGGCTAGATTTTATACTGAACTTTCATAGGACTGAGATTGAGAAGCTTTCCATCTTACAAATGGGCCCCATGTGCATTCAAACTTTAATAAAGTATGATTTCTAATCAGCTATGTCCCTTATCTTGTACATTGTACGTGTTTGAAGTTATGTTATTTACTTATCTTATACAATTTATAGTTTTAATCCATTGTTCTTCTTGCTCAACCTTGACCCTCCTACCCTAGTCCCTCACCCTTTTTTGTTTCCCCCTGGTTATATGTAAGGGCTCCTCCCTATAATTTATCTGTATATATCCTGTTTTATGTAAGGGCTCTGCCTAAAAGTTCTTGTTTTATTGTGAACCGATGCGATGTGCGAACGGACATTGGTATAGAAGAGACTTTAAATAAATAAATAAACAATCACCGTTAATTTATTCCGCTCAAATATCTTCTCAAGCCTCTCACAACACTACTTACTGAAGGAACATCTCATGACTTCCAATGCACGGCTATCTCGCAACTATTAGAATCTGCTGCATCAAAAACCATACTGACTCCACATATATTCAACAAGGCACTCTCAGAAGATGGCTTAACTTGTAAGCAGGTGAATCCATTTATAAGTGAAAAAAATCTCCAGAACACCACAATGCAAGGACATCCTACCACATATGGATAAACATGCCAAATGGCACCACAACCCTTCCAACAAGAGTCTACCAGTTTAGGATAAGCCTTATGCAACCTTTCAGGAGTTAAATACTACCTCAAAAGTACTTTATGGTTGTTTTCAGTCAACATCACCGATATAGAACTCCGTTTAGTATGAACAAAAACCATATTCCATTCATTGTCAGATAACTCATGTCCCAAATCCTTTTCTCAGGCCCTCATAAGAGAAGGTGTCACAACTGGATTTTTATTAAGCAAACCATAAATGTTAATTATCACTCTGTTCATTCTATCTGCATTATCATCACACCAATGTTCAAAATGCATTTTACCCAAAAGTAAATCACCCACTCTTTTTGTTCCTATAAAATGCTGAAGTTATAAACACTGATAGGTGTCTGCATTTCCCAAATCGTATTTTTCACATAATGCTGGAAAGGTCTGAATTCTCCCCTCTCTCCATCTGTATTCCAACCAATGTGTGAATATTTTTGTGTGTATTATGTACTATTTTGTTGCAACTTGGCCAGTTCTAGCTTGTAAACATCATGCATCTCAATGAAATTACCTGGTGAAATTAAAATAAAATTTTACCTATCAACCAAATGGAGCCCAAATAAAAGAAGCAAAAAAGGTTTAAAGGAATATATTTCACATTACAAGTAATAATAAAAATTCCTTATTTTATATATAAGATTTGTAATTTTGGGATTCCTTATTTGGCACAAAAAAGCAAGAAGTGAGCACTGGAGACACCAATTATTCTGTGCCATAACGGACACAAAAAATGTTGACATGTTGGAAATGGATAACTGTACTTGTCTGATGAAAAGGAAAATTAATAATAAGAAATGCTGTGATATTGTAGAAGACAACTATCAGGGGTAACTATTTCTGTCTGGCTTGATACAATACTCATTGGGCCTGATGTCTATATAATATTTCAAGTTTGTACTGAGGGCAAAAACATATTGCCCCAGTTCTACAACAATTTCATCAAAAGCAGACAAGTGTCTTCAGTGCATTAAGGGACAACAGAAGTTCAGTCACATCTTTACTGTTTTTTGGGGGGTAGCAGGGAGGAATGGATAGAACCAGCCATTTTTCTTCTTGCTCCTTTTGGGCTTCCAAGCTCAACCAGAACATGGGCTGGGATCCCACACTTTAAGCCTTCATTCAAACCTACCCAGGGATTAGTTTTACTCATTTTATCCCCACTACCATGCAGGTTCAGCCATCACAGCAACAATCCTTGGCCAGTGGCCATGCACCGGGATTCCTTCTGGAACTCTGAAAGTATAGGCACTGAATCCAGCCATAAGGGGTCATCACCGCGCAATGACTAGTTCCTTGTTGCCCCACAGCATCCCCAACCCTGGCTGGCCAAGAGAGCAGAAGACCTGAACTGGGAATTGAACCCAGGTCCTCTGAATGAACCACTGTGCCAGCCCTACAGCTTTCTTCCTTTAAAAGAGGAGATAACCACACATTCATCCAAATATATAAATATATGCAGACTCTGATGAAAGAACCTATGACTTGATTTATCTTTAGATGTTTACCACACCGTATGTTTTCATTAAATTTGAAAAACAAAAGTAAACATTTGTCGGCTTTTAACCACAGTTATGTTCATAAGAACATAAGAAATTGCCATGCTGGGTCAGACCAAGCGTCCATCAAGCCCAGTATCCTGTTTCCAACAGAGGCCAAAACCAGGCCACAAGAACCTGGCAATTACCCAAACACTAAGAAGATCCCATGCTACTGATGCAATTAATAGCAGTGGCTATTCCCTAAGTAAAATTGATTAATAGCCATTAATGGACTTCTCCTCCAAGAACTTATCCAAACCTTTTTTGAACCCAGCTATACTAACTGCACTAACCACATCCTCTGGCAACAATTTCCAGAGCTTTATTGTGCGTTGAGTGAAAAATAATTTTCTCCGATTAGTCTTAAATGTGCTACTTGCTAACTTCATGAAATGCCCCCAAGTCCTTCTATTATCTGAAAGTGTAAATAACTGATTCACATCTACTCCTTCAAGACCTCTCATGATCTTAAAGACCTCTATCATATCCCCCCTCAGCCATCTCTTCTCCAAGCTGAACAGCCCTAACCTCTTCAGCCTTTCCTCATAGGGGAGCTGTTCCATCCCCTTTATCATTTTGGTTGCCCTTCTCTGTACCTTCTCCATCGCAACTATATCTTTTTTGAGATGTGGCGACCAGAATTGTACACAGTATTCAAGGTGTGGTCTCACCATGGAGCGATATAGAGGCATTATGACATTTTCCGTTTTATTAACCATTTCCTTCCTAATAATTCCTAACATTCTGTTTGCTTTTTTGACTGCTGCAGCACACTGAGCCGACGATTTTAAAGTATTATCCACTATGAGGCCTAGATCTTTTTCCTGGGTGGTAACTCCTAATATGGAACCTAACATCGTGTAATTACAGCAAGGGTTATTTTTCCCTATATGCAACACCTTGCACTTGTCCACATTAAATTTCATCTGCCATTTGGATGCCCAATCTTCCAGTCTTGCAAGGTCCTCCTGTAATGTGTCACAGTCTGCTTGTGATTTAACTACTCTGAATAATTTTGTATCATCTGCAAATTTGATAACCTCACTCATCGTATTCCTTTCTAGATCATTTATATATATATTAAAAAGCACCAGTCCAAGTACAGATCCCTGAGGCACTCCACTGTTTACCCTTTTCCACTGAGAAAATTGACCATTTAATCCTACTCTCTGTTTCCTGTCTTTTAACCAGTTTGTAATCCACGAAAGGACATCGCCTCCTATCCCATGACATTTTAGTTTTCATAGAAGCCTCTGAGATCTCTAACAGATCATTGTATCTTAATTAGTCTCCAAAATGTCCTAGGCTAACCACACCATACTGTCAGAGCTGAAACTTGTGATTAAGATCTCTAGGTCTAGATATGCACTCTATTACCTTAAGGACAACTGTCACGCTCTTCTTGAAATAGCGACCTTATGGATCTCTAAAGGCTCAGTTCCTTAAGGGTTTCCTCACAATTTGTACTTATAATGAAAAACCCCTAATGAATGCCATAAGGTGTCAGTCTGATTCCTTCAAGGCTGCTTACAAGTCTTTTATATACATGAGTTGTATGTAACCTTGAAGGGATCAGGCTATGACACCTTGGAGTGTCCCTTGAGTTAGTGTCCCTTGACATTCCTGAGCCATCCAGTTCCAGTAATTCAATATGGGATGGTTCTCCGTTAACCTCTCTGGCTGTGAGACATAGGGTCTTATTCTAAAAAAATACTGCTCCCATTTTACATCTAAAGATATATTTTCTATATTAAATAAATACCACAGTCTGCTGAAAAGGAATGTTAATTCATACTGTAATTAATGATGCATTAAAATAAATGAGCCATGTCTACAAGGCACTTTTATAATAAAAAAACTGCACATTTCATTACCAACAAATCATGTTTAAACCAACCAAAGAACAGATTCATCCATCTGGAGCAGACTGCAGCACTGAATTGTACTGAAGAACAGTGATGGATTTAGGATTTTTCTGCCCCTGGGCGCTGTTGGTGCCATCACTACCCCCACCCCACCACCAAATAAGACCAGACCACAGGGATCATAAGCTACTCTGCTCTGTAATCCAAAGTAAAAAAAAAAAAAAAAGACTACCTTTTGCATCCTAGTCTCCAAGAAATCTCTAATAGTCTCCAAAATTTAAATGTCTAGTAAAAATGTCCATTGTGTAAATTTTCATATGAAATACAAATGTATTTATATTTCAGAACATACAATGTAGTCTCAATCCAGGTACCAGTAGTTATGGATCAACATTACTTATCAAATATCATACAACTGGTAGTAATTGTTCCCCTGCTGGCAATATCAGCAGAGCAATCAAGGATTAAACATTATCCTCTTACACTTGGAAATGATTCATCCAGGACAGGGTGGAAGCACAAAAGCATTGTAGAGAAAAAAATCTTGCTCTGTATCCTTAGATATGACAGCACTTTAATTTCCCTGTACACTAAGAACAGATTAACATATTAGGAAAGCATTTATTGTTAATCAGTTTATACTAGAAATAACAGAGATACTGACAGCATGTGCACTTCTCTGGCAATATCTAAATAGTTGTAATTATAAAAGAAAATGAATTTAAAAATACACTTGCATGTCTCAGTCTCATAAGAATCAATGGAAAAGTCTCCTGAACAGGAACACTTTCCAAATATCTATTAGGACCACTCCATTTTATGAAGACAGGCTGATCCAATAAGATGGAACAGAGACTAGGTTAACCTGGCTTAGGAAAATGGAGCCATCTATCAACCCTAATTGGAATTTTTTTTAAAAAACGCTATTGAGGTAATTTTCAAAAGGATTTATATGAACATAAACATAATATAAGAACATGAGATATGCCATATTGACTCAGACCTGTTTCCATTAGTGGCCAATCCAAGTCACAAGTACCCAAACATTTTCACAAGCTACTATTGCTTATTAATTACCATCATAGCAGTTTATGGATTTAGCCTCTAAGAACTTATCCAAACCTTTTATAAACCCAGTTATACTAACTGCTGTAACCACATCCTCTGGCAATGAATTCCAGAGCTTAACTATGCGCTAAGTGAAAAATAATTTTCTTCGATTTGTTTTAAATGAGCTACTTGCTAACTTCATGGAGTGCCCCCTGGTCCTTCTATTATCAACAACAACAAGGATTGAATAACATAGTCTGGGTAAACAAATATGCATGGGTGTAGCTTTCTTGTTACGGCGGTTACTACCTTGAATCAATTAAGCCTGATAGTTCACTTTCAATGCATATCCAGCGTAGCTCTCTGCTTCAACGGCAGGGGGGAATGAAGAAAAGTGGATTTATATTCAGACAATAACCAACAAGGACTGAATTGCACAGGCTGGGTAAACAAATAAGCATGGGAGTAGCTTGCTTATTGTGGCGGTTACTACCCCTAACCAATTAAGCTAGATACTTCACTAAGATGCAGCTCCAGCACTGCTCTCTACATTAATGGCGGGGATGGAAGGGAAATAGAACCAAAAGTTTACTAAGGGCCAAGGGTAACAGATAAGTATGAGAAAAAAAACAAGTGTGAAAGCTTGCTGGGAAGACTGCATGGGCCATTTGGTCTTCTTCTGCCATCATTTCTATGTTTCTATATGTTTCTATCTGAGAGAGTAAATAACCATTTACATTAACTTGTTCAAGTCTTTTTATGATTTTGTAGACTTCTATCATATCCCCCCTCAGTTGTATCTTCTCCAAACTGAACAGCCCTAACTTCTTTAGCCTTTCCTCATAGGGCAGCCGTTCCATGCCCCTTATTTTGGTCACCCTTCTCCGCACTTTCTCCAGTGCAGCTATATCCTTTTTGAGATGGGGTGACCAGAACTACACACAGCATTCAAGGTGCAGTCTCACCATGGAGTGATACAAAGGCATTATGACATCCTCCATTTTATTTTCCATTCCCTTCTTAATAATGCCTAACATTGTTTGCTTTTTTGATCGCCACAGTACATCGGGCCATCGATTTCAATGTATTATCCACTATGACACACTAGGTATGCACTGTCTTTCTGACTCCCCTTTGAACTGTATTCCTGTATTCGACAAAGAATGCAGAGGACTTTGACTACGTGCTGGAATGCAGCCAGCCAACACCCCAGACCCATTAGCTGATTGGTCTAATACATTCTCAAATCAGATGCCCTGCACTTATCTAGAAACAACACTCTGGATATGCTCTGATTGGTCAGTATGAAGGGTATATAAGGTTATGCATATTACTGGAACATTGAGTGACTGGATGATTATACAGTTGTATAGACCTGTTACTCCCTGGAACAAACTATTTTCCTTATACTTTGTTCCGATCCTTGTTTCTATCACCTTTGTCTCTGTCTGTCTCATTAAAGTTTTATATTACATATTGCTGCAGTGGTTTGTTTAGAATTAACAACACCTAGATCTCTTCCCCTCAGATAGAACCTAACATCGTTCTATATGCATCACTTTGCACTTGTCCACGTTAAATTTCACCTGCCATTTGTAAGCCCAATCTTCCATTCTTGCATGGTCTTCCTGCAATTCATTATAATCTGCTTGAGATTTACCTACTCTGCATAATTTTGTGACATCCGCAAATCTGATCACCTCACTTGTACCCCTTTCCAGATCATTTATATATATATATATATATATATTAAAAAGCACTGGTCCAAGTACAGATCCCTGAAGCACTCCACTCTTTTCCTTTTTCCACTGTGAAAACTGACCATTTAATCCTACACTCTATGCCCTGTCTTTTAAACAGTTTGCAATCCACACAAGAACATCAACTCCTATCCCATAACTTTTTAGTTTTCTTAGAAGCCTCTCATGCAGGACTTTGTCGAACGCCTTCTGAAAATCCAAATACACCACATCTACCAGGTCACCTTTGTCCACATGTTTACTGTCCCCTTCAAAAAAATTGTAGGAGATTTGTGAGGCAAGATTTCCCTTGGGTAAATCCATGCTGGCTGTGTCCTATCAAACCATGTCTACCTAAATGTTTTGTGATTTTATTCTTTATAAGTTTCCACAATTTTTCCTGGCACTGAAGTCAGGCTCACCGGGCTATAGTTTCCTGGATCACCCCTGGATCCTCTTTTTATCTACAGTGGTTACATTGGGCCATCTTCCAAACTTCAGGTACATCGGATGATTTTAACAAGAGGTTACAAATTTTTACTAATAGGTCTGAAATTTTATTTTTTTTAGTTCTTTCAGAACCCTGGGGTGTATACCATCCGGTCTAGGTGATTTAATACTCTTCAGATTGTCAGTCAGGTCTACCACATCTTCCAGGTTCACCATTATTTGGTTAGCTGCTCTGTATCATCACCTATGAAAACCTTCTCCGGAACGGGTATCTCTCCAACATCCTCTTCAGTAAATACTGAAGCAAAGAAATCGTTTAATCTTTCCACGATGGCCTAATCTTCTCTAAGTGCTCCTTTAACCCTTTGATCATCCAACGGTGCAACTGACTATCTGCTTCCGACATATTTTAAAAGTTTTTATTGTGAGTTTTTGCCTCTGGCCACCTTCTTTTCAAATTTTCTCTTAGCATGCCTTATCAATCTCTTACATTTAACTTGCCAATACTTGTACTTTATCCTATTTTATTCTAATGGATCCTTCTTCCAATTTTAGAATGAAGATCTTTTGGCTTAAATAGCCTCTCTCACTGCTGGTAATCGTTTTGCCTTCCTTCCACCTTTCTTAATGCATGGAGTACATCTGGTCTGTTCTTCTAGGATGCTTTTTTTTTTTTTTTTTTTAACAATGTCCATGCCTACTGCATACTTTTTACCTTTGTAGCTGTACCTTTCAGTTTTTTTCTAACTATTTTTCTCATTTTATCAAAGTTTCCCTTTTGAAAGTTTAGTGCTAGAGCCATGGATTTACATACTGTCCCCCTTCCAGTCATTAATTCAAATTTGATCATATTATGATCACTACTGCCAAGCGGCCCCACCACCGTTACCTCTCTCACCAAATCCTACGCTCCACTGAGAATTAGATCTAAAATTGCTCCCTCTCTCGTCGATTCCTGAACCAATTGCTCCATAAAACTTTTATTCCATCCAGGAACTTTATCTCTCTAGTGTGCCCTGATGTTTCACTTACCCAGTCAATATTAGGGTAATTGAAGTCTCCCATTATTACTGCACTACCAGTTTGGTTAGCTTCCCTAATTTCTCTTAGCATTTCCTTGTCCGTCTCACCATTTTAGCCAAGTGGATGGTAGTATACTCCTATCACTATTCTCTTCCCCAACACACAAGGGGAAGGTCTCATTCTACCCATAAAGATTCAATTGTACATTTAGTCTCATTCAGGATCTTTATCCTGTTGGACTCTGCCAGCCCAGACATAAAGCGCCACCATGCCACCAAGATGCTCCTCTTTGTCATTGCGATATAATTTGTACCCCAGTATAGCACTATCCCATTGGTTATCCTCTTTTCACCATGTCTCTAAAATGCTAATTAAGCCTATGTCATCATTCACTGCTATACACTCTAATCCTCCCATCTTACTTCTTAGACTTCTGGCATTAGCATACAAACATTTCAAAGTGAGTTTTTTGTTTCTATTTACATTCTGCTTTTCAGTTTACAGGGATAAATTGGAATCTTTTAGCTCAGGTAAGTTTTTAATTATAGGCACTTGGACAACTTTTCTTATTATTGGAACCTCTCCGTTGGGATGCCCTAACTCTAATGCTTTATTAGTATCCTTTGAAGATACCTCCCTCCAAACTATGTGCTGCTGAGCGATTGTCGGCTTCCCCCTTTGTTCTAGTTTAAAAGCTGCTCTCTCTCCTTTTTAAAGGTTAGCGCCAGCAGCCTGATTCCACCCTGGTTAAGATGGAGCCCATCCCTTTGGAAAAGACTCCCATTCCCCAAAAGGTTCCCCAGTTCCTTACAAAACTGAATCCCTCTTCCTTGCACCATTGCCTCATCCTCGCATTGAGACTCCGGTGCTCTGTCTGCCTCTGGGGACCTGCACATATAACAGGGAGCATTTTAAAGAATGCTACCTGGAAGTTCTGGATTTCAGCTTTCTACCTAAGAGCCTAAATTTGACTTCCAGAACCACCCTCCCACATTTTCCTATGTCGTTGGAGCCCACATGTACCACGACAGCCGGCTCCTCCCCATCACTGTCTAAAATCTTATCTAGGTGATGCGTGAGGTCCGCCACCTTCGCACCAGGTGGGCATGTTACCAGGCAATCCTCTTGCCCACAGCCACCCAGCTATCTGCATTCCTAATAATCGAATCACCAACTATGACGGCCAACCTAACTCTTCCCTCCATGGCAGAAGGCCTGGGAGACACATCCTCAGTGCAAGAGGACGATGCACCACTTGGAGAGCAGGTCCTTGCTACAGGATCATTTCCTGTTGCACCAGGTTGATGCTCTCTGATCATGAGACCTTCCTTCTCCAAGGAAGCACCAGGGATGCCAGACTGGAGTTGGGACTTGGCTGCTATGTCCCTGACGGTCTCATCTATATACCTGTCTGCCTCAGCTCCTCAGGTCTGCCACACTAGCCTCCAGAGATCGGGGTTGTTGTCTGAGAGACAGGAGCTCTTTGCATCAGATGCACACATATCTCACCTGTGGGTAAAAAAATCATACATGTGATACTCGATGCAAAAGACTAGGAGGCTCCCCTCTTGCTGCTGGACTATGCCTTCATCTTAAAATTGTTCAATTCCTAGTTAAGTTTTAGGTTGCTATGGGTGTAGGATTGCGTACAATTAGGGTCTTTTAAATGAATTAGTGTATTCGCTATATATCTGGTAGTGACCTACAAGGGAATGATCAAACTCTTGATAAGGTGTGGGGAATTTCTGAGTTTAAAAAAATTAAAAAAAAAATTAGCCTTTTAACTTAAAGTGTGAAAGTGACACCGGTCTATAAATTAAAGGATAAGCTAGGGGTGGGTGGGAGAGGGTTGGGAAATACAAACACACAAACTTCAATTTGTTACCTGACTTTCTGACTACCTATTTAAAATAAAACACACAAAGTTCTGTTTGTTACCTGACTTTCTGACTATCTTTTTAAAACAAAACTCACAAATACACTAAATAATATACCCCAATAGTTTACTTCTCCCCAATACTTTTAAGTTTTAAAAATTTCTCCAAGCACTACTTACTGATTCTTTCCAGCCACCAGCAAGCAAGGTGATCCTCTCCTCTCAGTGCTCCTTTGAATTCTTTGACTGTTTTTGTCTTCACCACCTCCTCCAGAAGAGTATTCTAGGCATCCACCACCCTCTCTGTGAAGAAATATTTCCTGACATTGGCTCTGAGTCGTTCCCCCTAAAGTTCCATTTTGTGTCCCCTAGTTCTACTTCTTCCTTTCCAATGGAAAAGGTTTGAAGTTCGTGCATCAATAGAACCTTTCAGGTATCTGAAGGTCTGTATCATATCTCTCCTGAACCTCCTCTCCCTCCAAGATATACATATTTAGGTTCTTCAACCTCTCCTCATGAGTCATTTAATGGAGACCACCCAAAATTTTGGACACCTTTCTCTGGACCGCCTCCATCCTGTCTCTATCTCTTTTGAGATACTGTCTCCAGAACTGAACACAGTACTCCAGGTGTGGCCTCACGAAAGACCTGTACAAGGGCATTATTACTTCCTTTTTCTTACTTGTTATTCCTCTCGTTATGCAGCCCAGCATTCTTCTGGTTTTAGCTATTGCCTTGTCACATTGTTTTGTTGTCTTCAGATTGCTAGACCCTATCATCCCAAGGTCCCTCTCTTGGTCCATGCACAACAATCTTTAACCCCATCACATACAGCTCTTTTGGATTACCGCACCCTAGATGATTGAATCTGCACTTCTTGGCACTGAATCCCAGCTTTCATATCTTCAACTACTGTTCAAGCATTCTTAAATCATGTTTCATTCTCTCTACTCATTCTGGAGTGTCCACTCCAGAATGCAGATCTTAGTATTATCCGCAAATAGAAAACTTTACCTTCTATCCCTTTCGCAATCTGGCTCACAAAGATATTGAACAGAACCGGTCCCACCACTGATCCTTGTGGCACGCCACTTAACACCGTTCTCTTCAGAGTAGGTTTCATTTACTATTATATGCTATCTTCTATCCATCAATCAGTTTATAATCCATGCCACCACCTTGGCACTCACTCCCAAGCTTCTCATTTTATTCACAAGCCTATGTGGGATCATATCAAAAGCTTTGCTGATATCCAAGTAGATTACATCATGTGCACTTCCTCGATCCAATTCTTTAGACACCCAATCAAACAAAAATCAATCATATTTGTCTGACAGGATTTTTCCCTGGTGAATCAATGCTGCCTAGAGTCCAGCAATATTCCTGATTGTAGATAGTTCACTATCCTTTCGTTCAGCAGAATCTCCTGTAGTTTCCAGCCTCCTCTCTGCTACCAAACTTGAGAAGCGGGACCACCACCGCTCTTCTCCAATCTTGCGGCACTAATCCCGTTTCCAGGGATCTACTGTGCAGGTCATTCATCAGACCTGCAAGTACATCTCTGAGCTCCCTCAGTATCTTGGGATGAACCTCATTCAGCCCCATGGCCTTGTCCACTTTCAGTTTTCCTAGCTCTTTCCATACATTCTCTTCTTAAACTGAGTTTCATCTACCCCATTCCCATCTATGGTCTTGTCAACCAGCCACTGGGAATATAGTTATAGTGTAATGGGACAATGCCAACATGGATTTAGCCCAAGGAAGTCTTGCCTCACCAATCTGCTTAAAGGCTGAATAAATACGTGGATAAAGGGTGAGCCAGTTCATATAGTGTACTCGATTTTCAAAGAGCATTTGACAAATTACCTCATGAGAAACTCAAGAAAATTAAAACATCATCTGATACGAAGCAATGTTCTATTGTAGATTGAGAACAGGTTAAAAGATAGAAAACAGAGTAGGTCTACAAGGTCAATTTTCTCAATAGAGAAAGGTGAATAGTTGAGTGCCCCAGGGATCTGTACCTGCACTTCTTTTTAACATATTTATAAATGACCTAGAAATGGGAACAATGAGTGAGGTGATCAAATTTGCTGATTATACAAAATTATTCAAAGCTGCTAAACCACAAGAGGATTGTGAGAAGTTGCAGGAGGACCTTGCGAGACTGTTTAATGTTTAATATATTTGATAAATCACCTTTCTTGATAGATAATAAAGGCAATGTACAAAAAACAAGGTTAAAACAGAAAGATAAAATACAATAAATATATTTTTTAAAAATCCACATGGCAGATAATATTTAATGTGGACAAGTGCAAAATGTTCATAGGAAACAGCAACCTAAAATTATAGCTACACAATACAAGGTTCCACATTGGGAGTCACCACCCAGGAAAAGAATCTAAGCATCACCGTGGATAATATGTTGAAATCATCTGCTTAGTGTGCAGTGGTGGCCAAGAAAGCAAATAGAATGCTAGGAAATATTAGGAAAGGAATGGAGAATAAAACAGAGAATATCATAATGCCTCCGTGTCACTCCATGATGCAACCACACCTTGAGTTTTGTGTGAAATTCTGGTCACCGCATCTCAAAAAAGATATAGCAGAATTAGAAAATGTACAGAGATGGGTGATCAAAATGATAAAGGAGCTGGAATGTTTCCCCTATAAGGAAAGGCTATAAAGGTTAGGGCTTGTCATTATGGAGAAAAGATGGCTAAATGGTTATATGATAGAGGTCTATAAAATAATGACTAGGAGACACTCAATGAAATTATTAGGTAACACATTTAAGACAAATTAAAAAAAATGTGTTTTACTCAAAGCAACGTTAAACCCTTTTTGGAATTACTGTGGATTTTTAGTGCCAGTTTGATCTGCATATCATGAATTTATAGCATCGAATAGGTCCGAGTGTTTTCAACATGCACAGCATGAAAAATTGGCATTAAGATTTTGCACCGGTTTTGCTGCAGGTTTTATCACAATTTTTGTGGTTTGTGAGCTTCCACCTGAGAAGATTAAAGATTGGGCTTCCTTTCAGCCAGTTTCTACATATATGTAGAATGTGTACAAATGCTAAAGAGTTTAAGTTCAAGCTTGGGACATTCATAGACAGTTCTTAGCCAGAGGATATCTGTTGGCAGTTATATACACAGCCATTCTTAGGGCTTTCTTTTCACATCATCAATTTCTGCTGGAGGACAAAACCTGCCAAGAAACAACTGTAAGACGTATTTTTAAGGTTTATAAATAAGGCAGCCAGTCACTGCAGCAGCTATACACAGGCAATGGCATAATTTACCATTACATATGGTGTTTCAAGAGAAGCCTTGTATAGCATACACAAGAAGAAGTAACATTGAGAAGTGAGTTGTTAAATCTGAGTTGGGGACTTGTGAAGTCAGTTTGAATGCAAGACTGTCATCACATATGTGACATATGATATATGTAATCAGGATGTTATTGGTCAAGATGGGGCATATCCACTCACAGGAGTAAAATTATGAATTCCAGCAACATAGACTGTACATCTCAATTTTAAATATATATCATTATCTGTCCATGTTTGGATGTGAGAAGAATCAAGAGTTCAGTTTGGGTGAATCTTAATATTGAAATTGTTTAAATACATATCGTAGATCCCTAACTCATGTGCACGAATTTTCTTGTCTACAGTGGATCATTATAGAGCCAATACATTGAGGTGGAGACCAACAGCCTAGTTTGAACAAGGATGAATACTAGATATATATTTTACAATCAGTAAAGCCCTTGGGGATAAATGTGGAACAGTGTCATATAAATGTCTAATTTTTTTTTATTTTGAAGGTATTTTGGATATATTATCAGGGTATTTTTGGATTCCTCAGTCTAGTGTTTTATATTGATAATTATTTTACATAATGACATAGTATGATGGCAGATAAAGACCAAATGGTCTATCCACTCTGCCCAGCAAGCTGCTTATGATTGCAACTGCCACGCCGTGCAGGTTATGTATTTTTTTTTTTTTATGTATTTTTTTTTATATACCAACATTCAATCTGAGATATCACATTGGTTTACATTCAGGTACTGTAGGTATTTCTCTATCCCCAGAGGGTTTACAATCTAAGTTTTTGTACCTGAGGCAATGGAGGGTAAAGTGACTTGCCCAAGGTCACAAGGAGTGACAGCAGGACTCGAACCCTGGTCTCCTGGTTCATAGCCCACTGCTCTAACCACTAGGCTATTCCTCCTCTCCATGCTTTCTGTGAAGATGTTTTGAGATTATCCTAAATGCATTATTCTGCATTTTTTATAATTAAATCTTAGCTTCCAGACCTTAGAGCTTCACTAGATTCCTCCTCATGTTTTCCACTCCTTCCTGGCTATCCACTCTGTTATAGATTTTGGTATCATCATCAAAAAGACAAACCTTTCCCATTAACATAACTTTCCATTATGTTGCTCATAAAAATGTTGAAAAGAACCAGTCTGAGGACTTGATCCCTGAGGCACACCACTAGTATTTTCTCTCCTCAAAGAAAACTCCATTTACCACTACCCTTTGCCATCTCCCACTCAGTCAGTTTCTAACCCAATCACTCTAGCATCCATACCAAGAGTGCACAATTTATTTATAACGCTTCCGTGTGGAAACTTGTCAAAGGCCTCGCTGAAATCCAAGTACACTACATCTAGCGCTCTCCCTAGATCCAAATCTCTGTTCACCTCATCAAAGAAATTGATCAGAGACATCTGATAAGATCTACCTTTGGTAAAAAACCATGCTGCCTCAGATTTTGCAGTCCCTTGGATTCCAAAAATCGCACTATCCTCTGTTTTAGCAGCCATTCCATTAGTTTGCTCACCACAGAGGTCAAATGAACGGGCCTATAGGTCCCAGCCTCCTCCTTACGTCCACTTTTATGAATAGGAACTACATCCCCCCCTTTTCCAGACCTCCGGAACTACTCCAGATTCTAAAGGAGCATTCAAAATGTCAGCCAGCAGAGCTGCCAGGACACCTCTAAGTTTCTTTGGTACCTTCGGATGTATTCCATCTGGCCTCAACGCCTAATCTATTTTAAGTTTTGTTAGCTCCTCACAAACACACTGTTCTGAAAATCGATTGAGGTTTATTTATTTATTTGACGTTTTTTATATACCGACGTTCGTTAATAACATCCCATCAGTTTCCATAAAACAGAAATGCAGCAAAAGGCTTTACAATTAAACTGATTTTGAATTGGGGAGGGGGGGCTACTAAATAACAGGAGCTAGGAAGGGGATGGGATGGGGATACAATAAGAACAAATGGGGATATTACAATAATAATAATAATTATGTACAATCATTAAATATGCAAAAATGATGTCGCGGGGGTAGAAGATGCAAGTAACACGCTAGAGATAAGAGAGGGCATAAGTGAAAATACATTGTAAGTTGGGATGATAAAACATTGTAAACAAGGGAAATTACATTTATCTCACGCCTAATCTTATTTGTGTTTGTTTTATGTGGTCCTGCTCCAGGCCCTTCAACAATGAATATTAAAACAGAAATATCTGCTATGCAAATTTGTACAGGTGGACTACCCACTTGGCCTGCTGTAGCTTCAGCTGTGTGAATGGAACTGGGCTCTTGTTATGATTCCCGCTTAGGCAGAATATCCCACTTCTGGCACCATATGTGGTAGCTTGGATGATAGCGGCATGGAACAGCCAGAAGGAATAAGGAAGCAGATGCTAGCTCTTTCCTTTTGTGCAATTTATTTACAGTGAAAAAATGAAGTATGCAGAGCTTTTACCTTGAGCAAGGTGCAATGTTGTTTTATTACCTTGGACACAAACAGGGTTCCCTGATCCATCTGGATCTCCTTGGGCAGCCTAAGTGGTGAACATATCTTCATTAAAAAAAAAAAAAAAAAAAAAAAAGGATTCGCAATCACAAAGCGAGGAGTAGCTGGCTTGTTACGGCGGTTACTACCCCAACCAAATGTGCCTGATACTTCACTTTCAATGCATATCCAGCATGGCTCTCTGCTTCTACAGCAGGGGAGAAGAAAAAAAAAAAAAAACAAAAAAAAAAAACCCAACAAGAGCTGTACAACATAGTCTAGGTAAAACAAATAAGCATGGGTGTAGCTTGCTTATCGCGGCGGTTACTGCCCCTACTACCCCTAACTAATCAAGCTAGATATTTCACTTGCATGCAGCTCCATCACTGCTCTCTACATTAATGGTGGGGGTGGAAGGGGAATAGAACAAGGAGCTAAGAGTAACAGATAAGAATGAGAGAAAAAATGTGTGAGGCTTGCTGGGCAGACTGGATGGGCCATTCGGTCTTCTTCTGCCGTCATTTCTATGTTTCTATGTTTCATTAGGATAGTTGCCACTGTCAGGGTTTTCATATTCTGTAGCAGTATTGCTCTGGATATCTTGTGGCATAGTCCAGAATGATGAGGATGTACTTATTTCCTCGAGCAGACCTCTCTAATGGCCCTACAAGGATCATGCCCACCCTTTCAAAAGGGGGTCTCAATTATGGGTACTGGTATAAGAGGTGCCACCCGTACACCAGCAGGTTTTGTGAGTTGGCAGGTAGGGCATGACTGGCAATACATCTGGACCTGTTTATGTAGGCCTGGCCAATAGAACCGTGCCAAAATTTTCTCTTGGGTTTTTTCCTCCCTCAGGTGACCCCCAAGAAGGGTTGTGAGCCAGTTGCATAACCTTCTGGCGATATGGGTTAGAAACTAGGAGTTGTTCTATCAATTCCCTTTCCATACTTCCCTTTGTAACTTGGTAAAGTAGGTTCTCTTTCATTATGAAATAAGGATGATTAGGGCCTGTGACCTGTGCCCCAGGGACTGGCTTTCCAACCACCCTCTGTATACGTTCCTGGGCCCACTTAAAGGACTCATTTTCCCTCTCAGCTCGTCTGAAGCTCCCCAGGTCACTCCCCTTTTCCTACTCAAAAGGGCCAGGTATGACATTCTGGGTTGGGTTCCTGCTCTTCCCCTGACTCTTCCTCCCTGGTTGCCTCTAAGTTAGCAGCATAATTATTTTTGTCCTGTCAATGTTGCCTCCGGGACATAGGAGTTTTAGTCTTTATGGTACAGGTCTGGGTCTTCTAAGGGAAAGAGTTCTGGAAACACCAATTCTTCATTGTTATGGCTGCACAAGCCTGTTGTGAGATGGGTCCACAGGTTATCAAAGTTTGGAAAGTCCCATCCTATCATCATGGGATAGGTAGCCAAGGAAGAACTCACACTTCTATTCTGTCTTGGCTGACGCTGGTCTTTGTTTATACCTGGCTTGTTGGATATTGCCATTGATTCCCGTGGATGCCTGCCAGAGTCACTAGTCTGTCATAGTCAGTTTGTACCCGCATCACTAATTCTCTTGGAATGTGCATTTTTACATTTCCTGAATCCACCAATGCCTGGGTAGGAACGCCATCTAGCTCAACCACAACCACAAAAGTAGAGACTCCCCGACCGGGGAGATCCATGAAATTACAAAAGTGTGGGGCCACAACATTAATGCCCATTGGTTTGCCTCCCCTGTGGGGTCAATCCCGTGCAAAGTGGCCTCTCTTCCCACAGCTGCAACATGACGGTTTCATGGATTTTTGTGGTTGAAGAGAAAAGTTCAGCCTGTCTGGCTCCACCAGCTGTTGGTGTTTCGTGTCCTTAGGACTCTAGCTTCTTGCACCTAGGTCAGGTGGTCTCCCCTGAGCCCATAGCGATTCAGGGATGGACTGAGCTTGGTAATAAGCCTCCACCATTTCCAATGCCATCTCTAGCGTAAGATTCAGGTAACTACATACCCACTGCCACATAGGACATTCTAGGCCATCTAGGAATTGTTCCAGCAAAATCATGTTGCCTACTTCCAGTCTTCCATTGTGAGTGCAGCCACTTCCAAACCACATCCTTAAGTCAGTGGAAAAGTTTCCTTGGGTTCTTCTCTGGTTGAAGAACTCCTAATGAAATTGCTGTTGGGAGGCTTCTGGGGTAAGTTATACTGTCTCTAAGATGGCTGCTTTGATTTCCTGATATGTGGCCCTCCTTTCCAGATTGGCGGCTTGGACTACTCTCAGTGAGTAGATTCTCCAGATAGGTTGTCCAACTATCTTCTGGCCAGCCTGCCAATCGCGCAGACTGTTCAAAATTCTTCAGGAACAATCGGGAGTCTTCTCTTGGGCCATCTTAAGTATGACTGGAGATAAGGAAGGTGGCCTGGTCACAGCAATCTGTATGGCCTGGGCTTCCTGAGCTAGCACTGTGTTTTCCGGTTAAGAGATTCTCACAGCACATGCTGCTGGTCAGTTTGGGTCTGCAGGGTGTTCTGCAGTTGCTGCTCTGCTGTAACAAGGACCTGGATCATTTGCTCCATTTTCCCTGCTTTCCAAGCTGCCTCCAAATCGAGTACCTCTCCGGAAAAAGCAGAAGAGGAAAAAAAAGTCCCAAAAAACCTGCTGGCCTGTGCTGCCCTGATTCACTACTTGAACCCTGACTCTGCAGGCGGGCTACCCCCTTGGCCTGTTGTAACTTCAGCTGGATGAGTGGAACTGGGAGGCCCCAGGAAAAAAAAGAGAAAAAAAAAACTCTGCGGTTTCTTTTTGTTTTTTCTTGCTGCTGCATCTGTGGGCTCCTGCCAGTGCTTCCCGCTTACGCAGGATATCCCACTGCTACCACCATGTGTGGTAATTTGGGTGATAGCAGCTTGGAACAGTCAGAAGGAATAAGGGGGCAGACTCTGGCTGTTTCCTTGTGTGCAATTTAACTACAGTGAAAAAATAAAGTGCAAAGCAAAATAAATTCTGCAGTTCACCTTAACATTCAGGTAGCACACAGATATCACACATAGCAGGTTTTAGTGTAGGCTGGCTTCCTGCTTGTTCCCCCTGGGCCTCTCTATCCCTTCTGGGCCCTGTCTTGTTATGCTTGGCTGAAGGGATCCTTTCTGGGCCCAGAATCCTTTGCTGGGTTAGGACTTAAGGAGGAACAGGCCAGATAGCTGTGGCCGGTCCCTTAACGTGTTCTGAGGGAGTTTCCTGTAGACTCCTTCACATATGAGTATAGTGTTCACTCCTTCTTGTTGCCTCCCATTAGAGTTGTAAGGCAACTTGGGCATCCACTATTGTTAGACACAATTTTTTTTTTTTTACTCAGTGCTGACTGTTTTTACTCTGATGTGTTAGGGTGAAGCGTACAACAGGTTGTTGATTCATGATGATATATGTACAATTGTAATCCACCTCGATTTGTGGATTGGTGGAATATAAATAGTTTAAATAATATTTAAATAAGACACCCCAAATTATACAATACTGTTCCTTTGTATTCTAAAACAAGATCCAGAGAAAATAATTTTGGTAGATGTCTGTCTATCATTCCACTATAAAAACATCATCTTTTATGGGTGCTGCCTGATAATTGGTTCCTCAACACTAGTAAGTAGTCATCCATCCCCAGAGAAGAGTGAAGACCTCTACAGTGTTTCTGCTAAAATGTTTTTCATGGACCATCAGTCTCAGTGGGAGTTATTACTAAGCTTTTGATATTCTGCCTTTTCCTAAAAGTAAGTCCAAGGTGGACTATATAAAGTAACAAGGCACTGAGTACATAAGTAATGGATTCATACAGGTATGAGATAGATTGCAAATAGACAGATAAAATGTGGGGTACATTAGATGGGAATAAGGAAGTGGGTACATTGGATATAAATTGCATATATATGGTTAAGAAGAGGGACGGTAACTTTCCAAGTGGTACACAGACACACGTGTGTGCGTTCAGCCTGCGTCCAGGGACGTGGCGATTTTATAACATGCGTGTGCATGTTATAAAATAGCCTGGCCACACGCATGTGTACTTAGTTTTAAGTGGGCACACACCTGTTCATGCAAATCCTGAGTCTACCACATAAGTGGGGGGATTTTAAAAGGGATGCGTGCTTACGACATTGCCACTAAAACCAGTTCATTCCCAGTTAAGGACAGGTCTTCCAACCCCCCTCCCCAGTTTAATAGCCTTCCTTCTCCACTGTTAGCCTTGACCTTTAAAATCCCAGTCATCTGCCTAGATTTTTTTTGTTTTATCACTTACACGTCATACATAGCAGAAATAAAGTTATGTGGTAGGGGACCCCAGTGCACATAGGTATTTACACGCTAATTGCAGGTTAAAATCCTGGAAAACCCATGCCCTGCCCAGACCACGCCCCTTTAAAAAAAAAAAAAAGACTTTTCATTTGTGCGTGCAGTGGGAGATATGCGCGTATCCAGGTGGCTTTTAAAATCCGCTCGGTGCGCCCTGGCCCAACATATTCGCACATCCCGACTGATGTGCGCATTTTCTTTTAAAATTCATCTGTAAGTTAAACATCAGCAACGTGAAAGACCTGAACCAGTAGAGGTAGCCTGGATGTGGGCAAACCTTGTATGATTTGTGGTCAGGAAGACTTCCAGTGGACAGGTACAAGAAGATAAGTCTCTGCTGTGGAGTCTAGGGGAAGGCTAAAGAACCATGCTTTCACTTTCTTTCCAGAAAGTGAAGTAACACGTTTCCAGATACAGGTAAAAATGATCCACATTTTAGGGGCAGAGCAGCTCAGCAGACATCCCTGTTGGAGTTTGCCTGTTCCTTGAGTGGGACATGATATTGCATTTATATAGCACCCTAAACTGTGACAGTGCACAAAATTTGAGATTCTTTTGGTACAAGATGCTAGTAAAATGATGTGCTGCTAAAACTGATCATGGAAATCTGGAATAAAGATTTAAAAGTGTTAAAAGAAAATATGCAATGGAATGAACAGGAGTTACATAGCTGCAGCAAAATGCAGGCAAAATTAAATGGCTCTGAGAAGCAAATAAAAGCCATGTATGTGTTTTACTGGATCAGTCTTTGGACGCATGTCTGTGGGTAGAGAGGAGGTTTTAATGGAATATCTATGGTGGCTGCACATCCAAAATACTGGATAAAAGCCATGTATGTGTTTTACTGGATCAGTCTTTGTACGCATGTCGGTGGGTAGAGAGGAGGTTTTAATGGAATATCTATGGTGGCTGCACATCCAAAATACTGGATAAAAGCCATGTATGTGTTTTACTGGATCAGTCTTTGTACGCATGTCGGTGGGTAGAGAGGAGGTTTTAATGGAATATCTATGGTGGCTGCACATCCAAAATACTGGATAAAAGCCATGTATGTGTTTTACTGGATCAGTCTTTGTACGCATGTCGGTGGGTAGAGAGGAGGTTTTAATGGAATATCTATGGTGGCTGCACATCCAAAATACAACAAAATAGAAGGGTTGGCTGAGGCTTGTTACTGCTCTATTTTATGTCTATGGTAATAGAACAGAGAAATTGATGATAGATGAACACTATTGAGTCTGTTTTGTTAGCAGAATGCATAGGCAAACTGATTGTTACCATCCTAAACCTCACCCATCATATGGGTTTTTTGCTTCAGATAGGGTTTAATGCTTCACATAAAAACAATCTACTAAAACTGGGTATATATAAGAGTACCCAGTCATTCTCTTCTTTTTGCTTAATACCTTCAAAATACCCTGCTTTTATGACAACTGATATTCATAATTTTATCACTATTTACTTTTCGGAGACAAAATTTATTTTGGTTCAGTTGAGCCCTCAATTATTGCGGGATGTATGGGACCACTTTTCAGTGGAGCTGGCAGGGGCAAAAATAATATTAGACTTCAACTAAGGTATAGTATAGGTACCAAGAATCCTTACAAGCAGGGCAGAAAGGCTAAAACTAAGAATCAAATAGGATCTATTACAAAGACAGGAAAAATGTTTTGACCCTAAACATTGCCCATCATAGGAAAGACCAAAAACATGAAATAGTCAGACCCTGACTTGGTACTCTTATATATACCCAGTTTTAGTAAATTGTTTTTATGTGAAGCATGAAACCCTATCTGAAGCAAAAAACCCATATGATGGATGAGGTTTAGGATGGTAACAATCAGTTTGCCTATGCATTCTGCTAACAAAACAGACTCAATAGTCTTCATCTATCATCAATTTCTCTGTTCTATTACCATAGACATAAAATAGAGCAGTAACAAGCCTCAGCCAACCCTTCTATTTTGTTTTTTAAAAGCTGGGATTCAAATTTTACACTCACAGTATTAGGCACATACGGCAGTCCATAAAATGCCTCCTGTGTTTCCTTCAGAATTTCAGTAGTTGATTTCTTTAGAGGATGTTCTCCATGATAGATCTGATCCAGAACAGCATAAAAAACCTAGACAGGAAATAACAGAGATCAGAGATGCATTTTTGACTCGCAGCTCTATAGTTTAAGACATGGTCAACAAAAACAATGCTTAAAAATATATATTATTGCAAGATAGCAGTGATGTGCTGTTTTATAATTATCAATGCTCTTTCATTTCCTGGGGTTTCCATACACCACAAAGCAATGAAATCTCACTTCTCTTCCCCCATGCTTTTCTCCTTCTCTTGGTACCTACTCTGGATGGGCGAGCATTAAGCTCCATTGCCTACTGCCCATACTCATCAATTATTAATCTCCCTCTCTTCTTTCCAAAGACAGTTTTCAGCAGCCATGCTATCCTGGATCTCCAACCATCAGATTCTTTTGGGTCAGAGAGGCAAAAACCCAGCAACCAAAGTACTCCCCTAGCAGAGTGCTTCTCTGTCTGCTGGGTCCCAGCCACATCCTCTGGCAGGAGGCATGATTTCCCGGCAGGTTTGGAACAGGAGACAAAAGTTTGCCTCAATGGATGACTTTCAATAGATTGCAGCAATGTAGTTGCTCTGCTATATATGAAACCATGACCCAGAATCAGGACATCTATGAATGATTTAGCACCAGGTACCCCATGAAAATGCAGTGCACAATGAGAGATGGCCACCTGCTGTCTGTGCTCCAGGCCTAGGTGAGCAGTTCTACTCACTGGTCAGGTAGCTGACTATCCCAGGACAACCAAGACTCTATGGCGCCACAGTATCATTCCATTTAGGGGCGGGATTCTCACTTAGAGACATACAGTCGTAATCCACAATTGGTAGCTTCTCCCATTGGCTCCGCAGCCAAACTTACACACCACATGTCTGAACTTGTGGTGCCTATCATACGGGCCGATACAGTAAAGCGCAGCCGTGGTTACCCGGTTTTTAACCTGCTTTGGACGCATGTTTTGGACGCGTAAGGCGTACCCGCGATTCAGTATCGGCTTTTACGCGTCCTTACCGCTTGCCGAAAAGGAGGCGTATCCCTTTCCGCCCGCTGCATGTATATGACATGTTAATGATCGGATTAGCTATTCCCTCCGATACAGTATCGTGCGCCCAAATTATCGCCCTGTTAACCAGCTCATTTACCACGTCTTTAACCTGAATAGTTACCACCTACCCTGTCCCTGGCGTTAGTGTGGTGTTCAGTCAGCTTCGTACCGGACAGCGGTTGAGAAATGCTCGAAATGCGAGGCCCGCCTGTGTGTGTAGTGGTGCGTGAGCATGCTGACGTGATTGCCCAGAATCCCTAATACTTTTATAATATAGAGAGACTAGCGGATTCGCTCGCCAGCCCTTGGCTTGGACGTCCGAGGTCGGGCGCTCAAGGCAGCGGTGCCTACAGTGGCTTGGATGTCCGCTGCCTTGAGCGCCCGGCCGGACGTCCAAGCCGCGACCTCGGACGTCCAAGGTCGTGGCATCCATGATCGGAGGCATCGCTGCCTTGAGAGCTCGGCCGGACGTCCAAGGTCGCGGCTTGGATGTCCGGCCGGGCACTCAAGGCAGCGGGGTCTGTAGAAAAGAACCATCCACTTACCTGGTGGAATGACATTTCAAATGACATTTGTAATGACATTTCAAAGGACAGGTACCAGCGCACCCTGGATACTGTATAGGCGCTGCATACCGCTCTATACAGTAAAATGGATTGCGAGCGCCTACCGCTTCATTGACGCGCTTTGGACGCCGCTTGGATTTGCGTCTAATGTGAATACTGAATCAAGCGGTATGTGAACCAAAATATACGTGCGGCAAACGAGCGGGCGCCCAGCACTGCCGCACTGATTCTTACGCGCTCTTACTGTATCGGCCCGATACTGAGCAGTATTACTATTGTGACAACACATCATCAGTAGGGTTAAACTAACCTTTCACAATGGTGTAAATCCAGCTCACGTTCCCTATTAGTGGGTGAACAATCCACTACTTAGTGAATTCTGCTTCAAAATAAAGGAAGAACCAACATCAAAAGATCAAAAATCAACCTCGCTATCAATGCTTGGTCACCAAAAACCAGTTATCCCTGTGATATTTTTTCTGAGATCTCCTGCTTAAAAATCCAAGAAGCTCCCATTTTCACTGTATGTATTCATACTGAAAATCAAGATCATGCGAGCTACTGCCATTCTGCTCCATGGGAGGTTTCTGTCCTCCCTGAGCTTGCTTTAGGACATCTGTGTTACAGTTTGAGAGGTGAACTAACCCAACCAAACTCCTCACCTGCTGCTATCCCTAAAGTGGGTCACATTCGGCAGGAGGTTCCATGCTGGGCGCTTGGAACCTCCTGCGGGCACCCCTGCCTCCCTGGGTAAGTGAAAAAACTGATAAGAGCAGTGGTATTTCACTGGTGGCCCAAAGGTCTCCCCCTTATCCTGCAACTCTCACGTCTCTTCACAGTGCCAGACTAGAGTCAAGCTCAACAGGCCTCCTTATTTTGCTGATTCCACCAAGTCAGTTCAGATGGATGTGGTTTCACTAGATAGTAGGTTTGGGACAGTGGGAAATTCATTCATCAATTCGTTTGCATCACTAATTTGACGACGAGGCATTTGGCTACCTTAAGAGAGTTACAGTTACTCCTGCCATTTACCTGCTCTTCATTGAATTTCATCATTTTGACATTCAGAGCAATGGGCAGAAATCACATCAAGTGAACACCTGCCATGGGCCTTCATGATTTGTTTTAATTAAACAGATTCCCCTGGTCCGCACCAGCTCTACTAGCTTCTGGCTGAGGCAGAAAGCTTATCCCCCACCCCCTCCCCAAGAGAAAGGGAGGGGCTGAGACACCTACCATAGCTCAGGCAATACAAGGAAGGCTCTAGCTCACATCCAACTGCCACCGCATCCAACTGTCTGAGTGACCTGCCCTGCTATGTGCTCCATCGGCAAGTGGAGCCAAATCGAATAGTCCTGAGACTGCGGATTCCACCGAGACAGCAGGGGGGCACTGAAGAGGATGCATAAGCACCCTCGCCAACAGTACCACTTCTACAGTCACCGCCATTAAGCCAAGGAAATGCAAGTAAGACCATATGGTCGGGTGCAAAGTGTTCAACAACAGATGGCGTTGAGGTAGCAACTTCTCAATTCGAGCTTCCGGCAGGAACACCTTGTCCTGCTTTGTGTCGAACCGAATCCCCAGGTAGTCCAGCAACTGAGTAGGCTGAAGACTGTTCTTGGCTAGGATCACCACCCAGCCAAGCTCCAGCAACAGGGAAATCACCTTGCGAATCACCGGGGGCTCTCTTCCAGCGACTTGGCCAGTCGTCCAAATACGGGTGTACTAGGATTCCATCCCTTCTTATCTGCTGCAACTACCACCATTACCTTGGAACAGGTTCTGGGGGTGGTGACCAGATGAAATAGCAGTGCCCGAAACTGAAAGTGGCGTCCAAGTACTGTGAACCGCAGGAAGCGTCAATGTTCTAGTATGATGGGATTATAGAGATACGCCTCGGACAGATCCAAAGAGATAAATTCCTCTGACTGCACGGCCACTATCACCAAGTGCAATGTCTTTATGCGAAAATGCTTCACTCACAGATGACGATCGATACCTTTGAGGTCCAGGATGTGATGAAAAAAGAGCCCACCTTCTTTGGCACAACCAAATAATGGAAAATCGCCCCGTATTTTCTTGGGACATGGGCACTGGGACCACAGCCCTCATACTGAGAAGCCTTGCCAATGTAGTTTCTACTGCCTGCTTTATCTGTGGTGAGTGGCAGGGAGACACCATGAACACATCCTGAAGAACACTGCAAAACCCCAGCGCATATCCTTCTCGTATCACCTCCAGGATACACTGATCCGATGGGATTTTGATCCACTTCTGATAAAAGAGAGAAAGGCACCCCCATCTCCTGTTCCCTGGAGTGGGTCGGCAAACCTTCATTGGGAGGCTCGGGAGGTTCCACTACCTGAGCCTGCACCTCTTCTGGGTTGTCGGGGATGAAAGGACTGAGAACTACCAAAAGGTTGAGTCCTCTGATAGGTTGCTCCTCTACAGGGTCAAAAATGCTCTCTCTCATGTGAAGGGAGCGCTGCACCTGCTTCTTATCTGCCAGAAAACAAGGAACAGGAGATTCACCCCACTTACTGGCAGTTTCTCCAACTCGCTACCAAACAAAAGCGAGTTGTTAAGAGGCAATTTGGTGAGGTTAGCCTTGAAGGTTGCATCAGCCGACTAATTTCTCAACTATAACTGACAACTGGCTGCTACCATTGAAGCCACCCCTCTGGCTGAAGTGTGGACCAAATCACAATCCACACCCGCCAAGAAGGCAGCAGCTGGTTCCATAACTGCCCTGGAATTTACCCCAGAGTCATCAACACCATGAAGAGAAGCAAACAAGAGGGAGCCACCAAGGAACAACAAGAAGCAATCTGCAAGGTAATTGCCACTGCTTCAAATGCTTGTTTAATGATAGTCTCAATCTTTTTATCATGAGCATTCATCAAGGCCGCTCCTCCTTCCACAGGAATAGTGGTCTGCTTGCAGACTGCACACACAAACAAGTGCATCCATCTTGGGAAAACATAAGTGCTCTCTTATCACTGGATCCAGAGGGTATAGGCTTTCCAAAATCCAACCCCCTTTGAAATTAGCCTCTGGGGCGCCCTTCCAAGATCAATTAATTCTTGAATGGCCTCCATCACATGAAAAAACGAGAGGCTGTACTCAAGAAAACCAAAATGGGATTTCTCTTTGGCTCAGTCACTGATCTGCCCCAGGAACTCTAAGCATTTTCAAGGTCTGGGAAATCAGAGCTGGCAGTTCATCTCTGTGAAAGAACTGCAACATAATTCTATATGGTTCTAATCCAGGGGGAACTTCACTATCCTCAAGAGAGGCAAGACTGGCGTCATCATCCATGCCATCTGGATTTCCATCCAGAGGACCCACTGCCACTCCAGGAGTACTCCAGCATCAACAAAAAATCCAGACATGCTCTAGGCGCAAGGAACAGGGCCGAGGACTGCACCTGAAGAAAGGATTGCAACCCCTAGAAAAATTCTAGCCATGAAAAAGTAGAAGCATCCAGACTGGGAGGAACCTGAGGTGTACTCACTGATCTACCTTCCCCTGCTGAGGAACCAGTTAGGGAAGTTTCAAAATCAGGCGCCCCACCTGATTCATCTTTACCCAGACCCACATCTGGCTGGAAAGAACCAGGCTTAGTGAAATCAGAGGAAGACAATTCACCCTGAGCCTTCAAACAGCGCTGGCACAAATCAGCAGGTACTCCTGGCTGAGATGCTCATATATAACAAGCAGTGCAAAGAGAAAGACGCTTAGGTTTCTTAGGCACAGGCACCATGATGGCAGACAACGAGCTGAGCAGCGGCTGGAGGCATGCGTCTAGCTGTTTGTTTATTTTTTTAAATAGGTGCTCAACTAGGTGCATAAAAACTATGCATCCAACACTGAGGTGCACACACTTCTAGGTGGTCAAAATTTAAGTGCATAAAATTCTTAAGCGCACAGTACCACTTGTGCGCATAGGTAAGCATGGGGCCACTACGCGTCGCTTAATGTGGGCGCACAGACTACAAGGTCCCACTGTGCACCCAAAAACTGGACGCACAACCTGGATGCACAGCGAGACGCACACGCCGGACAGACAATCTTGTAGAGAGCAGCCTTAGCTTGCGAAAAGCTGCTGCGGCCTACCTCA
Organism: Rhinatrema bivittatum; assembly: GCF_901001135.1. Lineage (NCBI taxonomy): Eukaryota > Metazoa > Chordata > Amphibia > Gymnophiona > Rhinatrematidae > Rhinatrema > Rhinatrema bivittatum. The sequence continues at coordinate 87,546,018 of NC_042619.1, forward strand.
AGGCACGCAGTGAAAAGCCTCGGAGTGGAACCTAGCCTAAAGAGGCTGCTCAACCCACCAGGCTGCCCACGTCCCTCGACCTCCCATGGAGCATAACGTACGTCGGACCGGCACACCAAGTATGGAGACCAGGGGAGGAGGAAACCCTGTATAACAAAAAGCTCCTGCTAAATCTCTGTATCTTGTGTTTTTTATTTTTTAAATTTACCGGAGCTCAGCCGTACCTGGCTGAGAACAGAGATAGTCTCCAGCTATGGAGGGAGAGGGCAAGTGCTGTCACCGCCACACTCGGCTTCCTGCCCCCACTGCCTTTCAGCTGCTCAAGCAGCTAAGTCCATGCTGGCGAAACCAGCTACCGGACCAAGGCATGCATCTGAGGGTCCAGGGAAATCACCTCAGGAATTTTCAGTTGGGGGAGGGACCATTTGGTATCACAGGTATTCGCAGGAGAGCAGGACAAATGTTTTCCTTAATTCTCCTTTACTTTAAAATGAAGCAGTCCCCAGTGGGGAGATGCATGTCCACCATCTGCTGGAGACAGAGAATTCTGGCAGGCTGAAGTAACTGCAGGGGTGTATATACTGTGACGTTGGTTTGCTCAGTCTCCATCTGCTGATAGGAATGCATAACCTACTTGTTCTGGATTCATCTTATTGGACTCTAAGAAAAAAGATATTTAAAAAAAAAAAAAAGAAAGAAAACTAATATATTCTTAATCATATCCATTTGAGCAGTTTTTCCCTAACCTAGTCCTGGAGCCTCCCCTAGGTCTAGTTCTCAGGATATTCATAATGATTGTGCATGAGATATGTTTGCAGACACGGATAGTGGATATTCCGAAAACCAGAACTGGGCTAGGTTGCGAAACATGACACTAGGAATCATATTTTCTATCACTATGCACTCATTACTGCTTTGTGAAAATATTTGATTTTATATCTTAGCATATCCCTGCTTGTAAGAGCAAACAGAAGAACTCAACTATTTCTATTACTGATCCTGTATTTCAAAACCTGATCCAATTTTTATATTGATGCCTAATACATTGTATGCCAGAAAACTTTGATAAATGAAGCACTTAAAAAAAAAACGGATCCGATTTTGTTTTATTTTTGGAAGATTAAGCATTAACTATAAAAGGATGCCTCTGCATGTAGAAACAGGATCCTAAAGCCCTGATTTATCAAATATTTTCTTCCACTGGGTGTCTAACAGAACAACTTTAGTCAAATCAGACCCCAGGAACCTTTTTCACTTGTTTTTGCTTGAGCCAGCTTAGTATGTTTACTGATCTATGTAGGTACAGAGCTAGTGGGCTCTGTTCACCTTACGGCTTCTGTGCAAAACTCTTGCTGTCTGCAGCAATACCATTAGTTACTTTGCTATGCTTAGAAGATATTTATTTGTGGTTTGCTTGTCTAGCCGAGATCCAACATCCTTATACTATATAACATACAAGTAAAGACAGAGACATTTTCTCACTAATTGCTTCATGTAATACACGTGCCTTTATTGCTTTTCTCAACATTAGAGATTTCTTCCTTCATTCTCACAACTCATACGGTCTACAAAGATGATGACTACTGGTTTATCTGTTTATTTATAGCATACCTGACAACAAGTCTAAGCATGGTATAGATATGAAATCTAAATTTACATAGTTTATCACATTTATGAGAATCCTGTCCTATCAAAAGATCTAGTTGATTTATGAACCGGTAACAACTGAAATATAATGCACTTAAAAATATATATAATACATAAAACATACAAGAAATCATTCTTTCACTCTGAAAACAATTAAATACAATTAGTACAAAACAAAATTACAACCAGCAAAGAGGTTCAAAATCGCATCATTCAGAAACCAAGCTCAGACTGCATATTCCATAAAAATCATCACATTTTAAAGGCAATAGTAAAAAGCTAAACTTTTCTTTAAAGATAGTTATCATCTGTACGTAAAGATTTGGGCAGCAAGTTTTCAAAAACAGAGACAGCACACGAAAAAGTCCTACTCCCGGTTTCAATGCAAAATTCAGGAATTTTAAACATTATGAAATATGTATTTGTATTTATTAAAATTTATTGATTGCTTAACACAGAGTAGGCCTAAGCGATTCACAATAAAACAAGCATAAAATTAACAAAACAGAAACAGAAAAAAACATCAAATAAAAGGTCCAACCATCATCAGCGCAAATTAACCATAGGCCTGCTACGATAGGAGGTTCTTCAATTGGAGTCTGTATTTTTTTAAACTGTCCTGAAGACGGAGATCAAGTGGCAGTGAGTTCCATAAAGTAGGGGCTGCTACTGAGAATAAGGTTTCTCTGGTTGTAGTAAGGCGAGCATGGGGAATAGATGGAATATCCAATAGTCCACGTTGAGAGGATCTTAAATCCCGGGTTGGTTTACAGATTCTTAAGAGGGCATTGGACCAAGAGGGAGAGTCAGAGCTCAGCAATTTGAAAGTGGTCATGGCAACTTTATACAAAATACGTTCATGTATAGGTAACCATTTCAAATTTTCCCAAGATTGGTGTAATATGATCAAAGCGTTTCGCATTAGATACAAGTCTAGCAGCAGAATTTAAAAGCAGTTGTAATGGATTAAGAGAATTCTTGGGTAAACCTAGTAATGAAATACACAAAAATACAAATTTCACAAAATGGTCGCCGCATCTCAAAAAAGATATAATTGCGATGGAGAAGGTACAGAGAAGGGCTACCAAAATGATAAGGGGAATGGAACAACTCCCCTATGAGGAAAGACTAAAGAGGTTAGGACTTTTCAGCTTGGAGAAGAGACGACTGAGGGGGGATATGATAGAGGTGTTTAAAATCATGAGAGGTCTAGAACGGGTAGATGTGAATCGGTTATTTACTCTTTCGAATAGTAGAAAGCCTAGGGGGCACTCCATGAAGTTAGCATGGGGCACATTTAAAACTAATCGGAGAAAGTTCTTTTTTACTCAACGCACAATTAAACTCTGGAATTTGTTGCCAGAGAATGTGGTTAGTGCAGTTAGTATAGCTGTGTTTAAAAAAGGATTGGATAAGTTCTTTGAATTCTTTATTTTTATTTTCAAATAATATAAATACAGAATCAGTTTCTCCAAATATTATCTTGCCAATATCATACTTTGAACATTCACAAAGAAATAATAAGTTTAAATTTTCCATAGTATGAATCACAAATGAAAATAAAAAGGAAAAGAAAATTGGATATTACTAATTCCTAGATTATATAATGGCATAAAGAAATTTGGAGATCCAATATGTACTTCCAGGACATGTCATTCATGAAATAAATTGCAAGAAAAAAGGGAGGCAGAGCTTCTAAAACATACAATAATTAGAGACAGGTTTTCAGACTACTTCTGAGCGACTATCTAATAGTTGTTTTAGTTGGGTTGGGTCGAAGAAAATATATTTATTTTCCCCTAATTTCAGGGAACATTTACACGGATACCGAATAATCATTTGGCCCCCCAAACTCCTAACAACCTGACTCATATTTAGAAACTCTTTTCTACGTCTCTGGGTTTCTTTTGTGAGGTCTGGATAAATCCAGACCTTCTGTTTTAAATACAACTTGTCGCGGTTGCGAAAATACATCTTCAAAGTATTATCTCTATCCTGTGGAAATTTAAATGTTACCAATAATGTCCCAAGAAATTCTACTTGATCTTCCATAGATGTTTCAAGAAACATTGATAACCCATCTCCAGCTGGCTGTTCCAGAGTTGTTTGATCCTGCTGTATTATTTTCCTTGGTGTTATAGAAAAATAAATGTTTACAATAGGCGGTAGATCTTCAGCTGACATCATTAATATCTCAATCATATATTTCCTAAACGTCTCTCGAGGAGATATCATTTTGACGCTTGGAAAGTTCAAAACTCTCAGATTGAGGTATCTTGATTTATTTTCCAAGTTTTCAATTTTCTTTTCTATTGTTTCTTCAGCTTGTATCATTTTCACCTGAATCTCTTTCACTGATTGTACCTCTTTGGATATCTCTTGTATCTTTTTCTCTTGATCTTTTTTATGTGTTTCAAGCTCCTTTATAATACCTTGAGAAGAGTTTACAGCAACCACGAGATTAGATATTGTTTTCTCTAGCATTATTATTGCATTCCAAATAGAGTCAAGTGTGATAGTTTTAGGGTGTACAAGTTTCTGCACCGAAAGAGTCTGACTCACCAATCCTTGCTGGCAGACTTCTGAAATCCTCACGGACTCGTCTGTCAACGTCTCTTTACTCCTCTGCTGGCTAGTATTCATGCTAGGCCCCGGCGCGTTGTCAATCGCCTTGCTCAGAGGGAGAGAAATTACCTCTGATCTGGCCATAGCAGTTTCAGACTTTTGAACTCCGGAATTTTCGCCCGCTTGAACCTCCATTACCGCCTGTGCTTCGGTATCCAAACCTTGTACAGGCAAGTATTCATGCGGGCTTGATCCTTTGTTAGGAGGAGAAAGAATCTCTAATTGCCGTGGTGATAATGATATTTCGTCCAGGGAAGCTTGCGCGTGTCCCTCGGTTAAGCTCCCAGCGGACTCTACCACGGGACTAGAAGCGTATGTCGGAGTAAAGAACCCCTCGATTCGTGGCTGAGATAGGGTAGGCGTCGAGGGTAAGGAAGGCTCCGCTCTCACCTTACCCTTTCTCTTGGTATGGGGCATAGTTCAAGGCAAAAAAAAATCCAAATCGCAGGAGCTCAAAAAACGCCGACCTCTCCCTCGGCGGCCATATTGGATCTGGATAAGTTCTTGGAGGAGAAGTCCATTACCTGCTATTAAGTTCACTTAGAGAATAGCCACTGCCATTAGCAATGGTTACATGGAACAGACTTAGTTTTTGGGTACTTGCCAGGTTCTTATGGCCTGGATTGGCCACTGTTGGAAACAGGATGCTGGGCTTGATGGACCCAGTATGGCATTTTCTTATGTTCTTAAATCTATAAATCTCACTACAAAATGACGACCACCATCACAAAATGTTCTCAAAATAATAAAAAATTAAGTACATAAAATCTGTTGACTAAACAAGAAACCAAAAACTGAAATTAGCCAGAACTACACGATAAAATCAAAATAAAATACAGCAAAGTAGTAATGGAGTTACCCAGTACAATAAGCCTGTTTGAACAGCAGATCCTCTTAAATTCACCCACATCATGTCTATGCCTGGCCTCAATGGGCAAACAGAAAAACGCACACTGCCTAGTCAGAAATCAAGCTGTTTTCATGGATGGTACTGAAAAAAAAAAAGCCTGAAAAGATGTTGTCTAAAAGGTGAATAAAATGTCAAAAGGCAGGTACGAAGTCTCATACATATACACTGTTTTAAAGGCTAATACGACGCCCTTAAACAGAATATACCTGGGTACAGGAAGCCAATATATGCTATGTAGCACAGGAGTGACATGCTCTCACACAGGGCTGCCCATAAGAAGTCTAGCAGCACCATTTTGTATCAGCTAAAATGTACAGATTTAGCAGAAAGCCAGCAAACAGACCATTACAGGAGTCAGGGTGAGAAAGTATAGTGGCCTGAACTATTGCTAATATGTTTGATTTATATAAATAAGGATACATCTGAATGAAAGAGCACAGTAAAAAAACAAATGTTTCTCTAGAAGAAGGGGAGGTATTAAAGGCTGTAAAAAACTTTTTTGAATTGGATCATTGGATATGATGCTGAAGAGAGGTTTTTTTTTCTCTTTTTGCCCTTCTACTTTGTAAGAATGTACGTTGCGTTCAGTTCAATAAAGATATAAAATTTAAAAAAAAGGTTTCTCTAGAAATATCAGAAACATGTTTTTGAAGTCAATGCGAAGAACAAAATTTTACTCCAGGGTTCTTCACATATTCAGCTGATATCAGAGTTACTCCATCCAGAATATCTTAAAAATTCTGATCACTTGGTTTCTCAATCTAAAAGCCACATAACCTAATTAGCTGCCTAGCTTTCACCAAATCTCCCATAAACCAACATAACAGCTTACTCTTCCATCTTGTCTCTCGCTAATATATATTCTCTGCTATAAAATGGTGACTATCACACGGTGTAAATTCCCAACCATTGCAAGTGTGTTTATGGAATATACTTGAATACACAATCTCATGTTTAGTTTCATGCCAAAGTAACCTGAGACATCTCAGAGCCAAGACAAAGTTGCTATTTTGCTGAAGGCTTTTGGCAAATCAGCATAATTTAGCCTGGCTATTCCACCTTGTGCATTTCACTTATTTTTTGGTTATAATTACAATTAATCTTCTCAGACCTGCAAGGATCTCTACCAGCTAGTATAACTAAATCCAAATTGCTTATCTGAACTGATTGGAATTTGGTCTGTCAGAAATTAATGGCTTGCAATGAAGTGACTTTAGTTTGGATACAAATCCTAAAATAACCTGCAATTTTCTGGCATGATATGCATCCAATTCTATGGTTTTTATTTCAATGAGGATTACATTGCTTCTGCTGAACTGAGAAGTCTTGACATCTGACTGTTAAATAAACACCTTCAGCTATTTTCTAAGTAAAAACCAGCACTGGATATATTCTTAAAAAAACAACAAACCAGTGTTAATCTGAAATTGGCTAAAAAAAATATTTCTACAGGAAGAGATTATAAATTATATTAAATTAATCTTTCCAAATATATTAATAGTTCTTTCTGTTTCACATTAAAAAAAATAACAGTTCAGAAAAAAATGTCTCTGGGATGCTGAGGAGCTTTGAAGATTCACTATCCATATGCAAAAATGTTGATTCAAAAGGGAAGACTGGATGGCTCAATGATCAGCGAAAATACATCCTTTTCATTTGCAGACTGTGAGTATGAATTCTCCTCAGGCTGGCAATTACTTAGATTGCACTGAATTTTGACTGAAATCCAGTTATTTGAGTTTGCCCAAATAGTTTTATTTTTCACTTTGAAGTAGAGCAGCTGTCAAATTTAGGACACAATTTTGATGTTTGTTGGCTGCAAATGACTTGCTTTACTGTACAGCATCATGCTACTAAAGCAATGGAGAAAGCACGTACTCGTGTCGAGGCATGGTTAGTGAGTTTGGGTGAGGTTGTTGGTAGAGTGCCATTATTGGCTGATCTTGTGGATCGTTTCTGCGTTTCACACCCCCTTGTTATATGTAAACCAGCATGATGTGATTTCTGATCACGAATGCCGGTATAGAAAAACTCCAAATAAATAAATAAATAAATAAAATCTTCAGGGGGGTTTAAAGTGGAAGGATGTGTTGAACCAGTTTATGTTTTGGTTGTACAGGGTTTTGTGGACTAGAGTAAGATTCTTGAATTGTATTCTGAGGTGTATAGGAAGCCAGTGTAGGTTTTTTAGTATGGGGGAGATGTGTTCATTTCTTCTGGTGTTTGTGAGGATTCTGGCAGAGGCATTTTGGAGCATTTGTAGGGGCTTAAGGGACATAGCTGGGAGTCCTAAGAGTAAGGAGTTGCAATAGTCTAACTTGGATAGGATGAGGGCCTGTAGTACTGTTCTAAAGTCATTTTGATGTAGGAGGGGGTCTTAGCTTTTTTAGGACTTGTAGTTTATAGAAGCCATCTTTTATGATTGAGTTTATGAATTTCTTTAGGTTTAACTCATTGTCTATTGTGACGCCTAAGTTTCTTACTTCTTTTGAAATAGGTGATTGGCCTTGCTGGGGGGAGGATATAGGGGGGGAATATGTTGTTGGATTTATGGTTTAATATTAATAGTTCGGTTTTGTTGGCATTGAGTGCGAGGTTCATTTGATTGAGGAGTTGTTTAATTGAAGTGAGGTGGTTGTCTCAGAGAAGGAGGGAACTGGTAATGGAATCAGAGATGAGAATGAGGATTTGGACGTCGTCTGCGTAAATGAAGAAGGTTAGGCCTAGATCTGTTAGGAGTTTACATAGGGGGAGCATGTATATATTGAAAAGGGTAGAGGATAGGGCCCGGTCCATCCATATGGAACGCTATGCCCCTCGACCTAAGGCTAGAATCCAAAACTATTAACTTAAAAAAAAAGCTGAAAACCTGGCTCTTCAAACAAGCCTACCAATAACTCGCATTCAATCCAATATCACCCACGCTTCCTCCCCCCCCTCTTCCCCAGTCAACCTCTCCAGTATTATTAATGATTGAATTCTATCTCCCGATTCAACATGTTATCCACATATTAACCTCAACAATGTCAATAGTTATAGTTTCATGTTTTCCTCGCTGGCTTTGTACTATTTTGTTCCTACATCCCCTCTCTAACCCCTGAGCGTCCCATTTTTGTTATCTCCTAGTTACTCGAAGTGTTACAATGTAATTTCCTTCCTTTGTTCATTTGTTATAATGTAAACCGATGTGATGTGTAAACGAATGTCGGTATATAAAAGAGTTAAATAAATAAATAAATACTAAAGCGTGCCATTTCTTACGCCGTGCCTTAGAGGCCTAGTACAGTTGTGAAGCATGCAAAAGCAGAGCTACCCGAAACCTGAAGTACCAGATTAAAGACTTTAGCAATCCAGTAATATACTCTAGGATAAACATTTGTTAAGGTTACTTTCTTATTATTGATCTTTCCCATATAACCATTTATTTTCTATTGCATTGTTTACTGACCCATATTTCACCTTATTTTTAAATCAATAGGTTTACTTTATGTTTCACTTCCTTCGTTCCCAGACAGAGACAATAATCCCAGAAGTTAGATCTCTTCACGCTATAAGTGCCACTCACTTAGCAAATAGGATAATGTTTAGAAACTCAAGCATATGTCTTGATTTGATCTAGGACTATAATAGTGTTTTCTCAACCTTTTGTATGCCTATGACCAGCTAGCTACTTTTCTTAAAATACATGGATCAGGATTCCTCAGGGTTCCTTCTGAAAATTACTGAAAGGGGAGGAGTGGAAGACGTCTTCCTTCTCCATCCCAACTTTTCAATCTCATGTGTCAGCCCTCCAGCAACTGATCCACATCATTTTAAGAAGATAGTAAGGCAATTAAAAACATTGTTTTCTAAAAAGTCACAAGGGCAAGGGATATAGAAACATAGAAATGACGGCAGAAGAAGACCAAACGGCCCATCCAGTCTGCCCAGCAAGCTTTGCACTTTTTTTTTTTTTTCTCATACTTCTGTTAGTCTTGGCTCTTAGTAACCTTTTGGTTCTATTTCCCTTCCACCCCCACAATTAATGTAGAGAGCAGTGTTGGAACTGCATCTAAGTGAATATCTAGCTTAATTAGTTAGGGGTTGTAACCGCAGCAATAAGCAAGCTACACCCATGCTTATTTGTTAACCCAGACTATGTAATTCAGTCCTTGTTGGTTGTTGTCTGTATATAGATCTACTTTTCTTCGTTCCCCCTGCCGTTGAAGCAGAGAGCTATGCTGGATATGCGTGAAGTATCGGACTTTCTCCCCTGCCATTGAAGCAGAGAGCTATGCTGGGTATGCATGAAGTATTGGTCTTTCTCCCCTGCCGTTGAAGCAGAGAGCTATGCTGGGTATGTATGGAAATTGAAGTATCAGGCTTATTTGGTTTGCGGTAGTAACCGCCGTAACAAGCAAGCTACTCCCTGCTTTTTTGTGAATGCAAATCTTTTTCCACATTTCCTCTTGCCGTTGAAGCTTAGAGCATTGTTGGAGTCGCATTAACCGTGTGTATGTTTATTGAATAAGGATATTATCTCCAGGCAGTAGCCGTCATTCCCGTGAGCCACCCACTCTTCATTAGACACTATCACTCTAATAACTTTGCCTACTGAAAAAACTTTCTTCATGTATTTAACACTGTGGATCCATAAAGTATTAAACACTGCGGACTTTATGGATCCACAGTGTTTATCCCACGCCCCTTTGAAGTCCTTCACAGTTCTGGTCTTCACCACTTCCTCCGGAAGGGCATTCCAGACATCCACCACCCTCTCCGTGAAGAACTACTTCCTGACATTGGTTCTGAGTCTTCCTCCCTGGAGTTTCAAATCGTGACCCCTGGTTCTGCTGATTTTTTTCCGACGGAAAAGGTTTGTCGTTGTCTTTGGATCATTAAAACCTTTCAAGTATCTGAAAGTCTGTATCATATCACCTCTGCTTCTCCTTTCCTCCAGGGTATACATATTTAGATTCTTCAATCTCTCCTCATAAGTCATTTGATGAAGACCCTCCACCTTTCTGGTTGCCCTTCTCTGGACCGCCTCCATCTTGTCTCTGTCTCTGCGGAGATACAGTCTCCAGAACTGAACACAATACTCCAGGTGAGGCCTCACCAAGGACCTGTACAAGGGGATAATCACTTCCCTTTTCTTACTCGATACTCCTCTCTCTATGCAGCCCAGCATTCTTCTGGCTTTAGCTATCGCCTTGTCACATTGTTTCGCCGACTTCAGATCATTAGACACTATCACCCCAAGGTCTCTCTCCTGTTCCATGCACATCAGCCTTCCCCCCCCCCCCCAACCCAAATTGGATACAGTTCATTCGGATTTCCACTCCCCATATGCATGACTCTGCACTTCTTGGCATTGAATCTCAGCTGCCATATCTTCGACCACTCTTCCAGCTTCCTTAAATCCCGTCTCATTCTCTCCACTCCTTCCGGCGTGTCCACTCTGTTGCAGATCTTAGTGTCGTCCGCAAAAAGACAAATCTTACCTTCTATCCCATCCGCAATGTCGCTCACAAATATATTGAACAGGACCGGTCCCCAACACCCATCCTTGCGGTACACCGCTTAAAACCGCTCTCTCTTCAGAGAGAGTTCCATTTACCATCACACATTGTCTTCTGTCCTTCAACCAGTTTGCAATCCAGGCCACCACCTCGGTACTCACTCCTAAGCTTCTCATTTTATTCACCAATCTCCTGTGCAGGACCGTACCAAAGGCTTTGCTGAAATCCAAGTAGATGACATCAAGTGCTCTTCCTTGATCCAATTCCTTGGTTACCCAGTCAAAAAAGTCAATCAGATTTGTCTGACAGGACCTTCCCCTGGTGAATCCATGCTGCCTGTGGTCCAGCAATTGTCCCGACTGAAGATATTTCACTATTCTCTCTTTCAACAGCGACTCCATTACTTTTCCCACCACCGAAGTGAGGCTAACCGGTCTATAGTTACCAGCCTCTTCTCTGTTCCCACTCTTGTGAAGCGGGACCACCACCACTCTTCTCCAATCACTCGGCACCACTCCCGTTTCTAGGGATCTATTGAACAGGTCACACAGCGGACCTGCCAGCTCATCTCTGAGCTCCCTCAGTATCCTGGGATGAACCTCATCAGGCCCCATGGCTTTGTCCACTTTCAGTTTCTCCAGCTCTTCCCATACATTTTCTACTGTAAATGGAGTTACATCTACTCCACTCCCCTCCAGTTCCTTGTTAAGCAGCGACGATCCTTCACCAGGGTCCTCTTTAGTGAACACCGAACTGAAGTATTCATTTAATATTTCTGCCATTTCTTCATCTCTCTCCACACATTGATCCTTTCCTCCTTTCAATTTCACTATACCACTTTGAACCTCTCTCTTTTCACTGATGTATCTGAAAAATGTTTTGTCACCTCTCTTTATCTCCTTGGCAATCCTCTCTTCCGCTTGACTTTTTGCCATCTTGATTAATTTCTTCGTCTCCCTCAGTTGTACCAGATATTCTTCTTTGTGCTCCTCCCTTTGGGATCTTTTATATTTCCTGAACGTATCAGGTCGGAGGTGACACCATACACAGTGCAGGAATAGCTTTACAAATCCCACTCTTATCCCCTCCTCAGTCCTCCTATTCTACTTCTCACTTTCACCATCCCCTCCAATTCCCTCCTCTGTCTTAATTCTTCAGCAGTGACTTCACCCTCCTTCCCCCACCCCATCTTGTCTTACCCCAATCTCTTACTCTCCACTCACAGCCCCCACCCAATCCCCTGTAACCCTCTTTCCCAATTATCTGCTCTCCCTTGCCCCAACTCGTATCTCCAACCTAATCCTTCAGTCCCTGATGCTCCTCTCCCACCAATCCCTGAGTCTTATGTGTTCCTGAATCCCAACTTTCTCATGTCTTTCCCATTCCCGAGACTCCACTTCCCCCTCATGTCCCCACTCTCCTTCTCCACCAACCCAATCCCTGAATCTCCCTTCTCAAATTCCCACACTCTTGCCTAACTCCTCCCCCCACCAGTCCCCATTCTATACCATAACCACCCACCCCTAATTTTATAGCTGCTTACTTCTCCTGCCTGATTTCTGGGCCACGCTCTCACCAGCCCAGACTGTCGGAGTGTGGGGCCAGTGGTGGGCTACGTCAATCTAATCTGCTCCTCCTACTTCCACTCCTTTCCTTCCTGCGTGGTTCAAGTGAGAAAATGATCAAAATAAGATGCTACTGATATCGAGAGAGAAAACTTAAGAAAAACAAAGAGAGATTAAAGCTGTTCAAATTTGGGAGCTTTTATAGTTCTGTCTTCTGACCACTAAGATATATCAGCTACACATTTGGTTTCATAAACAGTACAGGCGTCTTCTCCCTCAAGCACCTTAACAACACCTAGCCAGTAACAAAATTTGGCAAACAAATCAGATCAAATAAAAGCAAGCCTAGATATTTAGCCTGGCATTCAGAAATGCGATAGAGAAATGAGTAAAACTATGAATGCGAGAACTGTAAATATTACCACAGAATAAAGTGTGTCAGGATTACCAAGGACTATACTCCATTCTATTAGCACAAGAAAATGTATATTAAGAGATTTTAAATTTCATCATCATTTCTCCTGTTGCAACCTATCAAGATAAACCTGAAAACGGAAGGTAAAACATTTTGTTTATACGATCATTTGTGGCATAATATGTATGTAGAGCCACAAAGAGCCGCAACTTTCGAGAGGAAACTAGATTTTCAACAGACCGCAACCTTCAGGAAGGAGGTAGCAGGCACAGCGGGGAAGGTCACAAAGGCGCAAAAGTCTTCTGGAGGTTGGGTCACGGAGCCAGGGGCTCAATCATGTTCCAGAGGTAAGGGGAGAGGTTTCCCCCGTGCTATTTGGCCCTTTCACTTTGGGCCAGTTAGCATGGGGGAACTGGATATGGAGAACGCAGCCTGCTTTACTAGAGCCTCACTGTCCAGCACAGCCACATACTGCATATCTTTAGCTTTGCACACTGGATGTTGAAGCCTGATGCGAGGCCGGCTTGGTTACTATCGAGTAACCACTTGTAATACCGACCAGCACATGGACGTGGGATCTCTACAAACCCTAAAAGGAGGAAGAATAAAGCACCTGCAGAGTTGTTGCATTGTGAATACTGCACACGGAAACACATACCTGAAGCTTCATATCTGCTGCAGCGCACACTTTCTTAGACTCACAGAGACGAGAGACCATGGCTTTTGGCAGGGCCTTGAGTAAAGAAATAAATTGGAATGTGTTATCTGTATTGCTCTCTGATATGCAGCATGTAGTACATTACTCATTCACCTCATGAGAGACAGAAGCAGATCAGGTTGCAAAAGGTAAAATCAACAAGTGTAATCTGGTCAGTATCAGCGCTGATTTCTGCAGAGCATGAGATCTGGAAGGCGTTTCCGGTTCAGGCTGCCTGGAGCTTAAGAGCGCTGCTGAAGCTGCGGTCCCAGACGTTAAGAGGTAGCTGCACTACTGGAAACACTTTGTGGTCAGCCAAAGTGCACCACTAAAGAGAGTATCTGAGAGAGCAGCATCCTGGGCCTCTGTCTGGGATTCAGCTCAAGTGCTGATAATACTAACAGCGCTTTCAAACAGCAACATAATGCTAACATAAATAAACCTTAAGAAGACCGACTAATTGTGCAAATATACTGAAACTGGATTCCCATGCAAAAGGGCTATCGGTGCTATCCTGAACTTCTCATTTTATAATCATTGGTACCCAAATGTTTTCAAAACATTTTTTTTTTTATTTCCAACTGCAGATAAAAAAAAAAAAAAAGAAGGTATAAATGTATACTTCCCAATTTCCAATAGCCCACATAACCCGACACAGCTCTGTGTTCATTATACACGCTTCATAGATCTAAACATCCTTCACAAGCATTCCCTTTATGCTTCTATGTTTGCAACAGCATAACTGCATCTGACAAAAAGAAACCTAAAGAAAATTTTTGTTTATGGGGTAATTTTCCAAAACATACTGTATATGAACAAAAAGCAATGTTTTATGTGCATTGATAACCTTTTTATAAATTACCACGGGGGCTGTATACATAAAGGTTCACGTGGATGCAATTTTGTCCATACTTTCACGCATACTGCAAAGAGGCATCCCCAGAGAGGTGGGGGGAGGGGAATAATTTATGCATATACTTTCAATGTTCAAATATATTAACATAAATGTGCACCCCTATGAGGTGCTAACGTACGCAAGGTCCTGTTAATTTTCAAAGCACACTTACATGCACACGTCCAGGCTGAAAATTAGTACTTTATACATGCAAACTTCAAACTTATGTGGGCTGTTATAAAATCAGGCTCTAGAAGGGCAAAAATCCCCTTAGAGCATTATTTGACCCAAGTGCCCTGTCCATTCTGGGCTATGCTACCCAAGAACAAGCTTAAATGAGTAAGTTTTCAGAAACGTTATGGCTTAAAAAAAAAGAGAATAGATTAGACATCGAGGTAACCTTTCCCAGTGGAAGAGGCAAATATTCTGGCATACTTTCTGTGGGCCAGGGTGAGCCTGTTGGGATCTGAGAAAACTTGCAAGGATGTGTGTTTTACCAAGGTAAAACGGCAGACCAAGTACAGCTTTAAAACTGGATATTGCATGTTTGAAGATGAGTCATTTGTGACCCAGAGCCTATCCATTTTTAACAGGATAGAAGAGTGAGAAAACAAGAGAAAGCAAGGAAAGACTAATAGAGGTCTTCTGAAGACTGAATAATGAAAGCAGGAAGGCTGGCTAGGATGCAGTTGGTATAGCCCAGCCTAGAAAGGATTATGTCAGGGCATAGAGAAGCAGAAGTGGGTTGGACACAGATGAGGCAGGCTGAGGCTGGAACGGATAGTTGAATCTTGTGCCTGTACTGGCCCCCTTCCCCTTGGGTTAAGCCCTGAAGTGCTGGTGGCCGTCAGGACAGGCAGGGGTTACTTAAACCAGAAACTAAAAGGTGCCCACAAGGGCAGAGACGAGCTGCTGCAAGAACAGAGAAGAGAAAGGTGCCCACTATACAAGTCAAGACTCAAGAAACATAAAAACAAAACAAAAAAAAAACTAGGAGCAAACAAAAATAGGAGCAAGATAGGACACAGAATAGAATATATGGCCTGAGAGTAGGGCCAAGTCAGACCTCAAATTAAGGCTGACAGGACAAGAGTCAAAGAATAAGTGACTAGCAGCAAGACTTAGACCAAGAGTAGACCAAAGGTCTTTCAAGGTACTGAGTTAAGGCTGGAATATATCAGAAACAAGATGAAAATAGTATGCCACCAGCAGGATGAACATGATATAGAGCTGGGAGGACTAACCAGAGTGTCTAGGCAGCAGGCCATAGTGCTGGGAGGACTAAGTAGATAGTCCAAGTGGTCCACAGATGCCTCCCTGCTGGCAGGAAGCAAGAACTGCCCAACAGGGCCTCACAAATTAGGGGTTGGATACAAATATAAAGGTAGCAAAGAAGAAAGTGTTATACATTTTATGAATATTAAGAATGTGATATCTATAACTCCCCAAGAAGTTTCCCTTCGAAAATCTGGATGGTCCAAGAAAACAAACCGGCAACCGATCCAAGATGGTTGATGGCAACAAACACAAGGAGTTGAATCGGTATAAAAATGGACTTTATTGAATCTTGCCCGACTCTGGCCGAGTTTCGCTCATCCAAGCTGCCTCAGGGGCTTGAGAGCCACTTGAATTGGCTCAGATTAGTATGGATCTCTCATATCATACTTTAGAGAAACACTGATTGGTGTTGAGCAAGTAGCGGTGTTGTTAAAAGTGGCTGGTTTTAAAAGAGATTCCATTGGTAAAAACAGATTCAACAGTTTGTATAGTTAGTTTTTGCTGATGTTTCTCTAAAGTATGATATGAGAGATCCATGCTAATCTGAGCCAATTCAAGTGGCTCTCAAGCCCCTGAGGCAGCTCGGATGAGCGAAACTCGGCCAGAGTCGGGCAAGATTCAATAAAGTCCATTTTTATACCGATTCAACTCCTTGTGTTTGTTGCCTCTGAAAATCTGACCAGGGCATGGCATGTGCTTTTTATTTAATTATTTTCACTTTTAACAGAGACATTTTATTTTAATGGAAATGTTCACACAATTTTTTAAAAGTTACTATCAAGTCTAGATATTGCACAGAGGCAACAAGAGAAGTGATATCAAAATGGTGCACAATGGTTACCGTAACACCCAAAGTGAGACTTAAGAACCTAAACACCATGAAGATGAAGAGGTAGGGCAACCAACAATAGGGAGAAGGAACCACACTTGAGATAATACCCTTATTCAACAAACATACACATGGTTAATGCGACTCCAACATTGCTCTATGCTTCAACGGCAAGAGGAAATGTGGAAAAAAGGATTTGCTTTCACAAAAAAGCGGGGAGTAGTTTGCTTATTACTGCGGTTACTGCCCCAAACCAAATAAGCCTGATACTTCACTTTCAATACATATCCAGCGTAACTCTCTGCTTCAACGGCAGGGAGGGGGAATGAAGAAAAGATAATTTATATTCAGACAACAACAACAAGGACTGAATTGCACAGACTGGGTAAACAAATAAGCATGGGAGTAGCTTGCTTAGTGCAGAGGTTACTACCCCTAACCAATTAAGCTAGATACTTCACTTAGATGCAGTTCCAGCACTGCTCTCTACATTAAGGGTGGGGGTGGAAGGGAAATAGATCCAAAAGATTACTAAGGGCCAAGAGTAACAGATAAGTATGAGGGAAAAAAAAGTGTGAAAGCTTGCTGGGCAGACTGGATGGGCCATTTGGTCTTCTTCTGCCGTCATTTCTAAGTTTCTATGTAATAGGAAGGAAGCATGGTACTAGCATTATAGTTCTTACAAAGAAGGAACATGTTTCCAAAAGGTCAATTATAGATTAATTTTATTATGGGACTCCTACTGTATCCTTCCTATTTCGGGATGAGGGAGTCAAGTCTGTACAATAATCAGACACTATTGGCTTATGCTAGCTCCACACCCTATTTTCAAAGATTCTCCTTGTTTTGCTTTTTCACCAGGGAAAGAATTTACGCGACTGGATGGTTCGCTCTGAATCATAAGAACATAAGAAATTGCCATGCTGGGTCAGACCAAGGGTCCATCAAGCCCAGCATCCTGTTTCCAACAGAGGCCAAAACCAGGCCACAAGAACCTGGCAATTACCCAAACACTAAGAAGATCCCATGCTACTGATGCAATTAATAGCAGTGGCTATTCCCTAATTAACTTAATAGCCATTAATGGACTTCTCCTCCAAGAACTTATCCAAACCTTTTTTGAACCCAGCTACACTAACTACACTAACCACATCCTCTGGCAACAAAAATTCCAGAGCTTTATTGTCCGTTGAGTGAAAAATAATTTTCTCCGATTAGTCTTAAATGTGCTACTTGCTAACTTCATGGAATGCCCCCTAGTCCTTCTATTATTTAAAAGTGTAAATAACCGAGTCACATCTACTCGTTCAAGACCTCTCATGATCTTAAAGACCTCTATCATATCCCCCCTCAGCCGTCTTTTCTCCAAGCTGAACATCCCTAATCTCTTCAGCCTTTCCTCATAGGGGAGCTGTTGCCTTTGCACCTTCCCCCGGTAATGTCGACCACCACCCATGCGGTCAATGCTCAGCTTGTCCACTTTCCCTTTCTATTACATGTTTCATACATCCTCTGATGGGTCGTGAATACCCCTTACGCCATTCTACATCTTGTCTTTCTATCAGAGTGATATATGTCATCACATGCTTTTGCCCCAAATTGTATGTGGGTCAATCCTCACGGACACTGAAAACCCGTATCTTTGAACACAGATCATGTATTTGCTCAGTCTGTGAGGCGGCACTGCTGATATGTCACTACATTGATGCAACTCACTCCTCCTCAAATTTAAAGTTTTTTGCGATTGTTCTGCTGATTCCCTCACCAAGAGGGGGTGACTTTGATGCACGTTTACGGCAGCGCAAAAGTGGATTTTTAACCTGCAATTATTGTCCCCTAGGGGCTTAAACATGGAGATCGAGTGGTCCCATTTCTTCTGATCCTCACAGTATCAATCCCACTCTTTTATCCCTTCCCTCTCTCCTTTTTTCCTCCCCCCAGTCACTGGGAGCAGAGGAGGAGTGTGAGAAGTAGTGGAGGAGTGTCAGGAGGAAAGCATGGAGTGTGATAGGCCTGGGAAGAGAAGAGGGGTGGAGGAGGGCAGAGATGCCAGGGGAAGTAGGAGTAGGGACAGGGGGAGAAGTAGAGATAGGCAGGAGGGAAGGGATAGGAAGGTAGGAGTGGGGGAAGGGGTTAGGCAGGAAAGAGTGGTGGGAGGAGTAGGGCAGCATAGGCATAGAGAGAGAGGGCAGAAGGGAAGGGATTTGGTAGGCCAGGGTGAGGTGGGGGGGAGGAAGGGACAGGACAGAAGAGCAAGACAGAGAGTGAGGGCAGGGAGGACGCCTCTCCAGGACAGGAAGTGGTACCCCCTTCGGGCAGCCAGGCAACACCACAGCAGAGACTGCGGGCCATAAGGTTCAGTGTGGCAAAGAACGAGCTTCTCATCGCTGGTGTCCTGCAGCACTACGCCAGTTTGTTTGGAAACCAAGCAGCCAAGACCTCAAAAGCAGCTAAAGGGCAAATCTGGCGAAACATTGCACAGGCCATCAGCCAGCACAGTGGAGTGCAAAGAAACAAGAAGCAGGTCGCCCATCGCCACAGGGATGTCAAAGCCCAGCTGAAGACCAAGCTTGCAGCAAGATCTAAATATCACAGGCAGACTGGAGGAGAAGCCCCCTGTCCCTTGGTAATTACCGACATGGAGCAGAGACTGATTGAAAGGCTGGGACCAGACATGTTTGAGGGCTTGGATGAGTGACTAGACTCTACACAAACCGCCGGCGGTAAGTTCACCTCTCCCATAAATGGGCACACAGCAACGAGTATAGACATAAGGGGTGTTTTACTAGGCGTCTTTCCCATAGACACAGAATGGGGAAAACCCTTTAGTAAATAGGCCCCAATCTACTGCCAATTTAGTAAATTGGCATTAGATGATCACTTGGCAAAGAACCATAGTGCTCCTCTGATGCCAAACAAATAAACCATACTTGCTGGCATAGGTACTTTTTTTTTTTTTGTCGTCTTCTCTGTTTCCACAGCTCTCGAGCAGCAAGCTGCCAGTCCCAGCCGGGAATGCCCAGCCACCCAATAGCTATGCTTCACAAGCCATTACAGATGGATGCAGAGACACAGTGGGGGGAGGAGGAGGAGGAGAAGGAGCAGCAGCAGGAGGTACAGTGATCACAGCCCCAGTTTTTGATCCAGTCCCAGGCACAAGAACTTCACTTAGGGGTAGATTTTCAAAAAATGCGCGTTCGCGTACTTTTGTTGGCGCACCAGTTGCAAACAAAAGTACGCTGGATTTTAGTAGATACGCACGTATCTGCTAAAATCCAGGATCGGCGCGCGCTGGCTGCCGATTTTGGGCAGCTGGCGCGCGCCGAGCCGCGCAGCCTGCCTCTGTTCCCTCCAAGGCCGCTCCGAAATCGGAGCGGCCTCGGAGGGAACTCGCTTTCACCCTCCCCTCACCTTCCCCTCCCTTCCTCTATCTAACCCACCCCCCCCCCCTACCTTTGTCCGGGGATTTACGCCTCCCGGAGGGAGAAGTAAATCCCTGCGCGCCAGCGGGCCGCTAGCGCGCCGAGACGCGACCCGGGGGCGGTTCCGGAGGGCGCGGCCACTCCCCCGGAATGCCCCGGGCCGAAACCACGCCCCCGGGCCCACCCCCAAAACGCCGCATCCCGCCCCCAAAACGCCACGTCGATCGGCCCCGCCCCCGACAAAAAACCCCGGGACTTACGCGAGTCCCGGGGCTCTGCGCGCGCCGGCAGGCCTATGGAAAATAGGCGCGCCGGCGCGCAAGGCCCTGCTCACGTAAATCCGGGCGGATTTACGCAAGCAGGGCTTTTAAAATCCGCCCCTTAATGTCGACATGGATCTGGAGACCTTAACGGAGTCAGGGATGGACTGGCAACCTTCTGATGAACAGTTGGCAGGAACCTGCACCCCACGCCACTCTGCTGACTCTGCATCACCAGCCCACATGGTGGCCTCAAACCCAGCTATGCCGACTTTGCACCCTCTGACACCAGCAGCATCTTCAGCACTGGCACCCACACCGCCCCCATCGGGCCAACCACCAGCAGCACTCACACCACCACCTTCGGGGCCACCGCCAGCAGCAATCACACCGCCGGGAGGACTGGAACCAGCACCAGCACCTGCAGCAGCCATCTCGATAGGAGAAGTCAGGCAGTTACGTGGAGAAATAAGGCTTCTGCTAAGATCTGTACAGTGTCAAAACAGGATCCTGCAGCAAAGTATGGCAGCCAGCACACAAAATGCCAACACAATAGCTGCAATCATCAGCAAACTAACAAACATGATGACCAAATTCCTTCAGCGGATGCCGGAGCTGCCAGCTTTATCCTCAGGTACATCCCTTGGCTCGACACCCCGCAGCGGTCCAGGTGATTCACAATGCCACAGGGGAAGGCCCCCCAAAAAATGCCACCCCCCCCCCCAAGTGGGAAGCCAAGGCGCCTTGAAAGAAGGCAGAAAATGGCCCTAAGGGGCAAAAAGAGAATATTTGACAAAAGACAGGGATGGGCTCTTCACAGAGTTGTGTGCCTTCTAGATGGAAGAAACCGGCTCAGTGTGTGCTCACTATAGAGTTGCTGTGCCGTCATGCACAATGGATGCTCTTATGTCAAGCATTTTCAAGCATCACACTCAGTAACAAGCCGTCCTTAAGCCTCTGGGCCTATTACAGCCTACTTTAAGTAGCCTACAATCTCTTCGCTCCATGTATGCTGGTAAACAAGATACCCAGAGGTAAATAAGAAGCTCCTTACTGTGGCCTTTCACTATTGCCTCTTGTTGCCTTCTACACATACCATACTGTTTGCTAACTCCTGCTTACAAGGGCCTTTATAAACTGGGTGGTGTAAAGGGTGAACTTGGAGTATTCGTGCCCCAACTGTTTCTTTTCCGACCATTTCAGTGAGGAGTGCAAGGGTATGTGACCACAAATATGTAGCTTACACTGTAAACACAAAAAGTTGCACACTTACTTTGTCTTGGTAAGAAGGCATGGGGTGTGGAGGTCTGGAGAATCTTATAGGCAATGTTGATACCAAGGTGTGTAGAAATGAGACATTATCAAATGACACATTGCAGCATGCATTGTTCCTCCCAATGAAGCCACGGCAGGAAACAAAGGAATTGTGAAAACAAATGGAAATAGTCAATTTACTGCCACTAATACTTATTAATTCAGTGCATGCAATTTCTACACACCTTGGTATTGACATTGCCTATAAGACTCTCCAGACTTCTGAACATTTCATTACACATCCCATGCCTTCTTATTACTTTATATATGGTGTGCTTTCCATTTCTTCCACATCCTTAGTAGTGCTTAGTCTTGGTACCCACTCTCCAGCTGCTGCCTCAAAAGTAAGGATGATGAATGAGGGAGTACCATATGCTGTACAATGGCCATGGCCAAGCAGCAGAGGCCCTAGAAGGGTGTTGCAGGCTGCTGGGGGCCAGGCTGCCTTCCATACTCTGGGTCATACTCCGGTACTGGGCTGCCTTCGGGATCAGGATGCTATGTGTAAGGTGAGCCTTACCTTACACGTAATATACAGACCCTCCCCCCCCCCCCCCCCCCAAGGCAGGCCAGTACAGGCACGGCAGCCATTCAGAGGAAGTCTGCCTGGTGCACAGCACCAGACCTGTTTGTCCTCTGCTCTGCACCTCAGCAGATGGTGTACCATACAGTACTCACTCACTCCTCCTCCCTACTTGTCACACAGCAGCTGATACTGTGTTGCAAGAGTCACCAAGTACACAGCATAGTGGAACAGAAGGTCTGGATACTGTACAAGTGAAGCTGCTACAGTGTTTAGGTGGCCCATCCCTTGGTAGGTAGATATAGGCAGAGCACATCTAGCTTTACACAGAAAAGGTATTGTGTTTCATATGGGCAGCAGACAGCAGGCCTACCATTCCTGCGTGTACACAGCGCAGAGGGAGTGATAAAAAAAAGGGGGGCTGGTATGCCTACCTCTATATCAACTAAGCATGATATGATATACTGAGAGGTGCTAACAAGACAACAAAGATGGGACTCTGTAATAGGATATTCCCAACGCTTGTGTGAGGAGTGAAGCCTGCCATGAGCTACCACACTGGCACTCCCCCCCCCACACACATACAAAGCCAAGCACCCAGAATTCTATGTACATGCAGCATGTAAAGCTGCATGATGGTAAGCACTCACGTGAATCATGCCTAGAGTCCAAGCAGAACCTACACCTGTACAGTGCCTGTTCCTTGCAGCACAGCATTCCCACATTCACTGGCCATTTTGTTTAGCTGCACAACCACCCTCTAAGGGTCTGTGCCAGGCATCATTGTGGGTAGCCAGCCCAACCCCTAAACACTGGGAGTCCAAGGTGCAAAAAACTACCAAACGTGCAGTATAACATTCAAGTTTTCCAGCATACTTGATGTGTCACCATAGTCACCTGCACACCTCTGCCCCTTAATGAACAGTGCATATATAAACTGTGAGTGTACTGGTTGAAAATGAGCACTTAAAGGTGTCAGACCATTCCTACCGCTGCCCATATGCAGCCCTGTCAGAGGCACACCCTCTCCAGAGGGCAACCACTCCATCAAAGCTGTGCAAAAGGTGACTGTGCTATATTTAGGGACACACACTGCCTGCTAAGGTGTACTGGAATTGAGGCCCAAGGGAGCTAGGTCCGAAAGCCATACCACCCTCACACAGCGAGTGAGCAAGCCACACACAGAACGTCAGTCACCGAGTGTCACACTCACTTATGTTAGAGGTAGGGACTACATGCTGCTGTCCCTGCACGTACACATGAGCAAGGCCTATGTTCCATCAATGTTTGCCACTAAACCAAAAGCAGGTGTGTAGCAGCTTCCTGTAACAGGTCATGAGTCGGTGTGAATCCTTCCTCCACAAACATTCTTTATAGCTGCCACAGGAAACCACTTACTGCAAGATTGTGACATAGGCCCCTGAATGGCTTAGGTGGCACAAAATGCCTGCTTGTCAAGATGGCTACATCTAAAGGACATCATCAATCATGGCAAGCACATCACATCTCTGGGAGCAGTAGCTCTATACAATGAACAGAGTGGCAGTTACTCTGGAAGCAGCCTGTACGCTGATAACCTGACCACGCTAGCTCCACAGAGAATGCAATACACAGAGGACTGCATGGACTGTGTAGGACCAGAGCAGGGCACCTTACTAATGACTATACAAGTATGTATCATCACTTACTCATGAGCCTTCAGCATAGCAGCTGTTCAGCAGTACACAGATGTGCTCACACACATGTGCAACAGCAACGCCCTGAAAGCACGAAATCATGGAAATGTGTGCCGTGATGTTGGTCCGGTACTATATGCTAAGTGTTTTGGACAGGAATGCTTAGGCAATGTGCTTTACAGGGCCCTCAGAGATAACACCTGCACTGTTATAATGAATGAAAGTGTCATATAAAAACGAGGGAGGCTTAATGCCACAATATGCAGAGTTCCACACCAAGCTTCATCCCATTGATTACATGAACCGAAATAATGTGCCATTCCCAAACTGAACTCTTAGTCATGGATATTTAACTGTACCCATTGTTGTACGAAAGGACTGCAGCACAGTGCATGGATTATAGGTCTTGTACGGGGCTAAGAAGTTTCTTTTTATTGTGAGTAGATATATTAAAGTTTGAATTTATTAAGTATCTTGTTACCAAAGAGTACTATATGTGCTACTGAACTTTTCCATACCCCTCCCGTTTAACACATAAATAACTACCCATGGGAGGAGGAAGTGACGTCATCCATGCAGATGGCAGCCTGAACCCGCGGCTCCTCCGCTCCGAAACGGCATCTAACAGCATCGAGCACTCCAACAGTCCTAACTCGGGGCCAAACAGCATACGGGGCACCCCAGCACTCAGCTAATGTCGAGTCGGAAGAAACCGCTCGATTTTAAGAAGTATTCATATTATAAATTAGCGCTGGCTGAAGAATCGCTGGGAGCCAACATGGCGGCCGGCAGCGTGGACGCGGCGGAATCGCCGGGGGAGATAGCGGAGGACCAGCTGGACACCTCGGACCTGCCTACCAGGGCGGACATGAAACGGTGGTTCGCGGATCTAAAACAAGAATTGGCTGCAAACACTGCTGACCTACGGGCCTCAATTGAAGATATTAAAGGGGACTTGGCCGAGAACGGGAGGCGCCTGTTCGAGGTGGAGACCAGGGCTGAGGCAAACAGCGAGGAAGTGAAGGTAAACCGCGAGAATCTTACCCTTATTCAATCTGAAGTGGACCGTTTGCAAGAAAAGGTTGAGGACCTAGAGAATAGGTCACGGCGGAACAACTTCCGTTTTCGGGGGGTGCCTGAAATCGCTGAGTATACCGACTGTGCGGCTGTGGTGCAACAAATATGTGCTATGCTCCTGACTGCTGGGGATACGGCCCAGTCCCTATCTGAGGCAGCAGAGGTCCAGCTTGTTCGGGTGCACCGGGTTATGGGCCCGAGGGTCAACAACCTCCCCAAGGATATTATTGCCTGCTTTCAGGACTATGTGATAAAGGAGAAAATTGCAGGTATTGCCCGGCGACAGAACAAGTGGCAATGGCAAGGCCACGAGGTTATGATTTTCATAGACCTTTCACCGGTGACCATTAAGAAAAGGCGGGATTTTAAAACCAGTTACAGAGCTTTTGAGAAGGGAAGAAATCCGCTACAGATGGCTGTTTCCCTTTGGACTGTCTTTCTCAGTGAAAGGGGAAGCGCACCGAGTGAAAACCCCGATGGAGGCTTCGCAGGTGCTACAGGCAGCTGGATACGGAGCGCTTGCGGAGCTGCCCGCGGCCCCTAAGCCGCCCACGCGCAAGGAAGATCCACCAAGGTGGCAAAGGGTCAACCGCGGAGATAAGAGGCTCCGGAGACAGCCGGACAAAGAACCACAGGGCTGAGTTCCTTTTCCTCTTGTTTTTTTCTGGGTCCTGGTTTATTGTTGCTCTGAGTTTGAACAGTGCAGCTAAACTTTCCTAGCGATGCGCTGGGAAGGCGCGGAGTATGCTGGGACTCACAAGCCCTGCTTGGTTGCAGGCCTTTTGGACTGTTCATTTTCAGTTACACTTTGTGCTGTCATACTCTATATATTTGACAGGTTGATACCTATTGGTTTGTTTGGTAATTGGATATTCTATTAGCGGGAGTGCTTGAATGTTTATTCTAGAACGCATATAAGGATTATAGCTGTCGGAGGGGGAAGACTGTTGCTGGAATGATTGTGTCCTCCCATATTTACAGGGTATGGGCCTCTACGGAGGACCATACTGCTCGGGGGGTGGGGGCGCGGGGAGGGGGAATAGAGGTGGGTTTGTACTATGTTTCCTTAAAAGTCAGGGGGAATGCCAGATGTTTGTTTTGGGGACAGGCTGGGAGCTTGCTACTGTTTAGCTTTCGTATGACTCAATTAAGATAGCTAATATAATTTTGTCATGACGACCATACATATCCGAACATTAAATGTTAAGGGACTCAATACCCCCTTAAAACGCCAGTCCCTTTTTTCGGATTTGGCCCAGCATCACACGATGATAGCGTTCCTACAAGAAACGCATTTGAAAAAGCGATATGAACGCTTACTTCGTAATGGCGCTTATCCGGGACAATATTGGGCGGCACGACCGCTAGCCCACAAATACCTGGGGGTGGGTATCCTTATCCATAAAGATTTGCACTATGAACTTCTTGGGTGCTACCCAGACCCGGAGGGTCGCTATGTTTTAGTTAATGTGGCCATTGCTGGTGTCAAATATTCTTTACTCAGTGTTTACGCTCCAAATGAGGCTCAGGACATCTTCCTGGCTCGCCTGTCGCAGTTTATTGATCAGAGTGCAGAGGGCCACCTCCTTATAGGAGGGGATTTTAATTTAACCTCCAACCCCAGGCTAGATAATTCTAATAGCCGTACTGCCAATAAGCGAAGGGAGCGCAAGGGCTTCCATAGCTTTTTAAGGCGCTATAGTTTGATTGATGCATGGCGGGTCTGGCATCCCAAGCAGAGACAGTATACCTTTTACTCTAGGGCCCATAAAACGTATTCCAGAACTGATTACCTCCTAGTCGACAAGGGATGCTCTAACCAGGCTACTCAACCTGCCATTGGGGCTATCACCTGGTCAGACCATAGTCCGGTGTCTTTACAGCTAGCTGTTTCGGCCTCCGATTCCGGACAACGATATTGGAAGCTCAATGATAGCTTATTGGAGGACGAGGGCTTCTGCGCTCTTCTGTATTCTGATCTTCAGGAATATTTGCTAATTAATGATAGCCCAGATATTGCCCCGACCACGCTATGGGACTGTCTCAAGGCCGTGATAAGGGGTAAACTTATAGCTAGGGGAGCCTCCCTCAAGAGACAAAAGCAGAAGGATAAACTGGAGACTATACAATGGCTGCAGAGGCTGGGGCTTCAGCACGCCAAAACTGGGGAAGCTCGCATTCTGCTTCAGATGGACCAATTGCGTATGCATCTGGTGACCCTAGAGGCGGCGCAGATAGCCTATCAAATGGTCCGAGTAAAACAGCTTTTTTACGAAGGGGGGAATAAGGTGGGGAGACACCTGGCTCGTAAGCTGAAGGCTAGGCAAGTCCAGTGCAACATAGTAAAGGTAAAGGATGAAAGAGGGGATATTCTTACCTCTACTACAGCTATTAGGCAGCGATTTACACGTTTCTACTCTGAATTGTACGCCTCCAATTCTAACATTAGCCCGGAAGCGGTAGCGGAATATTTACAGTCTACTCCGCTTCCACAGGTATCCCCAGAGGACCAAAAGTTTTTAAACCGCGACATTACGGCAGCAGAGGTACTGTGGGCGATCCAATCCCTGAAAGCGGGCAAGTCCCCGGGCATGGATGGGTTCACTGCAGTCTTCTACAAAAAATTTGCTAATATCTTGGTAGCCCCCCTAGTAAAATTATTTAACTCGCTTCAAACCCAGGGCTCCTTGTCTAGGGCGGCTAACTTAGCTGGGGTGACATTGATAGGTAAGCCTGGGCGTGACCCTACGGTCTGTGGTTCTTATCGTCCCATCTCCTTAATAAACCTGGATTTGAAACTCTTAGCGAAAATCCTCGCTCAACGACTCAACACCTTCTTGCCTGCTTTGGTTCATTCCGAACAGGCTGGGTTTATTCCAGGACGGATGGCATCTGATAATGTCCGTAAGGCTATTGATGCTATGTGGTGGGCTAGAACTCAGAATATCCCCATGGCCTTGTTGGCCATTGATGCCGAAAAGGCCTTTGATTATGTGCACTGGCCTTTTTAATTCCAAACCCTGCAAAAGTATAATTTAGGGGACACATTTTTAAGGTGGATCCGCAAATTATATGAGGGGCCGACAGCCTGCTTAAAAATTAATGGAGGTTACTCTTCCCCATTCGCTGTTCAACGGGGCACCCGGCAAGGTTGTCCCTTATCCCCCCTACTTTTTGCCCTCTTTTTGGAGCCCTTTACCTATCGAATCCGGCATAATCATAACATAGTGGGGGTTCGGGCCGGAGAGTACTCCTCCAAACTGTCCCTCTTTGCGGACGATATACTGTTTACCATTACGGACCCCTTGCTCTCCTTACAGACTATCACGCGGGAACTACAGGCTTTTAGTGCGGTTTCCGGTTTCACCGTCAATTGGGAAAAGTCTGAACTTTTCAATGTCACCCTAGCCCCAGAGATGGTAACACAGATCACTCATCACTTCCCATTTCGATGGGCTCGGCATCAGTTAAAATATTTGGGAGTCAATCTGGGATTGGGATCCGACTTGTTTCAATTAAATTATCCACCATTACTGACTAAAATATATACAGACTTGGAAGAATGGGACCGCTATCATATCTCCTGGCTGGGGAGACTGGCGGTTCTAAAAATGAACATTTTACCTCGCTTACTGTATTTGTTTCAAACTTTGCCACTGGTAATCCCTGCCAAACTTCTAGCTAAGTGGCAAAAGAGGCTGAATAAATATCTCTGGAAGGGGAGGAAACCCAGGATAGCTAGGGAGACTCTGTATCTCCCGCGACGGCAGGGAGGTATGGGTATGCCTAATCTCGCCAAGTATCTAGGAGCTGCTCAGCTTAAAGCGGCGGTGGACTGGCATTGTGTTCAGCGTAGTAAGCCGTGGGCACAACTGGAACAGGCGATACTTGGGTCTTTGCCCATTGGGGCCCTGTTATGGCAGACGAGGTCTTCCTGGCGCCCAGTGGTGCAGTTGCCGGGCTCCATCGAGGCAACCCTAACTACCTGGAATCAGTGGAGGAAGGCACTGGTGGGAACGCAAACTGTTTTTCATAGTACCCACTTGTTCCACCACACCGCTTTTCGGCCGGCGGGGCACCCTCGGGTCTTTTCCCAGTGGATTAAGCAGGGTATTACTCAGTTTGCCCATATTTGGGAGCCAGGGGGGCTGATCCCATTTGCCTTACTCAGGGATCGGTACCAATTGCCCAGGGGGGATCAATTCAAATATTTGCAAGTCAGACATTATTTTCAAAGGCAACAGGTGGCAGGCGAACTGATAAAAGGCATACCCACATTTGAAAATATGTGCCGCCAGGCGGATCGGGTTGATAAACATATTTCTAACCTTTATAGTTTACTGTGTGGTAAATTTAACCTATTGTCGCCCCATATCAGAGCCTGGCAACGGGATCTGCAATGTGATTGGGGGGCGGAGGACTGGTTGAGGGTGTTCCAGGGGTTGCGGAAAGGCTTAATATCAGCTCTGCATGTTGAGAATGGTTACAAACTGTTCTTTAGGTGGTATATCACTCCTATCCATTTACAACACATTGCTCCGGCCTCTGACGGTATTTGCTGGAAGCGTTGTGGAGAAAAGGGGACCTTTTTTCACCTTTGGTGGACGTGTTCTGAGCTACAGAAACTGTGGACTTTGGTGTCTGAATGGATTGCTACCATACTGAGAATCCAGTTTCAGTTGACCCCTTCGCAAGCATTACTCAATGAAGACAGGAAAGATGGCTATAAATATCATGATTACTTTATTAAATATGTGGTTACAGCAACGAGATGTTCCATAGCTCAATTATGGAAGGATCCACGAATCCCAACGTTGCAGATGATACAAGCTTCCGTTCAAAATATGCATAGTTTGGGGCGTATCACAGCTTACAAGAATAAGTCACTACATTCTTTTCATAAAACATGGGGACTATATGAACGCTGGCAACGGGTCTTTCTTGGTTGACCCCTGCTCACTTTGACTGGACTATCGTAATCCGCAGGAGGGTGGCATTTGAAATACTGCCTTTGCGGTTCCTGGCGCCCTCTGGGATCAGGGGAGAACTGGTGGCCTCCTTTTGGCCTGTAATGTTGAGTCTGGCTCTTATAATGTCCTATACATGCATCTCATTATGGTTTCCTGTGCATTGTCCTCTATATTTTGCATCTGGTTGTACACCTCTAGGGGGGGAGGGGGGGAATTGGGGATCTCATCTATATATACTGGCGTTTATTGTTAGCTGGTTAATTCACAATTTTTGTATACCTGTTTTTGCTGTTTGGTACTAGCGGCTTGTGTTTAGGTTGTCTGATAATGCCAATAAAAGATTTAAATATAAAAAAAAAAAAAAAAAAAATAACTACCCATGACACAATGTTTTTTCTAACTGCAGACTTCTTTGCTTTGAAGTGGTTTTCTGACCCACAGTAAGGCAATAAAGAGCAACTCAAATTCTCAACCTCCTGCAACTGCTGCTCAAACTGACCCTTTTCCTGGTCTCAGATCATCTCAGAACCAGTACTGAAATCTGCTGTGCAGAAAAACATTGCCATGAAATTTTTAAAGTGACATTTTTAAACCTAATTCTTCTCTTATTCAGGATTCAAACTTACATTATCTCAATGAATGGTATAGGCTTCAAGTAAGATTTTCATACCTGGCCGGTCTGATAATGTCTTGCAAACTGATTGACCACCCTGTAGTCACTTGCAAAGTACTCCATCAAGATGGACGGAACTTCTGCAAAATCAGTGGCACATCTCGTC
The DNA here is from genome assembly GCF_901001135.1 of Rhinatrema bivittatum. Classification (NCBI taxonomy): domain Eukaryota; kingdom Metazoa; phylum Chordata; class Amphibia; order Gymnophiona; family Rhinatrematidae; genus Rhinatrema; species Rhinatrema bivittatum. Next base: position 87,576,401 of record NC_042619.1, read on the forward strand.
CCTAGAAAACAATGAACTATGACATCATCACTGAATTCAAATGGACACAGCCATCTTTTCTCACCAACAGATTTCCTGGCTTTTCATGAACTTTGATTCCCTTTAACAGAGCACAGAGTCAACATTTCATTTCTGTAACTTTTGATTGCCTGCACTACTTGAAAAGATTTTCAAGTCAAACATTTTTTTCTATAAATCACAAACAAAATGTAAGAGAATATTTGCACAGCTGGGCCAGGCATCTTATAATTCAGTAGGTCACACCCTTTGTAAACAAAGTCAGGTTCAAGACAAACTGGCCTTAAATGAAACATAAAAATAATATTTGAAATGGTCTTCAATATAACGTCGACCACACTTAAAATCAAAGTCTGTGTCTACACAACTTTCATTTATATTTTCCTGTCTGCTTCCAAATTTCACATGTGCTTCACGTGACTTTTTAAAATTAATTTTGGGACAGGCTATCACCTTCTGAAGCACGGATGTCCTTTTCCCCCATAAAGAAAAAACCCCATATAATGACCAGAGCTTCCAGCAATGATTTTACAGATGATTAAAAAAATCAAAAAACAATGCAAAACCTGGCAAAGAAAATAAACAACCAGAATAGTTTTTATTCATATAACAGGGCATGAAAAATAGATGAAAACCAGAGAAACTAAGAAAATAAGATGCTACAGATTTTATTTTTCATTAGGGAATTGATGCTTGCAAATGTAGCTCCCCTTTATAAATGAACATCAAACTCCTATCTAAACCTGACATCCCAATTAGATTATTTACTCGAAAGACTTCTGATGGCTGAATGTCTTTAAAATTTGTTGATTTATAATACACATGATTACATTCAACCAACACTCCTTTCATATTTTCTTATAGAGATCAGATAGTCCGAGAGATTATTGATTTCCATAGTCACATTTTCTTGTTTTATAAATTGTTGTTATGAATTTATGTGAAATGTGACGGTGTATGCAAGTGTATGATGTGTGCGTAATTGAGAGGTATTTTTAATGGTTAATGCTTTCTGATATATGTTTTAAGGCATATGATATTGGATGTATTAGTCTATTTTGTACACATTCTTCATTTTGTGAATTTGCATAATACGTATTTTTTGGAATAAATGTTTGATGAATACATTTCCCATGGTCATTTATAATAATATACAAATTTATATATAAATTAATGATTCTTAATTGAGAAAGCACTCTCATCAAGTACTATATGTTAAACAGGTAATTGAGGGTAATGTGTAGTTCACCTGGCTATATTAGATATATGTACATTCACACAGAGTTTTGAAGATATTGTCATTTTAGGCACCCTACACATACAGATAAATCCTAATGCTGTCTGAAGAATCCTGTGTGCCTGAACCCAATACTGGCTGCTATCCAACTTTAATAATAAGACCTTCTACATAGCTTATGATGTCAAATCTGCTTCTTCCTAAGAAATATTCTTATAATTTTAGAACATAAACACATATGAGAGAACTTTCAAAGCAAGTGTACGTGTAAAAACGGCATGTACGAGCATATATGCAGTGTGCATGTATACGCGATTTTACAAAAGGGCGACATACGCGCATACACTCGCATTCACGAGCAAAAGTACACATGGACAGTGCAGCAGGCAAGGAGGGGAGGTGGGGGGAGGGGGGGAAGGAGGCAATCAGGGAAATTGTGGTCTTTGTTCAGAAGTGTGTTTGTCTGTTAACCTTTAATTTTGGTCTGGTTTGCTCTCAGCCAGATACAAGGTTTGCTAGTTTTCTTCAGGGGAACCTGTCTGTGAATTTCACTGCATTCTAGAGAGGGTAGGTTGTGTTTATATGGTGACTGGGGCATACTGGGGGAGGGGATGGTGAGTGCATGTGACTAGGGCATACCAAGGGGGGGGGGGGACGACAGCGAGTGTCAGGGAAAAAAATTCCAAAATGACAATAATAAAACTTATGAATACTTAGGGCACAACGGTTGAGGAGAAAGAGAGAACAGTGAAGCAGATGAGAAGATACCCCTTACAGAGAGTACACAGGACCAGGGCCCAGATTTTGGCTGTGTCTAAGGATCAGTCATTAACAGATTCATGTTATTTATTTATTATTATTTTTTTTTTTTTAATATACCGACATTCGATCTGAGATATCACATCGGTTTACATTCAGGTACTGTAGGTATTTTTCTATCTCCAGAGGGCTTACAATCTAAGTTTGTACCTGAGGCAATGGAGGGTAAAGTGACTTGCCCAAGGCCACAAGGAGTGACAGCAGGACTCGAACCCTGGTCTCCTGGTTCGTAGCCCACTGCTCTAACCACTAGGCTATTCCTAGTTAGAGAAGAACCTGTGCCTTTGCACTATGAGAGGCTAGCTGTTGCGAGTACACCTCAAGGTCACTATGGTCCTGTTTGGCCACTAGCACAGTTGGAAAATCCAATCAGCCACCTCCATATATATTGATCAATTTCTGGCTCCTTTTCTTTGCAGAAGACAACAGCAACAAATTATGACTGAATTCTACCAAATTGCACACTTCCCCTCAGTTTCGGGGGTTATCAATTGCACTCACAGCTTATAAGAGCACCAGCGGTCGATAAGGCCAGCTACTGCAACTGTAAGGACTTCCATTTCCTCAATATGCAGGTTGTCTGTGATACCAAAGGTATCATCATGGATGTAGTACCCAGGTTTCCAGGATCCTATCACAATGCTATATCTTCTCACCTCAAGGAATTCATGACCACTTCTAGAAAGGTCACATCACTAGGGGTTGGCTTCTAGGTAGGTATGATGCACTTGTTACAATTTCATAGCTACTAATGTATGCCCATTTTCTCTCCCTGATGTCTAGATGAACGTCTCACTTAGGCCCAGGTGGCCTGTTCCAGCCTCTATTTGGGAACAGCTCTGCTACCTACCATCAAGGGATATCTCACTTAGCTCTTCTCTGCCTTCTCCCTTACAGGTGGATTGAGGATATCCATTCAAAACCTGGCTCATGATGCTGACATACCCATAAACTGCAGCAGATATGCACTACAATAGGGCCCACTGGGCAGTCATAGAGATAACCTTTGACCTGCTCAAAACACATTTCCGCTGCCTGAACAGATCTGGGGGATGAACTCTCTACAACCCCACCAAGGTCTGTGAGATATTTCGGTTGCATGTTTGATCACCTTGCCAAACCAGAGGCCTGCCTCCTCCAGGGGAACTAAATGTTGATCTTGAGAAGGAGGCGGAAGCATATGACCTGAGCACTGAGCACTGCAGGAAATACATCACCAGACTCACTGGTAGGCTGTAGAAGAAAGGAAAATTCAAAGAAATTTCAACAATGAAGTTGAAATGTATTTACAAGACAATGGCGATATTTGTGCATAGAAAATAATGAATTAATGCTTCCTGGGCCATCTTTTCTTTTTGAGGTGTGGTTCCAGTGTCTTGGCCTGGCCCAGGCTTGTGCTCCTCCACAGTGATGTCAGGTCACTACTCATAGTGCCTCTGGAGGGCACAGACATTTAGGGAAGTGGCAGGGGGGTCAAAGCTGCAAGAAGGCTTTGGAGGGGAGAGTAGCTCATGAGAACTGACATGAGGCGGTCAGAAGATGAAGGCCTGCTAGCTGTGGTGTGCCTCTCCTCTTCAGCAGCAGCATATAAGTCCATCCCCATGGTTGCAGAGGGTTAGGTCCCCACCTCTGCATTCGTACAGATGGGAGCCATTCTCTGCAGTGGTGGAAGTGTCACTAGAGGATGCATCGATGCAGGTGATGTACCCATTGTAGCATGTGGCTCCATCATTTGTGGTGGCAGACCTAAATGGCAAAATCAACATTTTCAGCCACTTATTCTGTTAAATTCTAACCGGATAAGTCGGGGCATTCCATGACCAGTGAGAGGTGTTTCAGAGAGAAGTAGTGTTAGCTGAATAATTTATTTTAGCCAGATAACTAACTCTGGTCATGTTGCTCACCTGTCCTAAAATTAGCCAGATAAACTTATCCAGCTAACTTTAAGATGGTTGGGTATATTCACTGGTGCTGCTGCGCCGCTGAATATTTCGACTAAGTTAGTCTGTTAAGTGTACCTGGCTAACTTGCTGAGCTGCACAGCGACTGAATATGGACCTCTACATATTTAAAGTATAGTGATAGAAATTCTGCAACATTATGCAGTCCTGGCACCATACAGCAAAGTTGCTTACCTGTAATAGGTTATCTCCGAGGACAGAAAGACAATCAACCATATAAGTGGGCAACATCATCTGATGGTGCCAACAGACAGTCTCTCAGATAATTCTAGAAAGGACTGGAAAAGTTTTCCAGCCATGCATGGAATCACAGTGCTCATAACGCCTCACAGAGTTCCCTCAGTCTCACAAAGTTTGGAAGAGCTAGGATCCTCACAAACGCTCGCCGAATGAACCACATTACACTGATACTAAAAATACTACATTGGCTACCCATCCACTACAGAATACTCTTCAAGACGCTGACCATCATTCACAAATCCATATATCAGCAATCCTCTCTGCAACTAACCATACCCCTCAAATTACACTCCTCATCAAGGCCAACCAGATCTGCATACAGAGACTCCCTCCAGGTTCCCCCTAGCAATTCCACTATACACAACTCCATTGAAAAACGAGCGCTATCAACCGCTGGACCGCATCACTGAAACTCTCTCCCGCCAGACATATGCCAGGAACATTGTCATCTCACCTTCAGAAAAAAATTGAAAACATGGCTTTTCGCCCAAGCTTATCGCTGAAGAAACCTATGGTATCCTGCACGGACCACCACCCCTCGGTTGCATCCTCCTTTCAGCCTCTCTTAGGAACTGCTATACTAGAACTGCTCTCTCATATAACATTTCAAATCGACTACACGATGTAAATTGTATTTAAGTTTACCATATAAGCTACTGCTCTCTGCTTACCTGCTCTTCTCTACAGTTAGAATAGTTATTGTTAATCTATCCCTTATCTTCTAACGGCCTTGTTTTACTTCCCTGTTTAATGTAACTTTCGCTTTCCGTGTTAACTGGTTTCCCCCCTTGTTCATTGTAAACCGGTACGATAAGACCTGGTCTTGAGCATCGGTATATTAAAAGAATTTAATTAATTAAATAAAGAAATAAATATGGGGAAGAAGATGGGAATTGCAGTTAAATGGCAAGTAAAGTCTTCCCTTTATTCGTTTAACCATTTAATATTTGAACATCAAGAAAGCAGCACTTTTTGAGCTTTTGAGGATCGGACTGAGTTTGCGTGCCATGTTGAGACCACGTTAGAATTTTAGAGAGAGTTTGTGCAATCCTTGACACAGGTGGTTGCTGAAAAATTGGCCAATGTTGGGTTGTGCTACACTGGCTGTGCTATATTGGTTTTGAGATAAGTAAAAATTTATTTATTTATACATTTTTATATACTGACATTAGATCAGTGATGTCACATCGGTTTACAGATAACGGAAGGGAAATAAGTGGGGATACTTATTTCTTACAGTGAAACGTCTCTCAAACAATGCAACGTAATGAAACATACTTTTATACTTATATACTTTTTGGTCGGGGTGTTTTAAATATGAGGTTTTAAAAGATAGGTTTACTAGTTTTGTTAAAAAAAATGCCGAGAGGCATCAGATTACACCTTTGCGCATTTTCACCGATACCTGTTTCAGATTTTTTTATTTTTTTTTTTAGATTGTGTGTTATTGCACTGTATGCTGCAATTCCTTCCTTTTTCATTTTTTTGTGACCATTTAATATTTGCCAGGATAACCAATGAGCATGGGGAAGCCATTTTTTTTTTTTTTTTTTTTTTAACAGGCTTGCTAACCTTGGTGGTTGTGGGGTTTAATACAAAGCCTGGTAATAACACATAGGAGGAGATCAAGGGTTTTGGCTTCAATATTGGTCTTGTAAAAAGAAAAGCTGAATATTACAAAGCCTGAAATGGCCTACAGGCAGAAGTGGTGGAGGTCATCACTATTACGCATTTAGGTTATGCTTAGGGACCTTTGTTTTCTGTTTTTATTTTTTATTATAATAAATGAACAGAAAGGGGAGAAAAATCAGTGAAAAAAAAAGTCATGTTTACTTTGATTCTTCTCCTGTTTTTTTGTTTGTTATAATAAACACTGATCAGTTTCCAGGAAAAATAAAATAAAAGTGAAAACAAATATCCTTAGATATGCTTAAGAACATAAGAACAGTCATACTGGGTCAGACCATCAAGTCCCCTATCCTTTTCTAAGCCAGGTCACAAGTACCTGGCAGGATACTAAACAGTTGATAGATTCTATGCTGCTTATGCCCAGGTATAAGCAGTGGCTTTCCCCAAGCCTATTTGATTAATAAAAAATTATGGAAATTTTCCTCCAGGAACTTCTCCAAACCTTTCTTAAACCCATCTATACTAACTACCTTTAACACATTCTCCAGCACAGAATTCCATAGCTTAATTGCATGTTGAGTGACAAATGTAGAGGACAGGGTTCGGAGGTCAGATAAAAGACATTGGGAAGGGTAAGTTGATGTGGGCTTGCATATAGGAAATGTGCGCATCTACCAAAAATGGACAAAACTCAACTGGGCAAACTGGATAGACCATTTTGGTCTTCATCTGCCATCATTTATCATGTTACTACGCACTACGGGAAGTCCCAGACAGACTCAGGTCAGCCTATGGCTGACTTGCAGGCTGGGGCAGGCCAGACCATTTATTGTGAGTTTGCTCGAATATCTCTAGTGCATTCAATTATTTTTAATGCCTACACGCTATGTGGATTAACAATTTTTTAATTTAAATATATATTATGTGAACATTTTATAATAAGAGAGATGAAGATTTCATATAAACCGTGTAGGCATCCCCACACCTTCGTTAGATGTTATAATCATAAACCTCCACCATCTCCTATATGTGAACTATCCGTATTTTGTAAGAATTTTGATAATTTTTAAAGAATGAATTTAACAGTATCATCCAGCTTACGTTGCATTTGTAGCTGCGGAATTGCGTATTAGATTATTATTCACTACAGTCTCCAATATTCCTTCTATTATAACTCTGGTGAACATTCCCACTCATCTGTGATCAATATCAATTTATACTTAAAAAATCCCGACATGTACACGTTTCAGACGAAAATAGTCTTTCCTCAGGTTCTGTAAACCATCGTTATAACCAGATGTCCATTATTCCACCAATTGATATTTATCCAGGATATAACTTAGCTTGTATCTTGGACTTGATTTCCGCTTGCGTGTGTAGTTTATCTGCAGCATTCCAGCCTTGATGGTTCGGCGTTCTGGATGTACCCTGAATCAATGCTGTTAAAACAAGACTCCTTTATACCAACCTCTCAATGTTATTGTGGGCAAATCCTGATAACCCAATGAGCTGAAAGCCTATAAAAAGTCATTATAATTATTATGAGCGGATCCAATCCAGATTCTTTGCGTATACTTCACCTTGTTTCAATTCTTCTTACTATTGGAAGTCCCATGTTGTTCTAGGACAGACCTGGGTGACACCCTGTCTAATATTATAGAAAGAATCGGACCTGATGGAAACCGAACTTTATAGGAAATCAGTATGGATGGGCTGAACCATGCAGACCTGATAGAAAGCTGTTTTTTTTCTCTGGTGTAAAACCTCAAACCCTAATATTGGAAGTTAACTATCCATGTTTCACAATATAGTCGTGAGATTTAATTCTTCATTCATCCCCTTAGGATGAGATGACTGGAGTGTATAAATCCAAAACATTTTGCGATATTTAAGTTTCTTAATCAAATCACCAGCATGGGTTGAAATATGTACCTGTTCTATAATTGTCCATTTTAAATCTGCTATGATATGGCCAGCCTCCTTCAAATGCTGTACCATCGGAGCTGTTAGTTTATCTGTGATGTATCAGGATTTGTGTTCTCCTAATCTGATCCTTACTGGTCATGTTGTACGACCAGCAACGTTTCAGACCTGGGCAAATGATAACATATATTACATTTTTAGAATTGCAATTGGTGTTAGATTTCCTCCATATCTCTTAATTTGTAACCGGGTCTACCCATACTTTACCCACTACTGACTGACCACACCACCCACCAATGACCACAAGTATGATGACCTACAATTTCTTCTGCAATGTTGTCATAATCCATTTTTGCGTGTACCAACATATCCCTAATATTACAGCCTCTGGAGGTGGCAAACATGGGAAGTTCTTGAAACTCTTTATGTAAAGCCAATACATGCCAATTTTTTTCATGGCTGAAATTATAACTCCTGTGGCCAAACCAAACTTGAAACTTCCATTTTAGGTTTATCCAAAGCAAGAAACCTGTGAGGGAGTTGGTTGGACCATTATATGACAGAGGGGTTAAAGGGGCTCTTAGGGAAGATAAGGCCATTGCAGAAAGACTAAATGAATTCTTTGCCTCCATGTTTACTAATGAGGATGTTGGGGAGATACCAGTTCCAGAGATGGTTTTCAGGGGTGATGACTCAGACGAACTGAACAAAATCACTGTGAACCCGGAAGATGTAGTAGGCCAGATTGACAAACTAAAGAGTAGCAAATCACCTGGACCGGATGGTATGCATCCTAGGGTTCTGAAGGAACTCAAAAATGAAATTTCTGATCTATTAGTTAAAATTTGTAACCTATCATTAAAATCATCCATTGTACCTGAAGACTGGAGGGTGGCCAATGTAACCCCAATATTTAAAAAAGGCTCCAGGGGCGATCCGGGTAACTATAGACCAGTGAGCCTGACTTCAGTGCCGGGAAAAATAGTGGAAACTATTCTCAAGATCAAAATCGTAGAGCATATAGAAAGACATGATTTAATGGGACACAGTCAACATGGATTTACCCAAGGGAAGTCTTGCCTAACAAATCTGCTTCTTTTTTTTGAAGGTGTTAATAAACATGTGGATAAAGGTGAACCGGTAGATGTAGTGTATTTGGATTTTCAGAAGGCGTTTGACAAAGTCCCTCATGAGAGGCTTCTACGAAAACTAAAAAGTCATGGGATAGGAGGCGATGTCCTTTAAACTGGTTAAAAGACAGGAAAGAGAGAGTAGGATTAAATGGTCAATTTTCTCAGTGGAAAAGGGTAAACAGTGGAGTGCCTCAGGGATCTGTACTTGGACCGGTGCTTTTCAATATATATAAATGATCTGGAAAGGAATACGACGAGTGAGGTTATCAAATTTGCGGATGATACAAAATTATTCAGAGTAGTTAAATCACAAGTGGATTGTGATACATTACAGGAGGACCTTGCAAAACTGGAAGATTGGGCATCCGAATGGCAGATGAAATTTAATGTGGACAAGTGCAAGGTGTTGCATATAGGGAAAAATAACCCTTGCTGTAGTTACACGATGTTAGGTTCCATATTAGGAACTACCACCCAGGAAAAAGATCTAGGCATCATATTGGATAATACTTTAAAATCGTCGGCTCAGTGTGCTGCAGCAGTCAAAAAAGCAAATAGAATGTTAGGAATTATTAGGAAGGGAATGGTTAATAGAACGGAAAATGTCATAATGCCTCTGTATTGCTCCATGGTGAGACCGCACCTTGAATACTGTGTACAATTCTGGTTGCCGCATCTCAAAAAAGATATAGTTGCGATGGAGAAGGTACAGAGAAGGGCAACCAAAATGATAAAGGGGAAGGAACAGCTCCCCTATGAGGAAATGCTGAAAGGTTAGGGCTGTTCAGCTTGGAGAAGAGACAGCTGAGGGGGGATATGACAGAGGTCTTTAAGATCATGAGAGGTCTTGAACGAGTAGATGTGACTCGGTTATTTACACTTTCGAATAATAGAAGGACTAGGGGGCATTCCATGAAGTTAGCAAGTAACACATTTAAGACTAATCGGATAAAATTCTTTTTCACTCAACGCACAATAAAGCTCTGGAATTTGTTGCTAGAGGAGGTGGTTAGTGCAGTTAGTGTAGCTGGGTTCAAAAAAGGTTTGGATAAGTTCTTGGAGGAGAAGTCCATTAATGGCTATTAATCAATTATACTTAGGGAATAACCACTGCTATTAATTGCATCAGTAGCATGGGTTCTTCTTAGTGTTTAGGTAATTGCCAGGTTCTTGTGGCCTGGTTTTGGCCTCTGTTGGAAACAGGATGCTGGGCTTGATGGACCCTTGATCTGACCCAGCATGGCAATTTCTTATGTTCTTATGTTCTTACATTAAAAGCTGTTGACTATTGCTAAATTTCGCTCTTTTATATGCTTTCTGTATAGCTTGATATGGATATCCTCTAACCGTAAACCTCTCCTTCAATATGTTAGCTTGAATTTCAAATTCCCTGTCTGTCGAACAAATGCGTCTTATTCTAAAAAACTGGCTTACTGGCAAGCCAGTTTTAAAATTGTATGCATGGTGACTGGGAAACTTCAATATATTGTTGCTGTCTGTGGCTTCACAGTAAACCGTGGTGTTAAACTGTCCGTCAGATTTGATGACTTCCACATCAAGGAAATGAGTTCAATCTCGTGATGTATCTGCTGTGAATTTCAGAGAATCCACGGTATTAATCCATGTCAAAAAGTGTTGTAATTTTTGATCAGATCCTTTCCATATGAAAAATATGTCGTCTATAAATTGAAACCAGCATCGAATATCTACTCACTAATCTGATGGAACTATCAAACTCTCTTCGACGTGTGCAACATATAGGTTTGCCACAGCTGGTGCTAATAGTGAACCCATAGGGATCCCATGTATCTGTTGAAAACAATTCTGTCCAAAACAGAAGTAGTTATTATACAATACCAATTCTCTTAACTCTATAAGTGCTGCTGATGTAATTCTATGTGTGGATGATCTTTGAATTAAAGTCCGAGAAACGACTTGATGGGCACTTGATAAGGGGATATTGGTATATAGAGAGTTGATGTCCATAGTGACCATAATGTCATTATGCTGACTTTCTAAAGATTGTACTATCTTCAAAAAATGTGCTGTGTCCTTCACAAACGACTTCACTTGTTCAACATATGGTTGTAGAAAAATATCAATAAACTCTGCTATCAGTTCCAGGACAGACCCATTTTGAGAGACTATGGGTCTAATAGGGAGATCCTCTAAGTTTTTGTGTATTTTAGGAATCGAATATAGAAGGAATATTGGAGACTGTAGTGAATAATATTGGAGACTGTAGTGAATAATAATCTAATATGCGATTCCGCAGCTACAAACGCAACATAAGCTGGATGATACTGTTAAATTCATTCGTTAAAAATTATCAAAACAATTCTTACAAAATATGGATAGTTCACATACAGGAGGTGGTGGAGGTTTATGATTATAACATCTAACGAAGGTGTGGGGACGCCTACATGGTTTATATGAAACCTTCATCTCTCTTATTATAAAATTTTCACATAATATATATTTAAATTAAAAAATTGTTAATCCACATAGCGTGTAGGCATTAAAAATAATTGAATGCACTAGAGATATTTGAGCAAACTCAAAATTTAATTTAGAAGGAGTCTTCAGAAGTTTGGTAATACAGCGATCAAACGGAAGTTCATTCTGTTTTTTTGAAGTTCAATATATATATATATATATATATATATCACTGATGGTGGTTTAGATTTTCGTTAGACCATTTATTGGCCAGCCCGGGGAGCACGTGGCACATTTAGGGGGGACAGGAAAGCCAGGAGGCAGCAAGGAGCACTCGAGGGTGAAGGGGCCAAGTGCAGGGTTTATACTGTTTGCATGGCACAGGTGCAGTGAGGAGATAAAAGTGTTGGGCCAGCAGGCTGGAGAGCTGGCTGGGCAGACAGCTAGATGAACACCACTGAGCTTCAGGGAGGACAGAGGCAGTATGCTGGGGCTGAGGAGCATGGTGCGGGAGTAAAGGATAAAGTGGAAAGGGTTCCCCTGCCTGGGTCTCCCAGGGTTGGTGCTGTGGGGTTTCCCCCTTCTCTGTCCTCCCAAACCCCCTCCCCCTTAGAAGCTGCAGGTGACTCCAAAGTATAGTTATTGTTTAAATGGTAAATCGCTGAAACAGTTACGGTAACTATTTACATTCTTAATGGGAATGTGAAGCTGATTATCCTGCTGACCTCTGAAAATGTCATCTTTTTGCTCTGACTAAGAGCATGTTCACTCCCAAAACCTAGTCAATACATGTACTGGTAGTCCAACAAAAAGTATTGTCTTATATATCTTGTTTATTGACTTTAATTTCCTCCTTATCATAAAATTCAGTTTGATTTCTTAATTTTCAGGCAGATTATGGTTTTAAGTGCTTTGAAAGACAAGATTATCTTTAAAGATGTTCTCATCTCATGCTAAAACTGACAACAGGCAAATAAATGTTTCATATTTCTCTTACCCAAAAACTTCCTATAGAAGTAAAGCATGATAAACATGAAAATACCAGTTTACTGAGAGAATTCAGAAAACATTTACGCTATAAAATGGAGAATTAAAATAGCATTGACTCTTTGAAGTCAAAAAATTGATCAAGTTTCTTTTGCTAAGGGCATAAAAAAGCTTCATGAGTAGCAAAGGTCAACAAGAAAATATTGCAACCTTGTCCTGACTAGCTATGAAATTAATAAAGCACACCTGGTGTAGCTTTCCCTGTAATTTATTTTCAAGTCTATTATGTCTTTAGGACAGGTTATGACAACATTGTAAGTGAGGCGAAACCACAACAAAACTCTGTATTGTAATTCTGAAGAGCATAGCACCAATAAAATGCAGGGACATCAAACTTAGCATGCAGTTTCTCATATTAGCAGTGAGAGGACTCTCAAAATGTCCTACAGAAAATAATATTTTAATTGAATGTTCAAATATTTGTCTCATTTGTCTAAAAGCTTACCTGTAAATAGGGTTCTCCCTAGACAGCAAGCTGAATTTGCCATTACACGTGAGATGATGTCATCCATTGACACAGACATGAACCCAGCTCTCAGAGCTCAGTTAATACTGAACAGAGCATGGGTGGAGGTCTCTTGTGCGCTCGATACGTCATGAACTCCTCAGTCTTTTACCAAGCTTACAGGTTAGCAAGATAGTCGACTTCAGGAGTCCATTCATCCTGTTTATGAAGAACCTGGTTTACAGGTAAGCAAACTTGCTTTCTCCATCAACAATCAGGTATGAATTAGCTACTACACATGAGGAGTCCCAAGCTGAGGGTTGTACAGTGGAAGCACTTACTGAAGACAACTAGCCCCACCAAATGGAGCCTACTAGGTAACAGGCTGCGCAGAAGTGCTTGTTCAAAGTTATTTTCTCTTTGGGACATGCTTTGCAAATGTCCCCAATACAAGTGGCCTTGAGATAAGCCACAGAAGTTGCCATGGCTGTTGTTTGATGAACTTTGACTCAGTTTGTATCTATAAGCCAGCAAGCACACAACAGTGTGCTATACAGTCTGCTAGCCAATTAGACAGATGGTAAATAGTAAATCTATTGGAATCAAAGGACATAAACAATTAAGAAGCTTTACAGAGAGGTAGAGTCCTCTTCATGTAATACGTCAGGGCTCTCTTACTGTCCAAGGAATGAAGAGACCATTCTCCTTTGTACAAATGGGGTTTTAGAAAGAATGTAGGCAGTACAATAGCTGGATTAATATGGAATGGAGACACCACTATTGGAAGAAACTTGGGGCGAGTTCATAGAACTGTAGTATTGTGAAAGAAATGGAAGGCATGGTGGATATCGCTATTTCCAATGATATTGATGTTGATTACTCTGGGCTAGAATTAATAGACTGTGATTAATATGCTAGGTCTGTTGTCCTTCAACGTATCATATTTTAAATTTCTAATTGTAATTAGATTTTAATTTTTTGATGGATTGCAAAATTTGATTGTGTATGTTGTGCTGTTAACTGCCAAGAACTGTGGATTGAGTGGGATAGAAGTATTTTAAATAAAATAAATACATAGATAGATAAATAAAATGAAATCAGAGCCGAAATGACAGCCATGAGAAAAATACTCTCCAGGTGAGACACTTCAAGTCCACTGACTTTAGTGAATTGAGAGGGGGTTTCATAAGTTGAGCTAGGACTATACTGAGATCCCTAGGCACTGGAGGTTTATCAACCAGAAGTTTGGAATGCCACAATTTTTTCATGAAAGGCTAGAGAGAGACTGGAGCCCCTTGTACTGGCTGGCAATATGTTGCAATGACATTGAGATGAACTTTGAAGAACTACTTATATCTGAAGACAAGAGGCAGAACAGTTGGGGGTAGATTTTATAAAAGCACGCCCACGCGTACTTTTGTTCGTGAACCAGGCGCAAACAAAAGTACGCTGAATTTTAATAGATACGCGCGTATCTTTAAAAATTCAGGGTCGGTGCACGCAAGGCTGCGCAAAATCGGCAGCCTGCCTCCGTTCCTTCCGAGGCTGCTCTGAGGAACTTTCCTTCCACCCCCCCCCACCCCCGGCACCTTCCCCTCCCTTTCCCTAACTAACCTGCCCCCCACCGGCCCTAACTAATTCCCCCACTACCTTTATCGTGCCTGCCTGATGCAGGCATAACTTGTGTGCGCTGGGCCGGCTGCCGGCGCGCTATGGTCCGGTCCGGGGGCTGGTTCGGAGGCCACGGCCACGCCCCCGGAACGCCCCCGATGATGCGCCGGCCGCGACGCGCCCCCCCTTCTCAGGAAAGCCCCGGGACTTAGGCTCGGCGTGCGCAGGGGGGAGCTTGGGGCATGTTTTCGGGGGGGTTCGTGCGTACCCCTTTGAAAATCTGCCCCATAGTGAAACTCTTGATGGCCATGCTCTAATCCAATACAAAAGTGTCAGGAGCTGATCTGTAGCTCAGATGCATGGAGTTGAACTTCAACCTTACTGTTGCCTTATGAAGTGAACAGGTCAATCACTGGCTTTCCCCAATGACTAAACAAGTAATCTGCAATCTCTTGATCCAGGGACCACTAGAATGGTTGTAACATTCAGCAATGTGTTCTGGATTTCCAAAAGTAAACTTCCAGGAGATAGATATTATGTTCTGCTCATGACCAGATTCAGATAGCCTTGTATTGGTAGTGTTCCCCTTCACCACAAATCCTGATAAACTTCTGATGGGTGGATGAATTGGGATGTATATATAAGCGTTCTTCAGATCCAAAGCACACATCTAATACCTTCATTGAATGAAAGGGAGACTTATCTGGAGAGAGTTTATTTTGAGCCTTCCTGAGCTCCAACATTTTGTTCAGTTTCTACAAGTCCAGTATAGGTCTTAAACCCCCCAATTTTTTTTTTTGGGGGGGGGAGGGGGTGAAATCAGGATATACCTGGATTTAGAATCTCAGACTACACTCCTGAGAAGGGATGAGTTTGACTGCCTTCTGCTGTAGGAGTGACTCCGCTTCTAGTTGTAATTGGGCCGACTGAGAAGGGTCAGAGCCAAAAACTAATGTCTTTTGGATCAAATAAAGGAGAAAGAAACCTAAAAGCAGTAGTCATACTCCACAATTTTCAGGACCCATCGGTCTTTGGTGATACAAAGCATTCAGGGAGGAAGGACTGAATATTTCCCTCCCATCAGAGGCAGCAGGAGATGGGTCTCAAAAT
Organism: Rhinatrema bivittatum; assembly: GCF_901001135.1. Taxonomy (NCBI): domain Eukaryota; kingdom Metazoa; phylum Chordata; class Amphibia; order Gymnophiona; family Rhinatrematidae; genus Rhinatrema; species Rhinatrema bivittatum. Next base: position 87,592,010 of record NC_042619.1, read on the forward strand.
CTTTAAAAACTGGTCCCAGGCTTTGGTTGCATCTGTTAATGAGCCTTTAGGATGACAGTAGAATGACTGCAGAAAGACCAAAATGGTCCATCTAGTCTGCCCAGCAAGCTTCCCAAGGTAGTAACTGTCACTCCATGCAGGTTACCCCCATGTTTCTCTTAAGGGTAGTAACTGCCGCTCTGTGCCAGTTAGTCAGCCTGAGTGACTCACTGCTCCCTTGATTAACAAATGTTGGTCCCTATTCAAACCCAATCACACTACCTCAACACCTTTCCAAGGTGAGTAACTGAGCTGAACTTATTCAACTTTTTTACTTTGGTATATACTGCTCCTAGCTTATTTCTAGCTTCTGGCTACTTTTTTGTGGGGTTTTTTGTTTGGGGTTTTTTTTTTTTCAATACAATGCACTCAGTTAGTATTAAAAACAAACAGTCAGCTCTTTAAAAGTCTGGAGAACACTCAGTTCTGCAGACTTTTAAAAATAAACACACTATCTACTGCTACCTTATTGACTGACTAAAAATACAAACAGTCTAACTTGTTTATTCACTGCCTTTCTGACTATTAAAGGCACAAACACACAAACACACTAAATAATATTCCCAAATAGTTAACTTTGCCCCAATACTTTTAAAAAAGTCAATGTCCCAAGCAAAAACTTACTGATTCCTTTCAGCCACCAGCAAGTGATCCTCTCCTCTCAGTGTTTCCACTGGAATGTGGGTTACTGAGCTCTTTCCTTCTAATTTATAATGTGCTTCTAAGGTAAATTAGTGCAAAACAATCCCTTAGGAGATGTACACTTCAGTTAGATTTCCTGAATGACTCACTGCTGTGCTGATTAACAGTCTAACAGTCTAACTTCAGTTAGTCAGCCTGAGTGACTCACTGCTCCCTTGATTAACAAATGTTGGTCCCTATTCAAACCCAATCACACTACCTCAACACCTTTCCAAGGTGAGTAACTGAGCTGAACTTATTCAACTTTTTTACTTTGGTATATACTGCTCCTAGCTTATTTCTAGCTTCTGGCTACTTTTTTGTGGGGTTTTTTGTTTGGGTTTTTTTTTTTTTTCAATACAATGCACTCTGTTAGTATTAAAAACAAACAGTCAGCTCTTTAAAAGTCTGGAGAACACTCAGTTCTGCAGACTTTTAAAAATAAACACACTATCTACTGTTACCTTATTGACTGACTAAAAATACAAACAGTCTAACTTGTTTATTCACTGCCTACCTACTGCTACCTTATTGACTGACTATTTAAAATGCAAACAGTCTAACTTGTTTATTCACTGCCTTTCTGACTATTAAAGGCACAAACACACAAACACACTAAATAATATTCCCAAATAGTTAACTTTGCCCCAATACTTTTAAAAAAGTCAATGTCCCAAGCAAAAACTTACTGATTCCTTTCAGCCACCAGCAAGGTGATCCTCTCCTCTCAGTGTTTCCACTGGAATCTCAGGTTTGTTAATGTTAAAAGGATATCATCAGCAAACAGGGATGCCTTGTACTCTTTAGGCCCAAACCAGACTCCGTGTATATCATTGGCTTTACTGATCCGAGTCACTAGTGGTTCAAGATATAAGGTAAATAGCAGAGGGGAGAGTGGGCATCCTTGTCTAGTGCCCCTTCCAATGGGAAATGCAGGGCCGTATCCGCTATTCACTTTGACCCTGGCTGTGGGTTTATCATACAGCTGTTGTAACCATTGCAAAAAGAGGGGCCCAAAAGCCATATGTCTTAAAGTGGAAAACAAAAAGGACCAATGTACTAAGTCAAAGGCCTTTTCAGCATCAAGGGATAATAATACCGCAGGGGTCTGCATTTTTCGAGCCCACCATATGAGATCAATGACCTTTCTTATGTTATCTGTTGCCATACGCTGCGGGATGAACCCTACCTGATCAGTATGGACGAGCTGTGAGAGAAAATTGTTTAGCCGCTGAGCTAGGACCCGAGCCAGGATTTTAAGATCCACATTGATAAGCGAGATGGGTCTATAAAAGCCACATTGTGCCGGGTCTCGTCCAGGCTTCAGAATAACAGTAATGCCGGCTGTATTGTTGTGGGGCCCTATGCTGTTGCCCTCCCTGAGGTTATTAAAATACTGGGCTAGAGGTTCTGCTACTATGGATGCACACTTTTTATAGTACACCCCAGAAAGCCCATCTAATCCAGGAGCTTTACCAGATTTCAGGGATTTAATCACCATCTCGATCTCACTGGGGAGTATCGGAGCATCCAGGCTCTGTTGTTGCTCGGGTGTCAAGCTAGGCAATTCTAAATCTTGCAAATATGCATTTATGTCAGTCTGTTGGATGGATCCCTCAGACTTGTACAGGTTCTGAAAAAACTCTGAAAAAGTGCTGCGTATTCCCGCCGAGGCGGTGAGGATCTCTCCCGCTGAATTTTTAATTTTTAAAATATTATTTTGGGAGGTCCGTGCCCGAAGTTGACATGCTAAAAAACGGCCTGCCTTATTCCCACCTTCATAGTATTTCTGACTTAGGGAGTCCAAAGCATGAAGTATACGTTTATTATCAAGTTGCGCTAGCTCATCTCTGAGGGCAAGTAACTTCTGGTAGCAGTGCTTAGAATGAGTTTTCATATGTACCTGCGATAAGGCTGAGATTTTGCCCATTAAAGCTATACGAGCCCCCTGTTCCTGGCGTTTGCATGCAGTTGCCCAAGAGATCAAAAAGCAATACAAAGAAAATATAGAAACCATCAAACAGATTTGCCATATTAGATATAAAAAAAGAACAATTTTTATTAAAATTCATCTGTCCAAATTTATTACTGTTGAACCTTACCAGTCACGTGTTGGTAACGGGTCCGTCCCAGCATGGAATGCATTGCATGGCCCATTTCATGGAATAGGTTCTCCATCATACCAGGGGTTAGCAATGTCGGTGAGCTTCTGGTCGAACGAGGTAGATTCAGCATAAGAACAACTACTGGCAATTGGTATTCTCCATTTTCTTTTAACTTGCCTCCACGAATTGTAAAGTGACAATCCTTTGAAGACAAAATAGCAAAACTGTGTAACCATTATGGTAGCAATACAGTTAATTACAGTTTGCAATAGTTACCCTGAAAGTGGAAAGCCGGATGCCCAATACATACATTATATTTTTGGGAAAGTAAGAATACTACTTTTGTCAGGGCGCTTGAGCCAGATTGATTAATAATCAAAATATATGATAAAGAGGATTGAATTATTGAGCATTTTGACTTACTTCTTTCAATACATGTTATATTAATTCTACACACATTGTAGATAATTAGATTATGTTATGTGCTCCCTTTTTCTGGGTGAGGCCAACACACCAAGATCTTAAGTTCTCTCGACATATGCCTGCTCTTCTCTGACATCAGAAACCACTACACCTCCTCCTCCATAATCCTCGTCAAACAATTCCCATAGCTATAAAAATGGAAAAAATTAAACAAAGATCGAATTCCACATGAGACAAAATAATTCTGAAAACACTGAAACGAATATATTAAATTAATTGGGAAGGGAATGTCCAGACGGCTGTGGAGAATAATATAACAGGAACTGAGGTAAGATATAATTTCCATTATAAGTCATTCTCCCCACTAGTTTAGACAGCTGGAACATAGCAGAGCTTTACTTTTAAGTGGCAGCTTGAATCATTTTTCTTTCAAATGATGCATTGGACAGTGCCCACTTGTTAAGTTTATAGTGCTTAGACAAGGTGTAAAAAAACCAAAAAAAAACCTCTTGAGTTGCTGCCTTGCAGATCTGCTAAATGGGTATTCTCGCTAACTCCACAAATAATGTGGAAACTGCTCCAATGAAATGCATCTTGACTGGTTCTGGTTATTCCCTGTGCATTGCCTTATGTACCTTTGAAACTCAGCAACTGAACCATCTGGTAATAGAAGGTTTTGACACTGGTACTCGCTTCCTACCAGTAGGATACAAAACAACTGAGCTAACTTGCAAAATTATTCTAAATTAAATAAAAATTAGGTGCTCTTAACATCTGGTGAGTAGCCTTTTCTTTCTAATTCTTTGACATAAGATGTGAAACAGTACTTGAAATCACCCTGTCCTTAAAAAATAAATAAGAAGAAACAGGTAACATGAATAAGGCTTTCAGCTTCTTGCACAGCAGATGGCTACAAAAAAAAAACAATTTTCATGGATAAATACAAGATCAAAGACCTCTAGGGATGCAAATGGGTGCTCCTCCAAGCATTTAACACAAGGTTCAGACTCCAAGAAGGAACACGTTTTACAACCTGGAAGCATACAGTCTGACCACCCTACCAATTCTGCAAGATCCTAGCCAGTGTCAGTCTTCTTACAGTAGTTATGAACAAATGGAGGTCCATATTCAGCCACTATATGGCTTGGCTAGTTAGCCAGATAAACTTTTCTCTGTGTTGCTAGTCTATTTTCTTTATGTTCATTTGATATCATTCAAGCCAGTATTCAAAGGTATTTAGCTGATAACTCATAAGTTATCCAGCTAAATGGCAAGCTTTGAATATCCCCAATACTTATCTGGCTAGTCATTATCTGGCTATAAGTTAGCTAAATAAGTATGGGGTATTTTGGGAGAATTCTGGGAATGGGTTGAGTTTGCCAAATAACTTATCCAGCTAAATCTGATAGTAGGAGTTAGCCAAATACATTATTTGGCTAACTCTAAACTTTCCCGGAAGCAGGTCTAAAGCTATCCAGTCTCTTGTAGCTGGATAATTTTAGCCTTAATTGGCTATATTCAGAAGAACATAGCAACACTGATAAAGTGCTGGGCCAGGATCGCAGTAGCAGCATATGGCAACCCCATTATTATAAGGTACCAGGAGAGTGAGAGGGTTATGGATAGGGGTGCAGGGAAACACTGGAGGGTTCAGTCTTTGAAAATAATACACAACCAGGGTGTGGGTGGGGGAGACGGGCAGAGGCCAGTCCAAACCCCTTCCATTTTTGCAGTTTAAATCTTTTTGGGAGGGGGAGTGAGAGGGGTGAGGAGACTCAGCCCTGCAGGGACTATAGTTTAGAGATTGGAAAGTGAGTGGCCAGGTTCTTTTTTTTTGTTTTTTTAAACTAAGCATCGCCACTTAACCGGCTATATTATTTTAAATACAGCCGGATAACGCTAAAATTATCCAGCTACACAAGGCCGGATAACTTTAGAACTATCCAGCAATATTCAAAAGATGGCCTATTAGGTTTAAATTTATCCAGCTAAAGGTGGCTGAAAAACTAACAGAGGATATTCAGCAAGATGTTTATCTAGCTGAATATCCAGGATAACGTATCCGGCTGATTCCTGTTCTCGGAGGACAACAGGATGTCAGTCCTCATATGTGGGTAACATCATTCAATGAAGCCCAGCCTGGAACTTTATATCAAAGTTTCTAGGCTTGCCAAGCATGACACTATATCATGTATGCACATGGGGCCCCCTTCAGTCTTCTTCCTTAGCATCATAAGAAGTCATTTCAAAGAGGAAATGGGCAAGGTTTATGAGGAATGAAATCCTGCTGTCCTCAGAGAACACCTGTTACAGATAGCAACTCTACTTTCACCGAGGATGGCAGTCCTCATATGTGAGGAATCCCTAATTACAGACTGCCCCAAACTATAAAAGGGGAACAACAACAAATGCAAACAGCCTTTTTTTTTTTCCTTTTAAAACTTATCAGTGAGGGGCAACCTAGAACAAAAACAACGGGCCCTGACTGGTAATGAGTTAGGTTCTACACTTCAAAAATTCCTCAGGACAGAATGGACAAACCAACTGTTGTGCAGCTCTCCTCCACTGGCATCAATCTTAGGGGCACCACCAACGCTACCATGGCTTGAACAGAGCGAACCTTAACATGGCTCACCAAATTCAGTTCCACCTGGGCATAACAGGAGGAGATCCAATCTATTAGCCAATTAGATAATGTCTACTTGGTAATGACAATCCTTAGTTTATTGGTGTCAAAACAAACAAGAAGTTGGGTGGACTTTCTATGGGCTTCAGTCATACTTGATAGAAGGCCAAGGATCTCTTGCAGTACAAACTGTGCAGTGCCTGTTCACTTTTGTGGCTATGTGGCCTGGGAAAAAATGATGGAAGAACGATCTACTGGTTATGATGCAATTCATACACCACCTTAGGCAGGAATTTAGAATGGGTATGCAGAACAACCCTATCATGATGAAATTTGGAATAAGGTGGCTAAATTACTAGAGCCTGGAGCTCACTAACCCTGTGTACCGAAGTGACCACCATTAATAATACAATCATCCAGGTCAGGTACTTTAGGTCACAAGAGCACAGTGACTCAAAGTGAGCTTTTATCAGCTGAGACAGAACCACAGTGGGGTCCTAAAACAAGGTTGGAGGCTTTAAATAAAGCAGGCCCCATATGAATCAGACAATCAAAGGCTGCACAGAGATCGGTCTACCTTCTACAAGCTGGTGATACTTGCCAATTACACAGAGGCCAACTCTTACTGAGTTGAGTGTTGACACTAGACTTGGATAAATATAGAAGGTAATCAAGCAGTTTTTGTGTACAGCAGAAAAAAGGATCTATGAACTTTTGCTCATACCACAAGGCAAACAACCTCCATTTCCATCCACAGGACTTCCTAGCTGAATCCTCTCTTGAAGCTAAAAGAACATGAAACACATCCTCTGACAGATCAGGATGTTGCAAGGTCAGCCTCTCAGCATCCAGGCAGTGAGAGCCAGGGACCTGCCCTGATCCGGAGTGATGAAATCTGGGGATCCCGAAATGTTTCTCCGTCAGCTCCAGCTGGGACAGTCATTCTTTTGAGGTCATCTTTGTGACAGGTGACACCTTCTGATGTCATGTGATGCCACAGGGGTATCAGATCCATTTAATATCTTTCAGCAGCATTTTCAAATGCTCACGGCCATGCATGTATCACCAGATACGTGAGCAAAGTTTTTTTATTTTTTTTAAACGGGGTGGGCTGGGGCCAACCAGGACAGTGCCATTAAACACTGTCCCGGTGAAGTGCGTGCCAGCACGCTACTAACTACTGCTCCAGAGAGCAGGTTAGGGGAAAAAAAAATTAGAGGAGATTTAGAAGTCGGAAAGGAGAGGAGAAAAGACAGGCAGGTAGGGGGTGTAGAAGTTCCCTCCCAGTCCACTCTTTTATTGGAGCGGACTGAGAGGAAACTGTGGAAAGGTACAGTTCGTCGCCACACACATTTTTTAAAATGACGCCCCCCCGCGCACATAAGTCGGCACTCCGACGCACATGCTGATATGAAATCGGGCACGCAAGGTAGCAGATTTTATAACATGCGCATGTTGGCGCATACATGTTATAAAATCAGTGCATCCATGTGTACGCGCCGGGAACTGCACGCACATGGACACCCGGGCGTTTCTTTTAAAATCTACCTTTATGTGACTGACATTGTGGAGGGTACAGAAGGAAAAGTTTGTTTTTTGCAGATGGTACTAAGATCTATAATAGAGTGGACACTCCTGATGGTGTGAAGGGAATAAAGATCTATTTAAGAAAGCTTAAAAATTGGTTGAAGATTTGGCAAAAGTGCAAGGTCATGCATCTGGGATGCAGTAATTCAAGGGAGCTGTTCAATGGCAGGTGAAGGATTAATGTTACAACAATTAAGAAATGGGAAAAATAAATACCTATTTCTTGGCCTACCAGTTAATGTCTTGAGAGCACTCCAATTTGTGCATCCTGACTGGCACTCCAATGCATGCAGCAATATTTCTCCTATTCTTTATGAGTTGCATTGGTTGCCCATTTCTTGGAGGATTAAATATAAAATCTTAACGTTGGTATTCAAAGCCATTAATAATCCAGATGTTCCCTGGATTAATTCCGTTTTGAGATTATATAGACAAACCCATCTCTTGTGTTCTGCCAATAAAGGCTTGTTATAAGTCCCCTTGGCGAATCTCACACATTTAAGTGAAACGAGCAAAGGTGCTTTCTCTATGGCTGTCCCAGCCTTTTGTAATGCTCTTCTGGAAGGTTTTTATTTACTCTCTGATGTAAGGCAATTAAAAAAAAAAAAAAAGCTCTGTTTCTATTGAAAATGTGAATCCAGCCAGGTTTATTTTCGTTAGTATGTTTATGTTATATGGCTTTTAATAAGTGTTTTTTTGTTATTTAAATATATCATTTTATCAATGTTCACTTGTACACCCATCTCGATCGAAGGAAACTGTGGTAAATAATGTGCACAGACCAGGAAAGGGCCTTAGGGTGATAGTGTCTGCTTCACTGCCTTCAGATCACCAATGTGACAAGGCGGTAGCTAAAGCCAGAAGGATACTAGGCTGCATAGAAAGAGGAATAACCAGCAGGAAAAAGGTGATAATGTCCTTGCATAGCTCTTTGGTGAGGCCTTACCTGGAGTGCTGTGTTCAGTTTTGGAGACCATATATCAAAAAGCATAGAGACAGGATGGAAGCCATTCAGAGAAAGGTGGTATGGAGTCTATCGGAAGACCTATGAGAAGAGGCTGAAGGTTCTAAATGTATGTACCCTGGAGGAAAGGAGATGCAGGGGAAATATCATACAGACTTTCAGATACCTGAAAGATATTAATGAAGCATGGGATAATCACTGTGTATGTCTAGAGGCTAGAAGATGGAAATGAAAAAATGGGGTTACCTGTGTTAATTATGGGTATAACATTTCTGCATTAGGGTAACCTGCATGGAGCAGCAGTTACTACCCTTAACAGAAGGCATGGGAATAACCTCCTAACATAAGCAACTTGCTGGGCAGAGAAGATGGACCACTTGGTCTTTATCTGCCATCATTTAAGATGTTACTATATCATGAGAATCCATGATAGACATAACCCTAGTACATAGAGAGCATCTCTGAAGGCTGCTGATCTGCTTATCTATGTTCAGCTGGAAAACAAGGGAAATGAAATCAAACTCGAAATGTAAACAAGAAAAATCACCAAAAAACCTACCTAAGGAACCACAAGGAAACTAAATAAGACCGTGGGGCCCTGCAACAAACGATCCTACCAATTTTTTCCCCAAAGAACATGAGAATCAGGACAGTGAGGAACCATAACCAATGGGCTCTGTGGAAAAGAGGAGATTGGAGGGGTACCTGCATGGATATGTGCTTAGTGAGGCACAGTCAAAGTTCTAGAAATTTTGACATAAAGGTTCTGGGATGGACTACATCAAATTATATCACTCACCTGTGAGGACTGCTATCCTTCTTGTCCTGAGAAAATATTATTTGTTTCAATTTTAAGGCTGCTCTGTATTTTTAAAAATGTAAGGAGGACGACTTCTGACACTTTTGAATTGGTCTAGATGTGTTAAACCACCCTAAACGTTATAAAATGAACCTGGCTGGTGGTGTTTGAAATTGTTAGTCTGAATTTCATCATTCACACCCTGAATTTCCTTTTGCCAAAAGGAGCAAGTTATTACCTGGTGAGGTTTGTCTGCTCGGTGAAAAAAGTCACAATAAATATATCCCAGTAATCCCTCATTTTCATGCACCACTGCCTAGCAAAGAAAGAAATACACACACATGTTAAACAAAATATAAATTAGCAACATGAAACTAACATTTTCCCAGAATTATATCTTCAAACTTTACTTTTATTTTCTCCAGATGTTTCTTATTCTGTGCTACATTTTTACAACTTTTTTTTTTTTTTTTTGCAGTGGAAGGAGATGTTTAGAGCTGAAAAACAGATTTTGTGACAAAAATGTCTTTTATAAGAACTATCTGATTTGATGGAAAGTTGATCACAATCAGCTTCCAGTGTGAAACCCAAGTTCTTGTCACCACTCCCCTCCCCCCCATCAATTAAATATGGGAATTCTACACTCATCACAGAAAGAACGTCAGAGAGAATGCTCATAAGATTCAGACAGTGGAAATCAAATGCAGCCAGTTAGCACTCCGGCGCCCACAGACACAGCTCTTGAAGCCGCTGATTGCTAACTTCTTCTTAGGCCTTTCTCCAGACATCAGTCTCTGACTATACTTAAAAATATTTTCTTCTTTCTCTTCTATTACTTAGAAGTGCTGTTGAGGGGCTGCCAAGGCAGCGAAGCAAGAACCAAACTTCTAAGCACAACGAGGCAGATAAAAACGCAATAGAAAAAAAAATGAGAGCGAGAGAGGGAGGAAGCTCGGACAAAACCAGACTGAGGTGCTCAAGAGGCAGGGCGTGCTCAGGAACCACTCTCTGTTACTGCCGATATTTCTTTACATGAACACTGCTCAGAATTCAAATATATTTCCCAGTCTGACATGCTGCAGATAATCAATAATCTAAATAATTCTTCGTCTCCTTTGAACCCATGCCCTACTTAAAACTGTCACATCATGAAGTTATTGAACTAAACACAAGAACTCAATCTCTCACTCACATCTGATTACCTTCCACCACTATTAAAACAAGCCTTAGTGAAGCCATTATTTAAAAAAAAAAACCAAAAACAAAAACCTTTATTAAACTCCATCAACTACTCAAATTTTCGTCCTATTTCATCTCTTCTGTTCTTAACCAAAATTATAAAAGCTACTGTTTTAAAACAATTGACCAAATGTTGTGTTAAGAATATCCAATTTCCTCTGCATGATTAGGTCATGGTTTTCTCATAATAAAATGTCATTAATCTTAAAAAAACAAACAAACAAAAAAAAAACCTCATGATACTGGGCTACTCATCTAAATATTCAATCTCTTTCACGTTCACCTTTAACAATCAGATATTGCATGTTTCCCAAAAGGCAAGAAATCCAGGCATCATGATCGACTCAACCTTATCCATGCAAATCCAAGTCAGAACTACAGTATAAGCTTCCTTTGCCAAACTTAAGCTGCTTCACCATCTTAGACCACTTCTCAGCCTGGTTGGTTTTAGAATAGTCCTTCAACCATTAGTCTTCTCTTTACTGGACTACTGCAATTCCCTCTCTATTGGCCTTCCACACAACATGAGTAGACCTTTGCAAGTTGTCCAAAATGCTGCAGCTCGCCTCTTGACTGGTACAAACATCCGTGACCATGTCTCCCCAGTTTTGCAATCACTGCGCTGGCTCCCAATACACTTATGAATACAATATAAACTGGTAGTTATAATTCATAATCTTCTAAATAACATCACCTCCCCTTGGCTAAGTGCCACATTAAGACTCTATACCCCTACGAGAACACACGATCTTCCAGCCAACATCTCCTAGACATTCCATCCCCACATCAAGCGCATCTTTCAACAACCTGTGAAGGAGCATTTTCCATAGCCAGCCCTGTTCTCTGGAACTCTCTCCCTCAACAATTTCTCAGCATAGCAGACCCCAAGAAATATAAGAAAGAGATTTAAAAATTTTTATTCACTGCAGGCTTTCCACCCATAAATGAACTATAGCCTTTTCCTGGTAACAGTAGAAAGTCCCAGTAATGCACAATTGTTATATGTTTGATGTTTTGATCATGCATTTTATGTAACCCATCCTAATCATTGGACAGTGCAGGCAATTTGTAATATTAAATGAATGAATAAATATCCCACAATGAGACTCTGATCCCATCCCTCAAGGCTTCCATGGCAGTATCAGCAGCAGGTAAGGACCGAGTCAGTGTGGGAATGAGCCAGAACACATTCATGGGGATAGTGACCTATTGTGGATTGCGAACTGGTTAAAAAGAAAGAAAACAGAGAATAAGGCTAAACGGTAAATGTTCCCAGTGGAGAAAGGTGAATAGTGGAGAACCCCAGGGATCTGTTCTGCTTTGTAATATTTATAAACAGCCTGGAAATGGGAATGAGT